>NC_090296.1:107617366-107924866 GCF_039906515.1 Pseudorca crassidens
ACCATCTTGACCATTTTAAAGTATGCAGTTCAGTAGTTTTAAGAATATTCACGTTGTTGTGAAACAGATCTCCAGAACTTTTTCTTCTTGCAATCTGAAACTCCATACGCATTAAACAACTCCCTTTTCCTTCCGCCTCACAGCTCTGGTAACCACCATTCCACTTTCTCTAGGACTTTGACTACTTTAGATGCCTCACATAAGTGAAATCATACAGTGTTATTTTGTGACTGGGTTATTTCACTGAGCAGGGCCAGATTCTATTTATAATCTTATCTAATGCCATAAGTAACAATTAGTTCTAGGTGATATAAATATTAAGGAAACACATTGCACCAAATATAGTATGTACCATCTTCTAGATGAGTGAGCACTTTCCGAACTTGGAATACTTTAGAAAAGAACACGTACAAAAAAATTACAGATTTTGTAGCACAAAACTGAAAAGCTACTGTGTTTTTCTTAAAAGAATACCATATTACATAAATTAAAAAACCTTGAAGAAAACTTACAGAGTGTGGTGTCTTCATTTTAGATATCAAAGGGTTGATATCTTATAGAATGTGAATATCTTACATAAGATCTTAAATCAGTACTTTTAGATATTACAGTATTAATATCTTTATATAAGATTATACAAATTCTTCTGGAAACTACTAAAAGTTTGTAAAGAACAAACAAAAATCATAAGCGGAAACAAATGTGCAAATTAAGAGAGTAAGTACTGTTTTCACTTTGCATAGTGAGCTCTGGTTTTAAAAACTTTGATTTGACAGATGAATTTTACTTTTGTAATGAATTTCAGTCTTCAAAGTCAAAATAAAAATTTTGTCTTTAAGTTAGCTGACAGGCATATGCTCTTTATTTTTTTAATTGAAGTATAGTTGATTTACAACGTTGTGTTAATTTCTGCAAAGTGATTCAGTTATATATATATATATATATATATATACATTCTTTTTTGTATTCAGTTAAACATATATATACAAAGTGATTCAGTTATACATATATATATATATATATATACATCCTTTTTTTTATTTTTTGTATTCTCTTCCATTGTGGTTTATCATAGGATACTGAATATGGTTCCTTGTGCTGTGTAGTAGGACCTTGTTGTTTATCCCATATGCCCTTTAAATGTTTTTTCTTTTTGTTTCCAGGAAATATTGATGAAGATGTTGTGGTGATAGAAGCTTCCTCCACTCCCCAGATCACTGCCAATGAAGAAATTAATGTTACCTCAACTGACAGTGAAGTGGAGATAGTAACAGTTGGGGAAAGCTATCGGTAAGATTTTAATTCCTGGTTGTATATTTGAAGTTTTAGATGTAAATGTTTAGACCCATTTGTGCTGCAGATATTTGCATTTTTTTACTTTTTTTTTCTTTACCTAGTTTTAGTGTGTGTATACCAACCAGATTAGTGGTTGTCAAACCAGACTGTGTTAGACTCATCTGGGAAGATGATAAAATATATATTGTTGCCTGTATCATAGCCCAGACCAGCTGAACCAGAATCTTAGGAATCAGTATTTTTTTAAGCACCCCAAGTATACAGTGAGTGTTGAGTCATTGCTCTAGATAAACATCAGTTTTACTTGGTGTTTTATAAAATTGAATTTGTTTTATGATTCAGAAAGTTCACAAACTCCTCTGAAATTTAGATGTGAATAGTACATAAGTATTGGGAATGATATTGGCATCTCATTAATACCAGTGATGTTTATGCTATTATGGTAGGACAACTTAGTATAAAACATAGTTTTTGGATTTTTTTGTCCTTCACTCAGTAATTTTATATAAGCCCTGTAGTAAAAAATGAATGATATATCCTCATTTGTTTTGATAAATAACTGGAAATAACATTGCCCTTTTGAGAATCACTTTGACAGAAAAAAAAAAAGAGAGAGAGAGACCCTAACACAATTCATTTTGTGCTTTAGATGATTACAAATACTGGTAAAGGAAGCAGTGAAGTACTCCTCTCTTTCGTCTGATACACCAAACTGCGGATGAATCTTAATTTTTGTGTTGGAATGAATTTAGAAATGCATTTGCTTATTGTATTTTAATTTGTTACTGATTTAAGAAAAAAGCATTCTTATTTTGGAAGCATGTTACAATCATACCTAGAATGTGCTTCTTTACTTGCCACTTTCCCATTGGAGTACTACTTCTAATGGCATGGAAGAGAGCACTCTATAATATATCCCTGTTTAAGTTTTAAATGATTTTCCCAGACTCTGAGGAAAATTGATACTCCACAGTACGTGCCACAGTTATTCTGTGACTGTCCATAGTGGTTGGTACAACGCTGACTCAGTTTTTATGAGCTATAACAATTGTTGAAACTAAGGACCTGTTTTTTCGTGGAACTGGAGAGCTTTCTTTTCATGTAGACGCTTAAATGTTCAAGCAGATGCGTTTACATAGTGATAGACAGTGCTCTTGAAAAAGACACACAGTGCTCATTAGCCATATTTATTTTCCTTATGGTTACCTAGAATATTAACTTTGTCACTTTAGCTGGCTCTTGGCCCTTCCTGTTCAAGAGAGAATGTATCTGTGTTTCAGATCCCTTTGTGTCAAGATTTGACAGTTGCCACTAATTATAGGGGCGACTAAGGCCTCTGTGAAACTGTTCCTCATACATCAAGTTTTTTGCTGGTACTTTACTCAGCATTATATTTGGAGTTAGGACATCCTGTGAAGTTTTCACAGAAGTGCTGCATAGTGGACGTGGAAGTTTCTGCAGCTGTTAACAGCTTCTAAGAAATAATAGACTACTCAGTCTCTCATCAAATACTCTTGGTTTCTCAAGAATTTTAAATGGTGATCATTCTTATCTAAAACCATTTCCGCTTGAAATATTTGTTTACCTTCATGCCTTAATCTATACAATTCTTGCTGGAATACACGGTCTTTTTTTTAAAACTCTGTCTCAGGATTTAACCTCTGTACTCCTGTTACTTGAAAACTTAATTTTAGAATTTGAACTTCTTTCTAAACTTTTAGGCTCTGTAATTGCTGAGGCCATTGTCAGCTCAGTTTGAACTTCGGAGTTCTCTTCTGAGTGGTCAAGCTTATACGATGACTGCATGTTAGTGCATCTGGCTCACTCTTTCCATACATAGTGACAATAAGCTTATAGGCAGTTTTACATTCAGTTTGGGCAGGAGAAAAAACCAACTTCGTACGCCCCATCTTTCTAAAACATATTTATCTTTTTCTCCTTGAAGCCTGAGGACTGCATATTCTACATACTATCCCTCTGTACCCTTAGTCCAGATCATTACAGTGAATCCTTTAAGAATTTTTTAAAATAAAATATATGCTGTAAGTAATTTAGTACAATACACATAATTAAAAGATGATAAAAGCATTCGGCGTTGAGGGTTTGTGATTATATGCCTTTAAAGCCTAAAGCAGCTCAAACGATGATGTTTCTTATAGTAAACTAGCTACAACTATCCGTACCTCTCCTGATGGCAAGAACTCTCTCCGGTGCTTTGAATCTCTTTTAGACAGTCCCAGAAACTTAGCTTGGTTTGGGACTCCCAAAGCCATGCTTTGCAGATCCAATCTAAACTAAACATAGAAGATCATGTAAATGTTAAATGTTTAGGGTGTTGATATTTTTGTTATTATACCTATGGTGAATAATTTTAGGTATTAACATAAAATGTAAATAATTGATTATAACCCAGGTGAATATTCAAAGTAAACATAGAAAAGGGAGCAGCATTCTTGAAACAGAATCCTGTATTTTACACCAGTGATTGGTCTAACATATCATTTTTCATTTTCTGAGGTCAGTTGATTGGTGAACATTTGTTGAACATTTAATTCAGCAGATGTTTATTGAGTGCTAGACATTATGCTAGTCAGAATTTTAAATTCTATTATGATTATTCTTCTGGAGAATTCTTTTTATTTTAATTTATTTTATTTATTTATTTTTGGCTGCGTTGGGTCTTCATTGCTGTACACGGGCTTTCTCTAGTTGCGGCGAGTGGGGGCTACTCTTCATTGCGGTGCGCAGGCTTCTCATTGCGGTGGCTTCTCTTGTTGCGGGCTTCAGTAGTTGTGGTGCATGGGCTTCAGTAGTTGTGGCGCACGGGCTTAGTTGCTCTTCGGCATGTGGGATCTTCCCAGACCAGGGCTTGAACCCTTGTCCCCTGTATTGGCAGGCAGATACTTAACCACTGCGCCACCAGGGAAGCCCCTCTGGAGAATTCTTGAATGAAGAATTTCACAACTTAGTTTGTAAGAAAGGCTTATGATTTCTTAGGTAACTAAAAATTTTGTTATTTAAGGTCTCGTTCAACCCTTGGACACAATAGATCTCACTGGAGCCAAGGTTCAAGTTCTCATACAAGTCGGCCACAGGAGCCACGGAACCGCAGTAGGATTTCTACTGTTATACAGCCCTTGAGGCAGAATGCGGCAGAAGTTGTGGACCTTACTGTTGATGAAGATGGTAAGTTGGAGTACTAGCAGTGTAGAATTATGAATAAGATTTGCTAAAATGAAGTATCTTTTTTTTTTTTTTTTAAAATGAAGTATCTTAATATGCTAGAAACTTCTATTGCTGCTTAATGGTAATATATATTAAATTACAGGGAAGTTGCCAGGTATCCTAATGTTATTTTTCAATTAATATAATAACCTCAGTTTGTAAGTTGTGTCTAAAAATTCTCTCTGATTATTACTTCATTGCTTGGTAGTTATTTTCTTAGAAAAAAATTATTTTTACAAGAGGTAGTTTGATCTATCCTCAGACTTATGTGTTATTGATACTTTCATTTATAATATTGTTATCATACTTTAACTTTGCTATGAAAAATAGAAACAGCACTTTAAAAATACAGAACAGGAAAGCAATATAACTGAGTTTAAATGGTTAATACTGGTTATTTGAAATGTTCAGTTTTCTTTTAAAAGTTGTGTTATCCTTCAGTGTAATAATATGGTTACCTTATGTGCTGCTCAGCTTTAGTGTTTTGTTTTGGCTTACAGCTGCACCCAAGTAACTGAGGAAATAAAGCTAGAGTTGGAAAACAGAGGTTAGGGAAAGTGGTAGCAAGTATGAATATATGAAGACATATGTGAATTTTCCCTCATAGTGACAATGGTCTTCAGATAGTAATAGTTACATCTTAGAAGGAAATGGTCAATCATAATTTCCTTAAGGAGACAGTAAGCCATATATGAATTTGTTAATTTTGGCAGTTAGCTATAAATTGGAAAAGATACATTAGCTAGGTAGGAAGAGTTAGGGGCCTTGTGCAATCAGCTCTCATATCGGCTGTTTGCAGTTTGGATGATCATAACTTTCAGAGTAGCAGTACTTTGGAATTAAGATGTTTATTAAGGGCTAATTTATTCCCATTGTCTACATTTCATTTAACAATGTCTTGGTTTTTATTTTTTTTATGATTTTTTTTTTTGCGGTATGCGGGCCTCTCACTGTTGTGGCCTCTCCCTTTGCGGAGCACAGGCTCCAGACGCGCAGGCTTAGCGGCCCTGGCTCAACGGGCCCAGCCGCTCCGCGGCATGTGGGATCTTCCCGGACCGGGGCACGAACCCGCGTCCCCTGCATCGGCAGACGGACTCTCAACCACTGCGCCACCAGGGAAGCCCTCGGTTTTTATTTTGAAGCACCATAAATTATCTGTAAGGCAGTGGTTAATACAATAGGGATTAATTAAAGATTACTCAATTAAATATTAATGGCTCTTTTGGAAACTTTTTGTGTGTTGTCCCATGTGACACCTGCCATCCAGTAAAGTAACAAAAGGTGACAGAGTAGCCTTTTAACCCACTAGAATTTAGTTCAAACAGAATACTTTTACTTTTAGGTTAAAAGTATTCCAGTGATCAGCAGATGCCCCCTTCTCCCTACTGGTTTCTTTTAGTGGAAGGCTTCTATCTTATTAAAAATAAATTCAAAACTTAAGTTTATCAGTTAGACCAGTGGTTCTTACCTACTGGCCATTTTGTGCCCCTAGAGACATTTGGCAATATCTACAGACAGTTTTGGTTCTCACAGTTGGGGGAGAGTGCTATTAACATCTAATGGGTAGAGGCTGGGGTTGCTGCTAAACATCCTACAGTGCAAAGGACAGTCCACCCCGACCCCCCTCCGCCTCCAACAAAGAATTATTCAGCCACTGTCAATACCAATAAGACTGAGAAACTGAGATAAACTATTTGCAAATCAACAGAGGTTCCTTCCTCCCCCTTTTACGTTTAGGCAAATATATTTCTTTAAGCATCTGAAGTACAGGGTCCCATATAGACTAACAGGTACTATTTGTGTTTCAGGAATCAGCGGACCTCACTTCATTGTATAGAATAGTTGTCCTCTCATTGTATATCACATTTAAAGAGTGATAATTCAGGTCTAATTATTGTGACTATGCTTTGCACAGATTTATTCCCATTATTCTTAATTTTTAAACAATCATTTAACAATTAGGGTCTAAAGTATAACTCATTCATAAGTTAAGGTCTGCCTGAAATTTCTTTTAATTTCTACTATAAAAACTTTAATTTTTATTAGAAAGTACTGATGAATATTAATATTGGCAAAAAAATTTGGGGGAAAAACATACAAAAAGGCATGTAAGAAATTAAAATGGTTATTAAAAATCATAGCTAATGTTTATTGAATGACTACTGCTTGTAAAGCATCATATAAAGTGCTTTATATGTGTGATCTCTGTTCATCCTAACAACAGTTCTATGAAGAAAATTCTGTACTTTCCTAGTTCTACAGGTGGGGAAATAGAGAGTGGTTAAGTAATTTATCCTAGATCATACTGTCAGTGATGAAATCAGAATTGCTATCCAAGCTGTGTGACTCTAGAATCCATAATGTAACCAGAAAGTACAATTTGTATACTGTTCTAACAGCCTGTGACAATGTGTATGGACATAGCAGAGGGACTTTTACTTTGCCTCTTTTCTTTGTGATCAGAAAACTTACATGGTCATTACCCAAAAAAACTATATTAGTCCTTTGAATTATTAGAATATACATATATGTGTTGGGTTTTTAAAAATGCAATAACATGTCATTTTAATGTTGCAGTTTAACTTTATGAAAACTTTTTTTAACTGTATATTGTACTTATTAGAGGATTCATATTTTGTTTTAATAATTATCATAAAAATGTTAGCTTTTATTAAAATATAACCCATTACCTAATTTGCTTTGAAATGCTAATAAACATTTTCTATATTGTAGAACCTACTGTAGTACCAACCACTTCCACGAGAATGGAATCACAAACCACAAGCGCTTCCATTAACAATTCAAATCCATCTACCTCTGAGCAGCCCTCTGATACTGCTTCAGCTGTCACTAGTAGCCAACCCTCCGCAGTGTCAGAGACTTCACCTATGCTTGCAAGCAATAGTATGAGTGGTACTTCTACAGGAGGTATGTAAAAAAAGAAAAAGAAAAGACAAGAAGAGCGGGGAGGGGACTCTTTGTTAGAAAAAGGATTGTTGTTTTTAAGATTTTAGCTGTGTTAGCAAGAGTGTATTCTTAGAATAAGCATCATATGTGAACAAAGTGGTCTTTATTAGAATTAGACTACGACTTCATATTTGAGTCTGTGTGCTATGTTACTGGAGTGTTATAGCTCAACTGAAAGAGATGGGGGAGAATTGAATGGCTGACACCAAAAATACAAGCAACAAAAGAAAAACATAAATAAACAGGACTTGATCAAATTTAAAATTTTTGTACATCAAAGTAAATTATAAGAAAGTGAAAAGATAGCCTACAGAATGGGAGAAAAATATTTAAAAATCATATATTGGATAAGGGTCTAGTATCCAGAATATATAAAGAACTTGCACAACTCAACAATAAAAAGAAAAGCAGCCCAGTTTTAAAATGGGCAAAGAATTTACATAGGCATTTTTCCAAAGAAGAAGGTCATTTGTACAAATGACCAAGAAGCACATGAAAACGTTATTAGGGAAAAGCAAATCAAAACCAGAATGAAATTCCACTTTACTCTCACCAGGATATCTATAATTAAACAAAACAAAAACAAAGAACAGGAAATCAGAAGATAAGCAGGGTTAACAAGGATATAGAGAAATTGGAACCTTTATTTATTTTTCTTTTTATAAATTTATTTATTTTATTTATTTTTGGCTGCGTTGGGTCTTCATTGCTGCAGGCGGGCTTTCTCTAGTTGCGGCAAGCAGGGGCTACTCTTCGTTGCTGTGCACGGGCTTCTCAGTGCGGTAGCTTCTCTCATTGCAGAGCACGGGCTCTAGGTACGCGGGCTTCAGTAGTTGTGGCACGTGTCAGTAGTTGTGGCTTGCGGGCTCTAGAGCACAGGCTCAGTAGTTGTGGTGCATGGGCTCATTTGCTCTGCAGCATGTGGGATCTTCCTGGACCAGGGCTCAAACCCATGTCCCCCGCACTGGCAGGTGGATTCTTAACCGCTGAGCCACCAGGGAAGCCCCTGGAACCTTTATTAATATCTGGTGGGAATGTAAAATGGTGCAGCCACTGTAGAAAACACTTTGACAGTTCCTCAAAAAGTGAAACATAGAGTTAGCAGCATATGGCCCACAAGTCCACTCCTAGATCCGTATCCAAAAGAATTGAAAATAGGAATGGGAGTTTTAAAAATTTTGATGATGTCATTTTCCTAATATTTTGTGTTGTTTATTCTTTTGGTGTCACATCTAAGAAACCATTGCTTAACCAAAGTTCTCAAAGATTTACTCCTCTGTTTTCTTTTAAGAGTTTTATAGTTTTAACTCTTATCTCAGATTAACTGGGTCTTAAAGTAGTCTTTTTTCCGCTCTTGAATGACGGCACAGAGATAGGAACTTGCTGTTTAGTAACAGAGACATCATAGACCCTATAGCTTGTAGATTGACTATATCACCAATAATATCACCATTAATAACAAAACCACCATATATTTTCTATCTTTTTTTGGCTTTTAATAATATATTTAATTCTTATAATATCCCTGTAACTTACCTTGAGCAGATTGGAAAACTGCTTGTGTCTGGTTTAGATCTCCCTTCCCTGGAAACTTGAGGCAAAGGAGACTTGAGGCAAACTTGAGGAAACAAGGAGATTTCTCAGGGGTGTCTTTGAAAAAAAAAAATGTAGGCAGAAGTGAAACGGGCTTTTATTTCGTTTATTGAGTGCACTGTCTTTCCTGGTAGCTTTATGTACCCTATGCTTATCTAGATGTTATGTGAAACAGTCCCAACTTTATTTCAAGACAGTCTCAAAGCTTTTATTTATGTACTTATTTTTTAACACGCTTGTTTAGTTAGGATTCACATTTAATCTATTAGGTAGTAACTTCACTGCCTGAATGGCCTTCTCATGATATTATTCTATCTTTTAATGACCACCCTTGGGATAGACTTGCTCATGTTGTATTTCTCTAGACTAGGAGAACCTTGTTCCAGGCCAGATTGTTCCTCTATATGAATCTGATAGAAGCACATACAGATATTCAGATTACATTAGGGGCGTTCAATTCTGCTGGCTTTATTTCCTTCCAAGACTGTAGAACATCATTCACCTGTTTTCTTCACATCCTGTCATTACTTTGCACCTTCTTGTATATTTCCAACCTTGAATCACTTGAGCCATGTAGCTTCTCTCTTATCCAGGTTCCTAAATGGGACTGGTAAAAATCATAGAACCATGCAGATTGATGCCTCATCAATTTATGGTATCTAATCTTGGGCTTTTGGTAATAAGTTGTCATAGTGTGATAAATCCCAATCGGTTCTCTTTCCTTCCCCTCAGTGTCTATTCCAAAATTCTCTTATTCTTCTTAAGACTCTGATTTCCGGGGGTAGGGGGGATAAAAAAAATAAATGAAGGTTCTCAAGCATGAATACTTGTAACTTCCAGTCCCTTTAATAAAAACTTTTGTGTATTTATACCTATCCATATCTCCTAACTCCTGGTCTCTTAACTCCTTCTTATAGTTTCCAGTCTCTTTATCTATGCTCCACCTCCTGTCCTTTCTTGTGTCCTTGACCTTGCTTTATCAGTTATCTTCCCTGTGTCTTCAGCATCTTTGTTGGTTCCATCCCCTTCATACACGCACGTGTACATTTGTGTTAAGTCTATGTATACCTAAGTGGATCTTCTTCACCTTAAACTCCTTCATTTAACTTTAACTCTGACTCCTTTTAGAACAAACAAACATGATGTTTAAAAATCTGGCAGTAATTTTCTTCTCATCTTATTTTCTTCCAGGACTCTATTTTCATCCCTTCTTTCACTCGTCCATCTCATAACTGTAGGTGTTTTCACCTACCACCAGTATGCCGATGACTCACCGTATTGCTTCCAGAACACTCTCCTTGTTTTAAACTTTCATATCCAACCGCCTCTCCTCTGGACCATTCTGCAGTCACCTCAAACTCAACATGCCCCAATCAGCTTATCATCTGTCTGACTTCTCAATGTTCTTAGCTTTATGCGTATATGCTATCTTATATATTCATTTATTCAGCAAGTATTTATTGATTGCATACTATGTATCAGGCACTGTTCTAGACACCGGGAACACAACATAAACAGAGCTAACAATTGTAGTGGATAATAATAGCTAACATCTGTTGAACTCATAATATTGGTCAATAATTTATTTATATTAACTCTGATTTTTGTAATAACCTATGAGGCAGATTCTATTATTATTTTCATTTTACAGGTAAAGTAACTTGTCTAAGGTTATATGATAGTGGAGCAAGAATTCAAACCTACAAAGTCTGACTTGGATCTTGTAATCTTCCTTTATGCCAGGATTTCTCAACCTTGGCACTATTGTCTTTGGGCTGGACAGTTCTTGTGTGTGGGGGGGTGCGGGGGCTTGTCCTGTGCATTGCAGGATATTAGCAGCATTATTATTATATTTTTAGTTAATCTTTATTAGAGTATAGATGCTTTAATGTTGTGTTAGTTTCTGCTGTACAGCAAAGTGAACCAGCTATATGTACACATATATCCCCTCTTTCTTGGATTTCCTTCCCATTTAGGTCACCACAGAGCATTGAGTAGAATTCCCTGTGCTGTACAGTAGGTTCTCATTAGTTAACTCTTTTATACATAGTAGTGTATATATGTCAATCCCAATCTCCCAATTCATCCCACCCCCCTTCCCCCCCACCCCGGCCTGCGTAGCCATAGCAGCATTCTTGGCTTCTCCCTACTAATAACCAGTAGCACTACTTCCCCTCCAGCTGTGACACCAAAAGTATCCCCAGGTGTTGCCAGATATTCCCTGGGGGGCAGTGTTGCTCTATACTGTACCTAGAACCTAGTGCTTCTGTTAAAATACTGGTTGATTTCTGTTTTAAATTTTCTCCGTACTTGATGATGAGCTCCTTGAGGACCAAAGATCAAGTCTTTCTCTTTTTCAGCACTAAGCTGCAACCATGCAGGCATGCCTCTTTTCCCTGTGCGGTTAGCTTAAATTTAGCAAGTGCTTATTGAACCACCTACATTGTGCAGGCCTGTTTCTAGTTTCTAGAGATAAAACAACAAAGGCAGACAATATCCATTCGTTATTTTAAAGGCCAGGACTTTCATTTTTCAGTATCTTTGTAGATCCTTAACCATGTCATTATTATGTATAAGACTTGCCAAATAAATGAATAAATGCATGAGTACATCTCAGTAATCCTCCTAGAATTACAATAAAAGTATTTTAACCAGCTTGGTGTCACTGGGCTGTGGAGTTAATTCTTCTGGTGTAGATTTTCGATTATCTATTTTTAGTGGCCACTCAGCGGCCTAATTTTAATAAAAAAGGCAGTGTTTTATTTACTCAATCAGATGTCTTTGTATTTCACCTCTACTCTGTGGCAATTTTCTTTGGTCAGTAACTCTTGAACAAGAGGAGATTCAGTTGTCTTTACTTTGGATTGCTACCTTGTTTGAGCAACAAAGAGCTTCTGAACTGTAGGAAAATAGACATTAATTTAATTGGAAGCCAAAACTGTACCATAAGAAGTAGAGCTATAAGGTCAGTCCTCTTTTAGGGGCCATACTGTTAATCATATAACCCCTTAAATATGTGTTCAGCCTTAAGGATATTAAAGTCATTGTGCTTCCTCTTCACTCACTCTGAGTTTTGTATGTGAAATAATTGAAGACCAAGAGGGCAGATCGTTTCCAAACAGGTTAAGTGTCATATCTGTTACTTCAGTCATGGCCCTAGCGGTCCCTAGATCTCTTGCTCTGGTTACAGACTCATCTCCTGAGTCTTAGAGTTACACATAATCCTCAAATAATTGGGTTTGTAAAATTAACGTGTCATAGTTGGCAGGAATCATGAAGGTCATTTAGTCCATCCACTGAATGGATTTAGTGTCCCAAAGGTTTTCGATTTTCTTTTCTGAAGTAACACACAATAAATGACATTTACTTGTGTAACACTTTGACGTGGGGGCTGAGATATAACCCTGAAAATGTTGTAGGAAGTAAAGTTCCTATAATAATGATATTGTTGTAAATCTTACAGCCTTTGGGAAATAGCTACTTAATGTTTGATTCAGCATAGCGAAGATAGGCTGCTGATCATGGTCAGTTCCAGGTATGCCAGTTGTGACTCTGTCCAGGTTACTCAAGAAATTTGGAATGCAAATGAATGAAAGTGATTTAATTATAGAACTGACTTTGAATCTGCTGTCACTTATGTTTTAAAAGTGAACAGCTTTTTGACTTTCATTGTTTTTTGATACAAATTATTTGTAATATTTAACCTCTCAACTGATGATAACAAGGTAGTACTAATTCCAGGAGGCTATTAGAGATTAGTAAGAATTTGTAATTTTTTTCCAGCCAGGTTTACAGACTCCTGAATTCTAGTTCTGAGGTTAAGAACCTTTACAAAAGGGTTCAGGAAATTAGCCCAAGTAGGCCAGAGTAGGAACTTGGGGTGGGGGGAACCAATATACATAGATTTAGAATAGAGATACTGTCTAACAGGGTTTAGATCACAGACTTTGCCCAGAAGAGAATCAGCAAAAGCAGGATAGGACATGTATGGGAGGGCAGACCCAGGAGAATTACAGGGAGGTGTACTGCAGTCAGACCCATCAGTCAGAGCCTGAAGCATCCCTACCCAGATTCATTTATGTGAGTCTATAAATTCCCTTTATTGTTTAAGCCAGTTTCGGTTGGATTTTTGTATTATTTGTAAAGAACCAGAAGATTCCTAATTTTGGTACATTGGCCCAGAAGAGAATAGCTGTGTACTGTGAGCCAAATAGGAGCAGGGTATCCCTGGTATTGGTTACTCTAGAAAAAAAGGCTAGAACAGTGGTACTCCAGAATCCTAAGGATTCTGAAGAGATGCCTCATGAGTCACGTGGGGGTGGGGGAAAGGAAGGACAGGGATTTGGGTTTTCCACTCTTCTAATTTTTATTTTTAAGTAAAAAAATTTATCTCCATTTTTATCTGTTTTATCTAATTTCCACATAACATGTAGTTTGAGGAAGGGGTGCTTTTTTTTAGAGGAGTTTGAAACACTAGGATAAACCTTCTGGGGACACTTTCTGCTGTTCTTTTGGCATGGAAGAACATACCTTCAAAATAACTCTGGGCATGTGACAGGGCATAATCAGAACTCAGATATTTCATACCTAGAGGATTATTATCTTTTCTAACAACAACCATGCAAGGCAATTATTGCTACATTTAATAGGTGAGAAAGGGGTTAAATAACTTTCCTAAGGTCACATTGCTCCAGATTAGACAGGCTCAGGATTAGAACTCAGGCCCATCTGACTCCATGTTTTTTCCCACTGTTCCACCTTGAGTCACTAGATCATTATAAGAGACCTTTAATTTTCAACATAGTAGAGTCTTATTTCTTATGTTCTATTGGGTCTGAGTTTAGAGACCAGAAGAAGGGAAAAGACATTGGAAGTTAGTGAGACTTAGCCAGATATGCTCTGAGTTGGGTGGTTATGTCTTTTTTTTAAAAAAAATAAATTTATTTATTTATTTATTTATTTTTGGCTGTGTTGGGTCTTCATTGCTGCGCGTGGGCTTTCTCAAGTTGCAGCGAGCGGGGGCTACTCTTCGTTGCGGTGCGCGGGCTTCTCAGTGCGGTGGCTTCTCTTGTTGCGGAGCATGGGCTCTAAGCACCCGGGCTTCAGTAGTTGTGGCATGCGGGCTCAGTAGTTGTGGCTCGCGGGCTCTAGAGCGCAGGCTCAGTAGTTGTGGCTCACGGGATTAGTTGCTCCGCGGCGTGTGGGATCTTCCCGGACCAGGGCTCAAACCCGTGTCCCCTGCATTGGCAGACAGATTCTCAACCACTGTGCCACCAGGGAAGCCCGTGTAGTTATGTCTTAAGAGGATAAGATTTTAAGAAGTACATAGTAGTCTTCATTATATAGGAATGATTTACAGTATTGGAGGCTCATGGAGCTCAGGAGAACCTTAGCTTTGTTGCATATAATGGAAAGACTCCTATGTTATTTTAGAGTTTTTAAAATACAATTTAGGGCTTCCCTGGTGGCACAGTGGTTGAGAGTCCGCCTGCCGATGCAGCGGACACGGGTTCGTGCCCCGGTCCGGGAAGATCCCACATGCCGCGGAGCGGCTGGGCCCGTGAGCCATGGCCGCTGAGCCTGCACGTCCAGAGCCTGTGCTCCGCAATGGGGGAGGCCACAACAGTGAGAGGCCCACATACTGCAAAAAAAAGAACAAAAAAAACCCTAATAATTTATAATGACCTAGGAAAAGGTGATCTATTGCCATATTTAAACATCATGGTAAATATAAGCCTCCTAAAGCTTGCCTGAAAATCCCAGTGAAGATCACTGCCTGAAATTACAGGATATGCGTGTTAAGAATGTGACTGTATCACATTATTATTTACAGATATTTGAATTCAGTAATCACTTCTTAATTATTTACTTATTTATACACATTTATACACATATATGAAGTATACACTTTCTTTTACACAGTGATATTTGATCATTTGGTTCTATGCATTTTTTCGTTTCAAGATGACTCAAGGAGAACTGCACCTAGTGCTATAACGGAAACTGGCCCTCCTGCGATGCCAAGGTTACCTTCCTGCTGTCCCCAGCACTCGCCATGTGGAGGGTCGTCTCAGAGTCACCATGCGTTAGGACATCCACATGCAAGTTGCTTTCAGCAGCATGGCCACCATTTTCAGCATCATCACCACCACCATCATACTCCCCACCCAGCTGTCCCAGTGTCTCCCTCCTTTGGTGATCCTACTTGCCCTGTGGAAAGACCTCCACAAGTACAGGCACCATGTGGAGCAAATAGTAGTTCTGGTACCAGCTACCATGACCAGGTATGTGGAATTTGATGAGTTCATCTTGAGTTTTTAAAATTGTGGTTCCTTCAGGAGAAAAAAACAAACCCTAATGATAAATTTTATATGCTAAATAAGTCATTCTTGTTGCCCCTGCAAGAGTGGCCTAATTTAATGATGTGTGATTTTTTTAAATTAAGTATTTAAGATTTTCTCATGTAAATTATTGCAACTAATTGAGGGGGCCAGGGATGTAGAAAATTGGATGTGATACTAATTTTTATTCTGGAATGTTTTTAGGTGTTTTTAGTTAAATGTAGGTGGATCTAAACTTTTGGGATTTTATTTCAAACAAAGTGTTGAAACTGCAGTGTCAACCTAATTCATGAGAAATTTGGGAATTCTCCCAATTTTTTCCTCCTCTACCCTACCTCCTATTCTGGAGCCTGCCTATAATCTCCACTCATCTAGAAATAAACAGCCGTCTCAGATGCAGACCTGTGACATAGTTTCTCAGGAGCAGATGAGGTTTTTAGTTTGTGGGAAATTGAAATGTCAGCAAAAATTATAAGAAATTTTTTGCTAATTAAGTAAATTAGTTGATGTTATTAGTGAGTGCTTGATACGTCAAATAATATTAAATTAATATTGGTGGCCACATGGAGTAAATAAAGTGAGGTGTTATGTGCTATTTTAACTTTTGCTCCATTGTCTCTGTGTATAATCGTGACATAAACCTTGGTGGTGCATGCTTTAAAAATCAAAACATGTAATTTAAAACTGTAAGTGACACGTGCTAAAAAATGTGCCAGAAAAAAGTCAAAAAGAAATTCAGAGCAGCTCCTTTACTGTACCCTCTGACCTTTCCTAAAGTACTTGCTTCATCTTTTAAATTTTCGCCGGTTATCTCTTCTGGTTCTGACAAATTAAAAGTAATTAAGAAAGTGGGGTGTTCCCTTAAGAAGAAAAAACTAGCTGCTGATACCAAAAGGAAATTTGAAAGGGTTTAGTAAGAAATATTATTAAAGAGATTTTAGATGATGTTTTGGTTCTGATAACAGTTCTAAGTATTAACATCTATGGATTGTCTAGACCTGTTCTACCTCTTGGGAATGAGGAAGCAACCTGAGTGAGTTAATTAGAGGAAGAATCTCTTTTGTGTAAAATATAGATGTAACCTACTCACCTATATCTAAGTAGAGGTATTTGGACTGTACACAAAGCTTGAGAAGAATCAGCAGGATCAGGCATTCAGTGGTTATAATGGGTATGAAGGTAAACAAAGAATGAGGTTTTGGAAATATGAACGCTTTGAGATTGATGTAGCTATTTGTAGGACTCTGAAATTAGCCACATGCTCATGAGGTAGCCTCGTATAGTCTCTGTTTGAGATCTGTGTGGACACAGCAAGAAGTTGAGGAGAGGCAGACTGATCTGAGGGTTTATAATTGTGTGGATGTCTTATGATTGAGTGTCAGACTGTAGATAGGCAGAGAAAGATTGGGGAGGATTAGGCTTGACGAGAGGAGTTGCAGTAATCACTTGACTCTGTACTACTCCTTTTGATGTAGCTTTCTCTTTTGAGAGAATAGTTTACTTAGTGCTATGCACTAGTTACGAGCTGTGTAAAGTAATATTTGCCATTTCTGTGCCATTTTGCTTACCCTCCCTTTTCCTTCTATAATAATAATTGAATGAACTGTTGGAATTGTGAGGAAGAGGGTTCTCTGTGTTGATTTTTCCCCTTTTCTTTTTATTCTCTACTTTTAACTTTACCCTCGGTTCCTTCTAGGAGGACCTTCACCCTACTTAACTCACTCTCTGGGAGTGTTCTTAATCACTGACTGGAGAAGAAGATAGGAAATTTGCTCACCTTCATAGTATGGTGATATTCCAGTCCATTTGCCAAATTTTAGCCTAAATAGGAAAATACGGAAAGGATTTGAACCATAAGTAATAATTCACAGTCTTAAAATATTACTCTTAAACTTTATTTATTCAAATTGGGAGCATATATTGTATTTGCCAACTTAAAAGAAAGAGCCCAGACATTTACTTAATTGATTGTAGACACATAATATAGAAGAGGAAAGTAGCTCTTTCTTTTCACCTTCCTACAGCTTCTCCTGTACCATCATCCTCCTTCCCTTTTGGTATCCAGAGTTTCTCATGTTTCTGTTATCCTCTGAGCTGGGAGGCCATTGAAAGTACAAAGACAACTCTGTCTCTAAAAAAATAATAATAATAAAATAAAATAAATTTTTAAAAAGTACAAAGACCACTATGGTTCCTCACTGGACTGGGTGACCTGGGCCTCTAATAAATGCATTACCCTAGCTTTCCTCACCTCTAGCCCCTCAGCTTTCAGTATTGAACAATTCCTGCATGTGATTCCATATATAACATCTTTATTTTCTTTAATCATATTTTAAAAATTACAGCTGTACTGAACACTAAGCAAAGACTTGTATTTAAAATACTTAAGAATATAAAGAAGCAATTCTGTTTCTGTAATCTGCTCTAGAGTAGAAGGTAAAGTGTTTTACTAAGCACTTTTCAAAGTGCTCAGGGGAAAAAACTTAATTACTTTTGAGTAGAGATGGAATCTAGACTCTTTGATTTTCCAACTTGGTAAATGGGCCTTCCCTAAAATTATATTCCTAATAAAAGTAATCATGGTTTAATCTTTTTTTTTTTTTTTAAGAGAAAAAAGTTATGAGGAAAAGCTAGCTAATGGTTTAGCTTGAATAATCTTAGGCCCTTTGTTATCTTGGATAATGTTTGCACTATTAAGAGTTTCAGTTGAATGCTTGCTGTGTACAGTTTAAAAACAGAACAAATTTTTACCTGGAGCCTTAAATGTTTTCAGTGGTATGATTATATGTTTTGTAAAGGAGTCCTAAATTACCAATCAGAATTTTGGGGTAAAGGAGGATATGGAAGTATGATTTAAAACTTTCTTTCTCTCTTAAAATCTAGATAATGGAAGAGAAACAGATCTTAAAATAATATATTAATTAACTTTTGTTCATCTTACAGCATGATCTCATGCTTGATTATTTAAAATTGATTATAGATTTTAAGTGTATAAGCACTACAATTTTTACAGTCCAAGATGCACACAGTATCTTCTTGGTGCTCAGTAGGTCTTCACACTCAAAATTTTTAGCAGTTTTAAATTCATAGATTCTATTTTTCTAGATTGCATTAGGAGTACTTTTATAATATAACATGAAACAATGTTTTGACCAAATTTTAGAAAGATAAAACATAGTTCCTCTTTATACAGCAGGCATTGCCAGTAGACCTGAGCAGCAGTGGTATCAGAAGTCATGGAAGTGGTGGTTTTCATGGAGCATCTGCCTTTGACCCCTGCTGTCCTGTTTCCTCTTCCCGAGCTGCAATCTTTGGCCACCAGGCTGCTGCTGCTGCCGCCCCGAGCCAGCCATTATCAGTAGATGGTTACGGATCCAGCGTGGTTGCACAGCCCCAGCCCCAGCCCCCTCCACAAGCCTCGCTGTCATCTTGCCGACATTACATGCCGCCTCCTTGTAAGTATGAATTTAACAGGCAAAGAGCTTAGAGGCACATAGATGAAGCATCGTCCTCTCCTCATGAAATAACCTTTCAGTAATACTAGTTTATAAATTTTTAGTACCTCCTTGGCCTACGAGTGGAGTGTATTTTTCCTATTTCATTTACCTCACGTACCCAAAACAGTCTTCTAAGGCAAAAAGGGCAGATGTTGTTGTAAAAGGTCTGGGAAAATAATAAAAAGTATATTTTGTCTGTTTGACATACTAACATTTACGTTTTAATTAATATCTATGAACTCGTACATTGAATGGCACCTTAGATTCCTATAAAAGGAAATTTTAAGGAATTAGATTTATCCTTTAGGAGTAAAAGGAAATTTGTAAGTTTAGTAGTCATTTCTACACATAGGAAAGTAAACTTTGATTAATAATTCTGAAGCTTAGCTGAGGCACAAGAGAAAATTCCTTGACAGAAAGCTTTGCCAGTTGCAGAAAGGTTTCTGTACTCATTTGATGCAAGCAATTAAAATAGAATCAGACATGGCTTTTCTAAAGAAATTGAAATCTATGAGATACCATAAGAAATGAGAAATACCGTTAGGCTGTGTAACATATATTTATTGCTCTGTTAAATCATAGGTTAATAATCAGATGGAAGCTTATTAAGTACTTTGATTTAAAAGAAACACTGAAAATTCATGCCAGGGGTAAACCAGAAAGTTGGCAAGGAAATTTGCTTTTGTTTTGATTACATACAAGGGATAATTTTCAATTATATATCTTCTTAGATCTCTTCTTCCAGTCCTATAATTTTTAAAATCTGGGTCCTGCAGACACAGCTGGAGTCAACCCAGAATTTGTACAATGAAATCTGGTGATATATCGCTTTTCAAGAATGCAACTTCAAAGTATAAGGTAGAAAAAAGGTTTTGAAACGAGTTAGTTTTTGCAAAGCATTGACCAGTGGGCAAATTCTGTGTGTGAACACTGGTATGATATACAGGCTATTCTGTAATACTTGTTGATATTCATCTTTAATTGATTATCTTTTATTGAGAACTCAAAATGTGTGGTTTTCTCCCCCTCCCCTTTAAAAATAATATACTGAAGCAATTTATAAGTGTATCCATTCATCTTTCATGTCCTAGTAAAAAATGTTTTAGACTTAAACTGGTTTTACTTTTATCATAAAAGTAACTGGTGTACATCCTAAGAAATTCAAACTGCAGAATGATATAAAATGAGAAGTTAAAAGCCCTTCTCCTTTCTTCCCACTAATGCTAATATACCTCAGAAGTACCAACTGTTTATAGTTTATTAGAAAACCTTTTAGAAATTTTCTTTCTCCACACGTTATTATGACATATCTCTCCTTTTTTTAAAAAATGGGATTATATCAAACATAGTATTTGCCTCTTGCTTTTTCATTTGTGGTTTTTTTAAAATTCAACAATACGTCTTAGATTTTTTTTCATATTAGAATATAAAAATCTAGCTCATTCTTTTAATACCTCATAATATTCCATTGTATATTAAATTAGTCCTCTGTTGATGGACACTTAAATTGTTTGTAGTTTGTTAGTCTATGTGTAGGGTAACTTCCTGGGAGTGAGATTGCTGGGTTAAAGTGACATGCTGAACTTTAAAGAAGCAAGATCAAGAACGTTTTTTGTCTGTTTGTTTTTAGTGGCAAGAACACATAAAATAGAGAAGAAGGGAAATGGTCTGTGGGAAGGCAGAATATGTCACCTTTATACAGTTTTGTTTAGATAAACAGTGTATTATAATGATCGCTGAATTTTTCACCACACACAAAAACTGGCAACTATGTGAGGTGATGGATATGTTAATTAAACATTGTGGTAATCATTTCATGTGGTATACATGTGTCAAATTATATTATACACTTTGAATATATTGTTGTATTTGTTAATTATACATCAGTAAGGTTGAAAAAAATAAAATGAAGAGTTAAATAAACTGATTCATTCCAAAACAAGACTTTAAAATTCTGTTATATTTGTGAATATTCTTTCTTGTATAATGATTATAGAAGTAGAAAACCTTGACATGAAACTGGGAAAAATGCTCTAAATTTGAGGAAGGATAGTTAACAATGATAAAACTTAGTGACTTCCTTTTTGATGACCAAGGAGTACTGAGCTTTGTGACTTCTTAGCGTAAAGCATTGATTTGAAAATATAACTTTTAGAAAATCAGTTTAAAAATATGTCACCACTTACATTGAGCTTAGTGAAAGTTTCCTTTAAATATTGTGAATATTTAGTGACTATTTCCTTTAAATAACAATACATACTAGCAAGGTTTCCTTTGAAGTATGGCTGAATGAGTCCATGGTTACCTAACTTTCACCACTGATGCATGAATCAAAGCAATTAAAAATTGAAGGCAGCCTTTCTGTAATGAAACTAGAGAATTGCTGTAGCTTCATACCAGGCTACCAAGAAAAATCTTACAAATAAAATGAAATTAGAGCTAAAATCCAAAGAGGAGACATACTTACTTTTAGACCTCAAACAGATGCATATCCCTCAGAGTAAGAGAGATATGTATTCCTCTGAGGGACCTTTCAACAGTCACTCTGCAACATAAAGATTCAGGATGAAGAAATGGGCGAAACCATCTTTATAAAGGCTGATTTCCGTGGCAAGTTCCTGGCAAATATACCCCCTTCTTCTTAATGTAGTACTGGAAAAGTGGCATGGGGCAGGAGGAGAAGTGCACTAATGGAAGTATATGTTTGCAGTTGTGCCTAGGACTCGCAAGTTGCTTTCCTCTTTCTAGTGCTCTATAACCAGTAAATGACAAAGGAAAACAAGATTTATGTATTTATAAGTATATAATTTATACATTTGATTATACAAAAGCAAAATACTTGAGTATGGCAGAGTAAAATTGACAGGAGACAATTTGGAAAAATGTTTATACTACCTTTTTATGACAAAGCTTGCATGTATACAAGGAATACTTATAAATCAACAAGAAAAAGGTGAATAATAGGCTAAGAATATGAATAGATAATTCTGGGAAGAAATGTAAGTGGTAAATAAATACATAATTTTTTTCTGGTTAGCATTTAAAAAATTTAGTGATAGTGTAATTAGGCAGGAGCTGTCGTGTACTGCTGATGGTAATTAATTATGTAAACTTTGGGAAGGGTGTTTTGTCAACCAGTATCTGAATTTAAATTATTCTTTCAGACTCAGAACTGCTTATAGGAATTTATGCTACAGAAACTCTCTGTGAGCAGTGTGTGTGTGTGTGTGTGTGTGTGCGCGTGCACATGCGTGCGTGTACACACGCGTGTACGTGCATGTACGAAAGAGCACAAGGGGAATCATACAGATGTTTATTGCAGCTTTGGATTACTTCCAGTTTTTGTCAGTGGTGATTTCTTCAATAAATTTTGGTGCATTCCTATAGTGGAATGCTGTGAAACTGTGAATGAAGTAAAGCTATATATATTGACATGAGAAGATACCTATGATTACTCAAAGAAGAAAGCAAGATGCCAAACAGGACTAAGCAGACTCAAGCATCGATAAAGTATTCATAAAAATTAAATATGTGCTAATATGTCTGTAAAATATAATAGGAATGTATTATGCCAATATATGCTCAACTGTATGGTGCCTGTGCTTTTCTTACAGATGCTTCTTTGACAAGACCACTTCATCATCAAACCTCTGCCTGCCCCCACTCTCACGGAAACCCTCCTCCTCAGACTCAGCCTCCGCCTCAAGTGGATTATGTTATTCCTCATCCTGTACATGCTTTCCATTCTCAAATATCTTCTCATGCAACATCTCACCCCGTGGCACCTCCACCTCCAACGCATTTAGCCAGTACTGCTGCACCAGTCCCTCAGCATCTTCCTCCCACACACCAGCCAATTTCACACCATATTCCAGCCACAGCACCTACAGCACAGAGACTGCATCCTCATGAAGTGATGCAGAGGATGGAAGTTCAAAGAAGGAGAATGATGCAGCATCCAACGTATGTTTTATGTTTTTAAAAAAATAATCACACTTTATTCTTTTGCCTTCTATTTCCATTGGTCTTTAAACCTGTAAAGTCTTTAGAAGTGATGTAGCTATCCTCAATTAATAGTGATGTAACTTAATCCTCCGTTCACTGGGAAATTAATTCTTTACTAACCAGAATGTTCCTCCATCTCATCCTGAGTTGTAGGTGCTGACAAAAAACAATCTATATCAGGTTATTTAGTAAAATCAAAGCCCTTTCAGGATATAACCCAAGGTCATCTATTTTTGCAAGCTAATCTTTGTTTCTTCAGTAGTCCATACTAAAGATTAATGTTAAAATTGGTGATCCTGAGTAACAAGATGTAAAGTTATTAAAGATTGAATTTGATTTATTTTATGTTACCAACCAGAGGGAAGAAGGGTGTTAGTAGAAGTTTTCAACAGCTGACATTGAAAAACTAGTCTTATTAACTTAGTTTATTTATAAATTTAAATATTAAGATATCCCCCCCCAAAAAAAAGATATTCCCCAAACATTATGAAAAGACTATAATTGAACTTTTTGTTTTCTTTTGAAAATTCAGGATCTGATATTCTAATTTAGGGCAGCGTACTTTGTTGGTCTTATTCTGCCTGCCTGTTTTGGTAAATAAAGGTTTGCAGGAAAACAGCTACACTTGTTCATCTGTGTATTGTCTGTAGCTTCTTTCACACTACAGAAACTAAATTGAATAGTTGCAACAGAGACCATGTAGCCTATAGAGCGAACAGTATTAACTATTTGGCCCTTCCAGAATGTTTGCAAAACTCTTGATCTAATCAATAATCTGGCACTTGTGTAACTTCTTTCTTTAGTTATATAATTTAAGGTTATATTCAGAATCTCTGGCTGTTTCTGCCATTCTAATATAGTGACCCTTTATATAGAAAGTTGCCAATTTCATATTCATATCTTCCAGTATCTAGAAAATTAAGATTAAACATGCAAAATCTGTAAATGTGTTCGAAACTAATAGTAAGAATTAGACTATAAAAAATGAATCCCTGGAGCTGTTTTTTCTTAAGTGCCATTTGTTTAGAACTTTATGACTATTTGCATTTGTAAATTTGACAGACTTTAGACTGGAAAGAGAAAATATAATTAGCTGGGATGACAAAGTGTGAATGGAGGTAATGTCAGTTCCCTGGATGGGTTGACATGTGTGTTTGAAAAAAATGCACAAGGTTAAAATTTTTTTCTTAGAAGTTTTATCCATTAAAATGGATGAATATTATTACAGTATAAAGGTGAAGCAAGGGGCTTCCCTGGTGGCGCAGTGGTTGAGAGTCCGCCTGCCGATGCAGGGGACACGGGTTCGTGCCCCGGTCCGGGAGGATCCCACATGCCGCGGAGCGGCTGGGCCCGTGAGCCATGGCCGCTGAGCCTGCGCGTCCGGAGCCTGTGCTCCGCAATGGGAGAGGCCACAACAGTGAGAGGCCCGCATACCGCAAAAAAAAAAAAAAAAAAAAAGGTGAAGCAAAATAAAATAGTTTCCATTTTTCTGCTTTATATGTTTATATAAAATAACTTCTTTGTGCCTGTAGCATATGCTGGAATATTAATTTTAAAAATTTTATTTAGTTCCTATTATTCTATTTAAAATACTTGCTGTAAAGCAGGTATGCAAGATAATGTTAAAACTGCCTTTTTCCTTGGGTGATATTCAGATTGGAGGCATTGTAATAAATGAGCAGTGAGAATTTGTGGGATTATGGTTTCTTGATTTATTATTAATCATTAAATTATTTTATATTACATTTTTATAATTTATAGAATTAATTTCAAGACTAATCTGTAGATGTTTGTAATAGTAATACTATATTATTTTTTCTACACTAAGAAATAACCAATTATTCAATTATTTCCAGTGGTCTTTTTGTGTTCTGTGTTTCCAGGCGGGCACATGAACGCCCCCCACCCCATCCACATAGGATGCATCCAAACTATGGTCATGGGCATCATATTCATGTGCCTCAGACTATGTCCTCACATCCTCGACAGGCTCCAGAGAGATCTGCCTGGTCAGTATCTTGTTTATTTCAAAGCTATGCTCAGTTTCTTGTGGTGGAAACCTGGAAGAGATACTTTGTAGTGGAATGCCTAGAGAAGGGTAGTGTGGAGAAACTGAATTCCAGCTTATCTGTGAAGCACTGCCTCTGGGTGAGTCCTAAGAGACCTGGAGAGGAAAGAGTAGCAGCTTGAGTTCTGGGGCAGGGAGTGTGTCAAACAGGAGTAGAGCTTTTTGTTGTTGTTGTTTTTCAGGGATCTACCGTCAAAAGTTAACTCCCTAAACTTTTCATAAGTTCTTTATCCACCGCCCCCCACCTTTGTACTCACATTTGCTGTACCACCCTTAACCCCTGCTGTTGACAGGGGAAATCCAGCCAGCATCCTCTAGGCTTGTGTTCTTTCCTAGAGAAATGGAAGCAGATTTGCATTAATTTTCTTTCTGGATCTGTTATCTGTGGGCAGTCATTGAGATCTTGATCCACAATGACTTTTGAGACAAAACATAAAATGAAAATAAATAAAAGAAGATTTGGCATTTACCAAATTTTACTCTTTCTAAAATTTTGTTTACCCTTGCTTTATAAGGTAATTGTCCTTGATGCCAACAATCCAGAGGCACTATCCAACAAATGGAAGACCTGGGAGCACATTCATATAAACCAAAAAAGCAACCTCTATTCTATATGCTCCTCAAGAAGAATCAGACTTTTAGATTGGAAGGAACCTTAGGGGCCATTCATTGTATTCCCTTCCTTTGTGAGATGTGAAGCTGAATGCAAGTGCTTCGCTCCTCACGCTCACAAAATTGGATCTTTGAATGTTAATTCCTAAAGTGAATTTGAAATTATTAGTTATATCCTTTGGGCTAAATTATCTTTTTTTCTCAGCTAAGTAAGATAAGAATCTTCAGATTACTTTAAAAAATGTAAACATCATCCCCCATTTCTGTTGATAATAAAGACACTGTAAAGATGTCTAAAATTTAAACTGTTCTCCTCTTTTGTCAGGGAACTGGGAATTGAAGCTGGAGTGACTGCAGCTACTTATACACCTGGAGCATTGCATCCTCACTTGGCCCATTACCATGCACCACCTCGACTTCATCACTTGCAATTAGGAGCTCTTCCTTTAATGGTAAAATAGGAACCTTTCAAAATTCTGACATAGTTGCCTTCGAAAACTATTCTTCCTTTTCTAAATTAAATATTTTATTGGAAATATTTTTAATGTATTAGTTGTTAATAGGTGTTTCAGTAGAAGTTGAGAATTATTATTAGATTGAAACTGTGCTATAAGAAGGTATTAGATATATTAAAATATGTGTTTGTATTTGCATTGTAAAATATATTCTTCTTAATGTAAAAAATGACAAATTTTTTTCTTTTTATGTGAAGATGACAATCTTGATCTACTCTCCCTAGGACATGGGCTTTATTTTGTTGTAAGTGGTAATGGGTCTGTTCTAATGCATTCATACTTTATTTTCTGATCAGCAGGACTGTATTAATTCTCTGTATCTGATTTGAACAGATTCAGATTTTGTTGATCCATTTTGAGTTCTAAAGAACAAATTTCGCAAAAATTGAGTTTGCTCTTCACATAATACATATTGTGTGGTACAGAGAAGTGAGTAGTTTTGTCTTGTAGGGGTAGAGGCACTGCAGAGAAGGTTGCCAAGACACTTTATTATACATGCAACTTCTAAGCAGGCTTTGGAAGAATTGGGAATGGTACTCTTACAGTGGCTACAGCATGTAAAGAGCTTTCAAATAGCATAAGCACAAGGAAATCCAAGTAAGTTGGTATTTCTAGATCTTAGGGGTGAGGGTCATTCAGCAATGAAGTATCTGCCCTGCTAAGAAACTAGGACTCAGGAACCATTGAAAGGGGAATGTCTTGATCATATTTATGTTGTTAGAGTGATTTAATCAGATTGTAGTTAAATAGACCCCCTCTTTAGTTGTCTGTAAAATAGATTTCATGGTAGGAGAAGGATACTGGTTAGGACATTATAGTAGAAGAGATAAAAGTTGGTGAATGCCTGAACAAGGACAGTGGCAGTTGACATAAAAATGATGGGATACACTTGAGTAATATTTAGGATGACTTCCAGATTTCTAGCTTTGGTTATTAGGTATATGGTGTTGCCATTCACTAAGTTGGAGAATATTAGATGGGGGTTTAGGGAAGGGGTTATTAGGTGAGTTAGGTTTTGGACATACTGAATCTGAGATAATATGTGTATCAAGGTGGGATGTCCAGTAGGAAGTTAGGTTTATGGTCTGGATCTCCAAACAATAAACTGGTATCTGAGTTAAAGATGGGTTGTGATCTGTCAGTGTACAATATATATGTGTCACATATCTGTCATATTACATGAATCCATGGAAGAGGATTAGATTTCCAGGAAAATCTAATCTAATTTGTCAGACTGACAAGAGATTGACAAAAACCTTGGAGAATAATAATACTATATTTAAATGATAATACTGTACTTCAAACAAAGAATTCCAAGAATTGGCTAGAGAAGTTGAGGATAAATAAAGTTAGAATTATGTCAAAATAATATGGTCAGTAGCGTTTCATCACAAAAAAGTAAAGTTTGAAAAATGTTGAATGCATTTGGCATGGGAGTGGTTATTGGCGGCTTTTGTCAGAGTGATTTCAGTAGTGGTGAGGGATGGAGATGGGGTGCCTCTTAGATTACAGTAAGGAAGGTTAAAAAATGTGGAGACTGTGAATATAAACTACTTGCTTTATAAACTTGGCTGTGAAGGGAAAGTGGGAAATAGGGTTGGCATTTGTTCCAGGTTTAGAGAGGTAATGTAGGTTTGGAGAAACTTGAAGGTAATTTTAGGTTTAGGACAGAACAACATTAGCATTAGGGAGGGCTTGTTTGAAGATGTCGCGGAAAAGGGGTGGGTAGCAGCTAATTAAGGATGACCCAGGGTCGGGGAATAGGAGAAGAGGGGAGCAGGTGATAGAGCTGACCTTTGAGTAGGAGAAAGAGGAAGTTTACCCCTAAAAGCTAGAGAAAGGAGGCTAGGGAGGGTTACAGGAGAGGTGCAGCTTTAAGTAGTTTGGAAGGCAGGAGTTCCTTTCTGATTTTTTTCATTTTCCTTGGAGATGTGTAGGAAGTTAGATTATCTGCTTAAAGCTGGATACTATTGATCTTGATTATGAGGAAAATTGCAGATATTTAAATACTAGGCTATTTTAAGGGTAAAAGTTATTGCTTATTTTAAATTCTTTTCCATGTGTGAATTGTCTTTTAAAGCTGTAAAACCTGCTAGAAGTATGTTACGATTCAGCAGAAGCTGATTAAAAAATAATTTTGGAGATTTATTTATAAAAATGGAAGGATGGTGCTCTGTCTCAGAATCTCCGTTTCCTAACACTACGGTCAACTCTTGTTATTCATGGTAGTTATGTTGTGTAGATTTGCTGTGAACGCTGACTAAGGAGATGTTGAACTATTGGGGTGGCCAAAAAGTTCGTTTGGGTTTTTCCATACAATGTTACAGAAAACCCCGAACGAACTTTTTGGCTAACCCAATATTATTCCTAAGGGTAAATACAGCCCTAGGTTATTGCAAGCTTCTAGTCACAACAACCAGTCAATGCATTATGTTGCTTTAATGTGTTTTTCTGTTTAGAGACACCTTATTTGACATATACTGTTGATTCATTAACATTGATCTCATGGCCAGCAACACCATAACTCATGCCTGAATGAAGCTTATCTACACATATTTTCTGCATAAAGCACATCACAACCTTTTTGCACTAGGAACACTAGCCAACAATTAAGCATTTTGTTTGGGAGCCATTTTAAACAATAAAATGATCTATAAATAGCACAAAAATGTGAAAAACATTGCACTAAGTAGATTGCAAAAAAGACACTTGTTTCCAGTGTAAGAGCTGAAACAACTTGGCAGGGTCTTCTTCCTCTAGGCTGGGAACACGTATTGGGCAAGTCAAATTTTTTGCTGCTCTGTGCAGGTCCATGAATGACTGTGAGAGCATGACTATTGATTCTGGAGTTACAAATAAATTCAAATAAATTCTCTCAAGTAGGTGAGTTCACAACAAAGACATCCATGAATAATAAGGATTGACCATGCCTAACAAAAAAATTAGAAAACACTGTTAAAAGTTTCACTAACAGAGCCAAACCAAAAAAGGAGCCAAGGGTACCTTTGACTATTTGGGAGTTAGAGGAAGGGGAGTAAAACTTTTATGTTGAAGTTAAGTTTTATGCATTTCTGTTTCTTAATACTGTTCAATAAAGCTCTCTGAAATTGATCAGATCTTATAAAATTTTAGCCTTTATACGTTTAGGCTACTAAGAACATCATTCTTAGGTTTGAGTATTCTTTGTGCAAAATAAATCAAGTAGAAGAGAATTGTTGTCTCGTGGAACTGCTGTTCCCTTTTTTTTTTCCTTCTGATGACGGTTTGAGTTATTATAAAAGAGATCATTTTTGAAGAGGAACCTGTTAACAGAATGCTTTTTTGGAGCTATAAATACTTATTGAAGTTGATTTTTGTGAGAAGCTGGATGGAGAGAATTGAGTGTCTGAATTATTCAATGGTAGCAGCAAAACTTGAGCCTATTCTTAATTGATTTAGCCTATCTCTTCTACTAAAATAGGTTCCTGACATGGCAGGCTATCCTCACATTCGTTACATTTCATCAGGCTTGGATGGAACATCATTCAGAGGTCCTTTCAGGGGCAATTTTGAGGTATGTAATAAAATTAATGAAGATATTTGCCACAGTATCCGTAATGCAGAGAGAGAATATATGTAATATTAATATTTACAACTGTATAGGATTGCTGCAGTGGCTGGGGATCAGAAAGCAGTAAAATACCTGAATTTCTGATATTGCTTCTAGGGATTATTATAGAAAAGTTTATAAGTGATATTAATTTTAGTGTCAGAAATTACCCAAGTATTTGAAGAAGAGTAAATGAAAATATCTAATACAGAAGAATGTAGAAATTTATTGAATTAATATAAATATCAGATAAAGAACCATACTATTAAATGTGGGAGAAAAACCTTAATGCTTTTTTTCAAAAATAAATGCAGTAGACTTACGTGCTTTATTGAACCCATGTGATGTTTGTAATACATTAGAATTGAGCAGTAACATTTTCTATATAAATCTACCTTTTGCAATATATCTTGGAAATCAGTACTATCATTTTTTGGACCAATTCATTGTTTTCGATAGCTCTTATATTGTACTGTGTGGATGAATATAAGTTAACCATTCTCCTAGAAAATCATTTAGGTTTTTCTAATATTTTCCTACTACAATCGATGCCTAATGCTTTTTGACTAAGCTTAATTTTTAGAGAAGCATTGCTGTAGAAAAATAAACCTAAGTAATTCAGTTTTTTGCTAAATATCTTCTTGTTTGAATTTTCAGGAAGAACAAGTCATTTGAATATGATGTAAAGTTTTTTGGTTTTTTAAAAAATTTATTTATTTTTGGCTGCATTGGGTCTTTGTTGCGGCGTGTGGGCTTTCTCTAGTTACAGCGAGTGGGGGCTACTCTTCGTTGCGGAGCATGGGCTGTAGGGCACACAGGCTTCAGTAGTTGCGGCACACGGGCTTAGTTGCTCCGCGGCATGTGGGATCTTCCTGGACCAGGGCTCGAACCCCTGTCCCCTGCATTGGCAGGCGGATTCTTAACCACTGCACCACCAGGGAAGTCCCTGATGTAAAGTTTTGTTTCTTCATGTCAGTTTGGAAGTTGGAGTTTTTGGGACTTAGAACTATTGTTTGACCTGTTTCCCTATTTTACTACAATGATTTCATCTTCTACATGCATGCACACATGCTTACTGATGTACATAGTACCATGCGGTAATATGCTGCCCTAGTCTGCAAGGATGACTTTGCCATACCACTTCAGTTGGCTGAGAAAAGAATTATAAACAGTCATTTGCCTTACTGTATATATGGCTTTTTGAATACTCTATTTACATTGCAGGTTTATAAATATGGAACTTTATTGCTTTTACAGTATTGACAGTGCTGTTCAAGGAATAATCATCCTGACTTTTAATACTAGTTATTCTTCACCTTCAGGAACTTATTCATTTGGAAGAAAGACTAGGAAATGTCAATCGTGGAGCATCCCAGGGGACAATTGAAAGATGTACATATCCACATAAATACAAAAAAGTAAGAATTTATTTTATGAAACATCTACATTATTATTGAAATGCATAACATTTAATATTATGGACTTCCTTTGAGTTTGTGGAGTCTAGCAACTACATTTTTTTTTTTTTTTTTTTTTTGTGGTACGCGGGCCTCTCACTGTTGTGGCCTCTCCCGTTGCGGAGCACAGGCTCCGGACGCACAGGCTCAGCGGCCATGGCTCACGGGCCCAGCCGCTCCGCGGCATGTGGGATCCTCCCGGACCGGGGCATGAACCCACGTCCCCTGCATCGGCAGGCGGACTCTCAACCACTGCGCCACCAGGGAAGCCCTACATTTTTTATTATTAAAACAATATATGCATGTAGTTAAAAAATTGAAAGTATAAAAATATATACTCTGAAGTCTGTTACCCTACTGATCCTAGTTTTCCTTCCCAGAAGAAAAATCATGCTTAAACATTTCTTAGGTATTCTTCCACATATTTTTAATAATATGCATATGTATATATTTTTCTTTCACTTTTAAAAATAAAGGGGATAATATACACACATTTTTGCACATTTTCTTTTCATTCTGTATCAGCACCTACAGATGATCCATATTCTTTTTAATCACTTATACAGAATTCCATCATACAGTAGTACCATAATTTAACTAGTCAGTTATTTTGATGGACATTTAATTGACCTACATTTCTTATATTCTACCCTTATATTCCTTATGTAGTATTACATCTAGAAGTTATGGACTAGGCATGTTAAATAAATTGCTTTCAACAGACAACAGTGTTCTATGCTATAGAGACTAATAAAGTGTGAAATTTCTGTTCATTGTATTGTTCATCCTTTTTCTAAGAGTATTAATGAAGTATTACCATTAAAGTCCTTTCAACTGTTTAAGCTAAATACTATAATTAGCATTAATTTTTTGAATGTTATTTGAAATGTTCATTAGCCAAAAAAAGTTTATTTGGCTGTACTCATGATAGGACAAAAATAGTATATAGTATTCTAATTGTGGATTAAAAATGATAAATTTCAAGCTAATGAATTTCTATTACTTTTAATTTTGCTTTTGATGCTGATTATTTAAGGGTCTTACAAGAACACTTAGTTGATAATAGTCACTTAATTCATCCTTTAATTCATGACAGTTTTGCCTGGGAAATAAGTTGTGGGTGAATGTGTGGTTTTGTTTTGTTTTGTTTTTCAAATAAACACAGACTTTACTCAGTTGTTCAATAATGTCATCTCTACTAATAAGGTAACAACTGATTGGTTCTCACAGAGGAAACTGCACTGCAAACAAGATGGGGAAGAAGGGACTGAGGAAGACACAGAGGAAAAATGTACTATCTGTTTGTCTATTTTAGAGGAAGGTGAAGATGTGAGGTAACTAGACACTAATTATCTAAAATCCATTGTCAAAACTGTACAAGATTTCATTTGAAAGTAGACCAGAACCCAAATAAAGATTACTCCTGGCATACCCTGTTACCAGTCTCTGACATGTAGAATTGCCTTCTTATAGTGAGTGAAATAAAAAAGATTAAAGTCTCTGTATTAACAGCAAAGGGGTGTGGATGGGAAATATACTACCTGTTTTGGGGCCACACCAAGACTTGGCCAGGGAAATTTTGTGGTCAAAAATGTCTTCTTTAAATCTTGCAGGAAGGAGAATTTGAGAGGTGAGAGGCTTTGGAGGCCAAGACAGATATACTAATGTATTCTCCAGAGCTTAAAGAGGGGGATCCAGATTAGCTCCATGCAGTTTGTTTTACAGCATCTTTTATAAAGTAATCTTGTTCTAAAATTTCCTCTCAGTTTGTAGACTGTTTTCTTCTTGCAACTTTGTGATTTAGGAAATGTTATTATGCTAACCAAATATTAATTTTAGACTTCTCTTTTTATAATCTCTTAAGTTAATTGTTTTGTTCCTATTCTGGTTTTTTCTAATGTAACATAATCCCATATGAAACAAGTTCTATAACATATATAAAAACTGTATAGTAGTTTTGTTGCCCTAGTTTATAAGGAAAACTTTATCGTATTTCTTCAGTTGGCTAAGAGAGAGAAAAACTGTTATAAAAAGTTGTCTACTATACCACATATAAGGTTATTTGAACACTGTATTTCCAGTGAAGATTTATAAATATGGATGATAATTGTTTTTACAATATTGACAATACTGTGCAAGGAATAATTGGAACACCTCTTTTTAGCTATTTTTACAAAATATTAGGAAGTCTGAAATGTATGACAACTCTTAACGGGGGTGGAAGTTGAAATGGACACTTAAGTCAGTAACTTTTATCCTACTGTTACACTTAGATTTAACGTTACCCTGTTATTGCACGGAAGCTTTCTTTATTTCTCAATTTCCAATTGGTAGTGTAGTGTACTAAAGTAAACGTCTCTTTTTAACCTAATTTTAAAAGAGTAGCGTAGAATTAAGTGGATATAACATGAAAACAATATTATTAACCTTTAATCAATCAGGTACTTAAATTTAATATGTAAAGATCCTGTAGACAGAAAATAATATTGCATATTAAGACATTCCTTAATCAGTATGATATGGCTGCTGTATATTTACAACATAATTTCTAAGGCTTTTGAGAGAGAATTAAATGAGATTTTTTTGAAAGTGCTTCACAAATACAATGATTTGATATTTAAAAATGTACTTACAGTATTATGTTACAGGAAACATATTGCCAACTCCAGTGCATTGGCAGCTCATGTAGAGAAGCAAAGCTGGAATAATTGCTAATGTAATTGTTGTTCTTAAAATTCCTGAGATTTTACGTAATTTGATTCCATACCTGTGACAGTTAATTATCTTGGTCATTTATACATTATATTGCCCAGAGTATTAACTTAATGTAGGTGTAACTCTTGAGTACGGAGGGGTGTTTTTTTTTTTTTTTTTAACACAAGAGAAAAATGTTTAGTAACTTCAGAACATTACTGAATTATTACATGTATCATTTGTTTAAAAATAAATGCCACTACACTTGTCATAAAATTAATTTTTGCTTTTTGTTTTGTTTGCCTATAATAGACGCCTTCCCTGTATGCACCTTTTCCACCAAGTGTGTGTTGACCAGTGGTTGATTACCAATAAGAAGTGCCCCATATGCAGAGTGGACATTGAGGCCCAGCTGCCAAGTGAAAGTTGACACCATGTTTCAGAACTCTTACCCTCCCTCTCATTCCCACCCTCCTGGTACTGCAGTCTACCAAAGATGGCATGACTTACCTGCGCAGATTTGGAAGCCATGAACTTAGAGTGCTGGCTCTGCTATATGGTACAACTAATGCTAGACCTACAGTTTATGTATACAGTTGATTTTGATGTATTTATAAAAGCTTTTTTTTTTCTAGATTTGACATTTTTCCTGTATCATTTTACTGTATTTTTGCATGGTTCCTTGTATTGCATTTCTTTGCACATATTATGGGCTTGTGACCCTAAACTTGCAGGCAAGATTAGCTGCTTTAGTAAGTAGAATTTCGTGGTCTTTTTGTTTTTTACATAGTACCAGGTCTTGAGAATTACGAATTTTTTTTATCCATTACTAACGTTTAATTTAATCAATCATGTACTTTAGTTTAATGTATAAAGATCCTCTAGAAAATGATAATATTGTGTATTAAGACATTCCTTAATTAGGACAAAATGGCTGCTGTATATTTACAATATGGAGTTCTGAATTAAATACCATTCTTGATACTGGGAACAGAATACAAACCATTTTCAATCAGATGCAGATGGTATTCACATCACCAGAGTGATCAATAGAAATTTTCTTGGTGTATCCTTTTCCTTTCAGCACAATGCAGATAGAGTTGAATATTGATATCATACATTTAGACTGCTGTTCTGATTGTATTTATCTTTTTCCTACATTGTTTAGAACTTTATTTCCCAGATTCAATTTTTGCTGCTGTGAAACAGCTCTGATGAACACTAAATAGTAATTTCAATTAGCTGGATTGTACATACTTGCAGATTTAACAAAATTTTAGGGAAATTGGAGAAGACATGTAGAATTTTGTTCAGTCTTCTGCTAAGCACGTATATTAAAGATATCTGCTTACATTGATTTTTGTAAACACATTTAGTCAGGATTTAGAATTGCAGTCATCGGCAGGTATCTGTGCATTCATAGAACTTCTAAAGGTCCCAGGATCACTTTTAGAGGGATTTTTATTAGTTTAAAGATAAATAAAGTCAGCTGAATCTACATGTCTCTTGTTTTATTTCTCTTTAAACTTGAAAACAGTAAATCTGCAGATACTGTGAGGCACAAATTATACTGTCAACCTACTGTTGCTCTGGTTTTAGACTCCCACTTCATACATTACCAAGAGTCGATCACTGATTTAAAAATTTTAATTTCTATAGTTAAGATTTACTGCATAATATAGAATATTAAAGTTAAGTTAATGTACTAACATTTCTCCTTTGGAGAAAGTTTTAATCCACTTAAGGATGTGTATTATCAAGATACTTTCATATACAGGATAGCCTAATTTTATTTGTCTAAATATGCTTAATATGCCCCAGATTGCAAATACATCAGTCAGTAACATCACTGTCTGTATGTGGAAGACATGTTCCCATGGGTCATATGTGAAGATGTCGATAAGCTTGCATTAAGCCACCTGCTTTGTAAGTGGATTGATTAATAAATAACTTATATTTCTATTGTCTTTGTGTTTCATAATTCATTTTTAGAAAACTGTTTACACTGAACATCTTGGAATTCAAAACAGTGATCTCGCTCAAGTTGATATTTGCATAATTTGATGTTTGTATTCATTCAGTTATGGCTACTTGCCCTTGTTTTGTATTAGTAAATGTTACACCGTAGTGATTGGCAGTATCAGCATGCTTCAACATAGTATGTGTAGAGATGGAGGATGGACTATGGTTTATAAGTTTGGATATAAAATAATATATTTAAAAAGAATAGTAGGGACTTCCCTGGTGGTACAGTGGTTAAGAATCAGCCTGCCAGTGCAGGGGACACGGGTTCGACCCCTGGTCCAGGAAGATCCCACATGCCGACGGGCAACTAAGCCCATGCGCCACAACTACTGAGTCTGCGCTCTAGAGCCCACAAGCCACAATTACTGAGCCCGCGTGCTGCAATTACTGAAGCCCGTGCGCCTAGAGCTCGTGCTCCACAACAAAAGAAGCCACCTCAGTGAGAAGCCCACGCACCGCAATGAAGACCCAATGCAGCCCCCCCAAAAAATTATAATAATAATTTAAAAATTAAAAAAAAAGAATACTAGATGATTAAGCTGCAGTTGTAGAAGGGTTGTGGGAGGAGTGGCAAGACAGAATGAGAGAGAGAAAAAGAGAGAGAGAGACTTTGTTTGCCATCTTACTAGGGACAAGAGCTAGTAGCCTGTCTTCAGGTAGCCTGTGATGGATGTAGGACTTTACCACTGGAAAACCCAGGGTCTGTGCCAAGGGTTAAGATGGGGAGAATTCTATACGATGGAGGCCGCCTTCATGCTCCCCAAAACACAAATACAGATAGATTTCTCTCTTTTTTAAATATTATATCAGATTTAGATGCACAACTACCTATTGACCTGTTTAATGATTGCTACTGATTTTTTTAAAATCTAAAGTATCATTACTTTAAAATTTATTTTATGCAAGTATTTGTAGCATATACCTGAATTGTTAATGCAGGAGCTTCTTAAGCTACTGCAATTAATTACAGAAAAATGTGATTAGTAATGAACCAAGTGAGAAAGAAAATAATTTTTAGTATTTTAACTTTCTGTGCTTTGTTTTGGTGTCTTCCATATCCTGCTACATCTTATGTCAAAACGAAAATTTCAGTGATAGCTATCCAAATACTTTAAAAACTCTTTTGTCAGCAAATCCTTATGTTCATCGTTGTTAATATGCAAGTGATAAACTGATATTTGAAACATTTTTTTTAATCTGGTGACTTTGTTTAAGCTGCTAGCACATTTCATCATTTGAAATGTTCATCGTTGTTAATAAGCAAGTGATAAACTGATACTTGAAACATTTTTTTTATCTGGTGACTTTGTTTAAGCTGCTAGCACATTTCATCATTTGAACCATAACTATTTGACAGAAAACTAGCTCTGTTTTAAAAATGCTATTTGTAATACAAATTAAAATGTAAACGCTGTAGACATTTTATGATTAGTTTTTCATAATTAGTTTTTCATAAATGGGAATAGCTTAGTTTTGTAGAAAATGCATCCTGAATTTTTTTTTAACATCTTTATTGGAGTATAATTGCCTTACAATGGTGTGTTAGTTTCTGCTTTATAACAAAGTGAATCAGTTATACATATACATATGTCCCCATATCTCTGATTTTTTAAAATTTTTATTTTATATTGGAGTATAGTTGATTTACAATGTTGTTAGTTTCAGGTATACAGCAGAGTGATTCAGTTATACATAGACATGGATCTATTCTTTTTCAAATTCTTTTCCCATTTTGGTTATTACTGCATCCTGATTTTTAAAAAATTAGTTTATTTTTGGCTGTATTGGGTCTTCGTTGCTACGCGCGTGGGCTTTCTTTAGTTGCGGTGAGCGGGGGCTACTCTTCGCTGCGGTGTGCGGGCTTCTCATTGCGGTGGCTTCTCTTGTTGCAGAACGTGAGCTCTAGGCGCGTGGGCTTCAGAAGTTGTGGCACTCAGGCTTCAGTAGTTGTGGCTCGCGGGCTCTAGAGTGCAGGCTTAGTTGTGGCGCACGGGCTTAGCTGCTCCGCGGCATGTGGGACCTTCCCGGACCAGGGTTCGAATGCGTGTCCCCTGCACTGGCACCCCTGCATTGGCAGGAGGGTTCTTAACCACTGTGCCACCGGGGAAGCCCTGCATCCTGATTTCTAATTTAACTTCCAAAACCTCTGGCAACAGTAAATTTTCTTGCTTATTCAAGACTTGACATGTCACAATATTGGATATAGCAATATTGAAATATTTTCTCTCAGTTATAGATTTCACTCATTTCCTTGAATTAAGGGTTATGTCCAAAACAGCTATTTCTTTCTAAGAATATTTTCTTTCTCTCTCCTCTGTATTCTATACAGATTCACAGGCCACACAGTTGATCTTTTGGAGTTTTGAAAAGAATATAGTCTGGTGTCAGACAGACTTGGGCTTAGAATTGTTTACCTCTAAAAAACTTAAGCTTTCTGAGCTTCATCTTCCTTATCTGTAACAGAAATAGTTTGTTATTAGAATTAAATGAGATGAGTGTGAAGAGCTTTGCATATAGCACATACTTAAGAAGATACGTTCTCCCAGTGCTTGCTCATCCCACCCCACCGCACAAATACCCTTGCCCTTGCTGACAAATGGTAGCATAGCAAGATGCTGAACCATAGATCAGTGTTTGCTGTAATCTTTACTCTTACCCAGTCCAAGCAACGGATTACTAGATAAGAATGAACAATCCTCTTCAGCCCTTCAAATTTTTCTTCTACCAGAGGAATGGAAGATTCCCAGCACATGTTCCTTTGCTTTGAAGTCACATCAGGCACAGTTACCCGTAAAAACCGTCCAATGCTGTGTTTTAGGCAGCTGCTGCCAATAGATCAGACGTGGCATAGGATATGAAACCATTTGCCTCTCTGAGCTAAAATAAAATATTACGGAGAGATTAACAGCTAGAATTTCTCCATCTCTCCTAATTTTCCTTCCCATCAAATTGTGTTATGCAGGGATCTGGTGCCCGTTAAGGATTAATTAAGCACACTGCTGAGCTGCCTTTGTTATTGTATTAGCTGCTTCTAGGCTTATTCTTAGAGAGACCAAGAGTGTGTGGAAGGTGTAGGTTGCCAGGAGAAGCTTTTGATTAGCCCAGAGAAATTGCATGTCTCCTTTAATCCTTTATCATCGCTACCGAGAATGGTTAGATTCACTAAATACTAATTTTCATTGTGTGCTACGCTGAGTCAGTTTTGCTTTAGGTGGTGATATACAGTATGTGTGCAGGGCCGGGGGTGGGGAGCTTTGGAGAGTAAACTTCTACAGATTGTTATTGATATGTTGTGTTACAGAAAGGAAGAGTTTGGCTTCTGCCATTGCCTGTGTAGCTGGTAGCACAGCTCAAGATACTCAGATTTCCAATCTGGCCCATAATATGGGATGCTCCAAACTTGTTATCCTAAGGATTCTGTTTTTTAGATTCTCAAGAAGAGTTTTCGACAAGGGAATTGGAAGAGATATGGTAAGTCTTCCAGCTTGGCTTTAAAAAGGAATGGATATCTTTATTGAACTGCTATCTAGACTACCGTACTGTTAGTATTTGCTCAGAGAATAAGCTGTGGTGTACCTGGGTTCCTAGAACTTTGTTGTTAGCCACACACACCCCAAACCCCAAAGGTTTGTATTACCTATTGTTTGGTGACCCTAAAACTTAGTGGCTTAGACATCAAACATCTTAGTTTCTGTGGGTCAGGAATTTGGGAGCAGCTTAGCTTGGTGCTTCTGGCTTAGGGAGTCTCATGAAGTTACAGTCAAGGTGATAGCTGGGGCTGCAGTCATCTCACGTCATTACTGGGTCTGGAAGATGTGTTTCCAAGATGGCTCACTCACATGGTTGTTGATAGGAGACTTCAGTTCCTTATTGGCTGTTGGCCAAGAGACCCCACTTCCTTGTTATGTGGGACTCAGATGTCTTCACAACAGGGTAGCTGGCTTCCCCAGAGCAAATGACCACAGAGAGAGAGCAAGTAGGAAGCCACAGTGATATTTTTCATCTAGTCACAGAAGGTATACTCTCATTCTTGCCACATTGTATTCATTAGAAACAAGTCACTAAATATAGCCTATATTCAAGAGGAGTTGATTGGGTTCCAACATTTGAAGAAAGGTATAGCAAGAATTTGTGTACACATTTTAAAAACACCACAGTTAGTAACTGTCTTATCCCCTATGTCGAGACCCAGTCTCTAGACATCTTGGACTTCTGTGGCCAAAGATTCTATCAGACTGGTTTCAGTCCTTCCCAGGGCTCTCCATTACCTCTGATCCATGGTTCAGCACTAAATCAACTGTGCCCTCAGGAGGTAACCAAATGCCAAAATATCTGGAAGTGGCTCAGGCATTCAAGTTGCCCGTGTGAAAAATTTTCCAAGAATAATTTTTTTTTTTTTTTTTGGCTGTGCCACACAGCATGTGGGATCTTAGCTCCCCAACCAGGGTTCGAACCCATGGCCCCCTGCATTGGAAGCACAGAGTCTTAACCACTGGACCACAAAGGAAGTCCCAGAATAATGTTTTTGAGGTTCACAGTTTACAAATAATTATAAATCCTAGCTACTGTGCTATGTTTTCCTAAGCCATGACACCATAGGAAACAGTAAGATACAAGACTTGCAGCAGGGATATCCCTGGTGGTGCAGTGGTTAAGAATCCGCCTGCCAATGCAGGGGACATGGGTTCAATCCCTGGTCCGGGAAGATCCCACGTGCTGCGGAGCAACTAAGCCTGTGAGCCACAACTACTGAGCCCATGTGCTGCAACTACTGAAGCCCACGTGCCTAGAGCCCATGCTGCACAACAAGAGAAACCACCACAGTGAGAAGCCCGCGCACCACAGCGAAGAGTAACCCCCCTCGCCACAACTAGAGAAAGCCTGCATGCAGCAACGAAGACCTGATAACAGCAAAAAAACAAAACAGACTTCCAGCAAACAAAAAAAGCTTATTTGGTGCAAGGATTGAGAATACTCCCAGGTAAGTATATCTGTTACCTATTATGTAACAAACCACACCAAATCTTAGTGACTTAGACACAATATTTATTTGGTCATCACTGTACAATATGGGCAGGGCTGGGCAGGAACTGCTCATATCTCAGTGTGGTGTGACCACTGGGTTCTTCATGTGACTGTATTGAGTTGGGAGCTCTACTGGGATGGAATGCCAGTGTGGCCTCCCTTAGATGTCTGATGCTTTAGCTAGGATGGCTGGGACAGCTGAAGACTCACTGGGCATCTCTCTCTCTTTTTTTTTTTTTTAATTAATTTATTTTTGGCTGTGTTGGGTTTTCGTTGCTGCGTGCAGGCTTTCTCTAGTTGTGGCGAGGGGGGCTACTCTTCATTGTGGTGTGCGGGCTTCTCATTGCAATGGCTTTTCTTGTTGTGGAGCATGGGCCCTAGGCACACGGGCTTCAGTAGTTGTGGCACGTGGGCTCAGTAGTTGTGGCTCGCGGGCTCTAGAGCGTAGGCTCAGTAGTTGCAGCTCACGGGCTTAGTTGCTCCGCGGCATGTGGGATCTTCCCGGACCAGGGCTCGAACCTGTGTCCCCTGCATTGGCAGGCAGATTCTTAACCACGGCACCACCAGGAAAGTCCCTGGGCATCTCTCTTGATGTGGTCTCTCTAGTGAGGGAGAGCTAGACTTCTTTACATGGTGACTCAGAACTCTAAGAAAGAAGAAACTGCCAGGCTTCCTAAGACCTAGGCCTGGAACTGGCACAGTGTCATTTCTGCCATATTCTGTGAGTCAAAGCAAGGCTAGCCCAGATTCAAGGGGAGGGGAAAAAGACTATACCTATTAATAGAAGTAGCAGCAGCAAAAAAAAAAATTGTGACCATCTTTAATTAATCACAGTAAGGTAAAACAAGTGCCATTGCTGTGTTATAATTCCTAGTACAAACTTCCTGAACACATTTTTCCCCCCAAGCCAAAGTTTAGCATATGGAGAAGTCATGTGTGCAAATGGTTTATTTTCTCAAGTGTAATCATGAGAGGAGGAATCAGTGGTGGAGGAACTTTGACTTCCCCACACTGATGTTTGAGAAAAAGAAACTTACGTGATGGAGATATTTTTGTTCCTTTGACTGCCATATCTTTGTGTAATTTAGAAATTCTTTCTGCAGTGTTCTTTTTTTTTCTTTCTTTTAAATTTAATTTATTTTTTGGCCATGTTGGGTCTCCATTGCTGCGTGCGGGCTTTCTCTAGTTGTGGCTAGCAGGGGCTACTCTTTGTTCCAATGCGTGGGCTTCTCATTGCAGTGACTTCTCTTGTTGCGGAGCATGGGCCCTAGGCGTGCGGGCTTCAGTAGTTGTGGCTCGTGGGCTCTAGAGCTCAGGCTCAGTAGTTGTGGTACACAGGCTTAGTTGCTCCGCGGCATGTGGGATCTTCCCAGACCAGGGTTCGAACCTGTGTCCCCTGCATTCGCAGGCAAATTCTTAACCACTGCACCACCAGGGAAGTCCTGCAGTGTCCTTGATAGATGGTTATTGTGAAAGTTAATTTCATGTGTCAATTTGCACCATTGAGTGCCCAGACGTTTGGTGAAACATTATTCTGGGTCTATTTTGGGGGGTGTTTTCTAGATGAGATCAAGATTTGAATCTGTAGTCAGTGTAAAGCAATCTCCTTAATGTAGGTGGGCCTCATCCAATCAGTTGAAGGCCTGAATAGAACGAAAAGACTCTCTTCTCCTCCTCCCACACCCCATGAGTAAGGGAGAATTTCTCCTCTTCACTGCTTTCAAGTTGGGACATTGTTTTTCTCTCTGAGTGTCTCTGCGCTCAGACTGAGACATGGGCTCTTCCTGGGTTGCTAGCCTACCAGCCTTGGACTGGAACTACACCATTGACTCTTCTGAGTCTCCAGCTTGCAGACTGGAGATTGTAGGACTTGTTAGCTTCCATAATTGTGTGGGCCAATTCCCTATTTATCTGTCTATCTCTGAAGAACCCTGACTAATCCAATTATGCCCATGGTTATATTCTTCCAGGGATGATGAGGTCACTACTTACTGAAGAAGTACATTTCTTTTGTAAACAGTTAAAATCATTAATTCTTAAAAAAAATAATTCTGTTCCTTTGGTAGATGTTCCTATAAGTCATAGGGTCCTATTCTGTATTTTGGAGCAATGTAAAAATAAGTCTGGTTTCTTGCTATATGCTAGCTCTTCAGATACTATAGGACAGCCATCTTCATTTATTTGTGTCTTCTCAAAGTGGAATATCCTTAGAACCCTTTTGTTTAGACTGGATCTTAAGCCTCTTACCTATTCTTGTCACCATTTTCTGGATATTTCTAGTTTATAAACATCCCTCAAAATATGATACCTATAAGTAATCATCACTCTGGCTGTGGCCTGAGCATTAAAAAGTATGGAATTAACCTGAACTCACTCATGCTAATGAGTTAGGTCTTGGAATAGTGGTATTTTCCAAGGGTGCACAGGTTTCCTAAAGGAAAGGTGTGGAAATGGAAAGAATAAGAACAAATTGAAAAAGGAATACAAACTGAAGGGAAATGAGACACAGTCTGCACTCTACCGTCTGTGTGAGAGTGGGATTGGCTGTCATGTCCCAGTAGGCCTGCACACCCCACAGGCACAGTTTAGCCCAGAATGGGGGCAGTTACTGAAAAGCCAGCTTGATACGCCAGTTGGGACATTCTCTGCATTCTGTAGCTCCTCAAGATTCCACCAAAGCTGATTAGGATATGATACAAAATTAAGAGTGTCTTACAATGTTTATCTGGTATAACAGAGAACAGGAAATGCATGAATAATCGAACAGCATAATATTAAAACTCTTGAGTCCATGGTTTATTATCCTCAACAGAACTTTTACTTTTTTACTCACTTTCTAAGGATGAGTAAATTATATTGTTATCCTTTCATGGACCTTATATTTTAAGCACCATGAGGGCAGGGACCTAGTTTTTAATGCCCTCTTGCTTATACAAGGCATTTAGTAGATTAAAAGAACAAAACAAAAAACAAAAATAACTTGAATAATCTGCAAGCTTGAGGTCCAGATTTTAGAGACTCATTTTGAGTGGAGGCTCATGAAGGTACTAGAAAGGTCTTTCTTTCTACCTCTGTGGGTCTCCCTGCTACTGAGCAGACTTACAGGCCCTAGACTGGGACATACCCATGCACCCTGCCCAGCCAGCAACAGATAACCAGGTTACCTTCATGGGATAGATAACGGTTACATATTGGTCAAGGTGAAAGTAGTAGGTCAAGATGGATGCAAGCAAGGCAGAGAAAGAAGTCTTTCTTTTTGTAAGAAAAGTGACCTGCCCCTACCCCCAAAGAAATTAGCATTGAAAGTTACTTATTTGGGGTAACATTTGAAAGAAAATTTTAACCTAACCACTCAAAACTTTTAAGTTACCTTGCAGTTGTTTCCCCTTGTCATCCATATTTAGTCATTTATCAGGGTTCTGTCATTTCTCCAGTAATTCCTCTCATACCTGTTTCCATTTTTTTATTCTCCACACTCATCCAAGTCAGAGTTTTGTTACGTCTCACCTGGGAAAACTTTTTCCATAGTCCATTCTTCGTGCTGCCTCCAGGGGTCAGCTTTCTAAAACAAAGTTCTAACCAAGTCATTATCCTTAAAAACTTTCCGTGATTCCTCATTTCCTGGATCTTTTTCAGCTTTATCTTTAACACTCCTATAATCCAGATGCCTCAGACTGCTTTGTTTTTCCACAGATTTATTCTCATTGTTTCTACTTGAATGCCTTTGCCATCTCTGCTTGCCAAAGTCTAACCCTTCCTTTAAAAGCTCAAATGTCCGCTTTCTAGTAAGCCTTCCTTCACCTATCCCTATTTTGAATTAATCATATTATTTGTGCTCAATATTTTATAGGTTCTGCCTCTTAAAATACTTTTGTTCCTATTTGTCTCCCCTTCCTCGTTTTGAACTTGAGGGCATGGCTTGCACTTTATCCTTCTCTCTGTTCCCTGCAGTGCCTTGTAAACACTGACATTTTAATTTTAATATGGTAAATTTATCTTCTAGGTAGTTAAGAGAGAAAAGAAATCAGGAAGAGGTAGGCAGTTAGGGTAGGGGACAGAAATGGGATAAGAGCAACTGAGGGAGAGAACATGGTAGTAATTAGGAAGATAGCTGGGTTCTGATAAAAATCAGCTGGTGAAAATCATAATTTGTTTATTGTCTCATTCACAATTAATGATATATAAATTAAACTGGGCCCTTTATGCTTCCACTGTGATCTGGAACAACAGCTGCTGAAAGTCACCAAGAACAGAAATAGAAAAGCATTCTTCAAGGATATAGAAACCATGACCATGAGCTGAGCTTTTGGACTTTTATGATAATCTAGTACATAACCCACATAAATCCTAATAAAAATTCAACAATAAATAAGCACTTTATTTGTTCTAGGCACAGAACCAACACCCCTGCCCTCCTGTAGCTTATAATCTAGCATGTTTGATCAAATGAAGCAGCTCCCTGGGTTGAGCTTGAGATGGTCCTAGTGCCTGTTGATGGCACTTCTAGGAGAGCTGTGAGGTTTCCAGCTCTGACCTGACCCAGGACAGTTTTGGCCTCCTGAAGTTCTTGAGTTCTGCATCAACAGTGGCTATCTGACTGAAATTTTCCCACTGGGGGAAGGTCCTGGAAGTCTGAGGGAAAGAATCCCAGGAACAGGAGAAAAAGGTGGGTAGCTGAATAAGAAATTAGAAGTGAGGAAGGTCTGACAAACAGCAATCAAATCTCTGGTGATTCAGGATAGTCCTGACAGCCAAGAGTGTAAGACTCTACCCCAGGCTGAGGAATCTTGGTGTCAGAAAAGAAGAGTTCCCGTTTGGCACTCCAGGACCTAAACATTTGTGTAGGAATCTCAGAATCTGTCTCTCTGACTTTCTGTCTCAGACGTCCTTTCGTGGGGTTGGAAGACACTAGGCAACACCTACCTTGAAGTCCAATAACTCCTGCCAAACCAAGCCACTCACCTTGTTTCCAGTCATGCTGGTTGAATATTGGTCTGTGCTTTTGCTTGGGGTGCTCTCTATGCCTGCAATATTCTCCCTTCACTCCATATCTGCCCCATATGCATACCTTTTTGAAGCAGTACTTGACCAAGAAATGAGAATAAAGTGTATTGATCATGTAGAATTTTACCATAATGTAAAGGGCCATTGGCCTTCAGGAAATTTATCCTTGGTTAATTTTCTATTTGATTCCCTTTGATGACTGTTTCACACTTTTCCCACTCTTTCTGCCAAATGTAGAGAGGACAATGGTAAATACGGTGGAAGGAGCACAGGCTTTGCAATCAGACTTGAGTACCAACTCTAGCTTTGAAACCTATGAGGACTGTGATTGCAGCCAAGACATAGAACTGTTCTGAGCCTTAGTTTCTTCATCTGTTAGATTGAGATAACACATGACATGTTAATTAGACTCATTGTGGTGATCATTTTGCAATATATACAATGTTAAATAATTAGGTTGTACACCTGAAACTAATATGTATCAATTATACCTCAATTTAAAAAATGACCCCAGGGCTTCCCTGGTGGCGCAGTGGTTGAGAGTCCGCCTGCCGATGCAGGGGACACGGGTTCGTGCCCCGGTCCGGGAAGATCCCACATGCTGCGGAGCGGCTAGGCCCGTGAGCCATGGCTGCTGAGCCTGCGCGTCCGGAGCCTGTGCTCCGCAACGGGAGAGGCCGCAACGGTGAGAGGCCCGCGTACCGCAAAAAAAAAAAAAAAAAAAAAGACCCAGAAAAACTGGGATAATATTATGAATAAAGATTATGAGGACTCTATGAGAAAGTTTATTTAAATTAGAATATAGGAAGAGTGATCAATAAATGTTACCTAAGACAGGAGGGAACAAGAAATAAAAATATAGAAGGACTACAATGCATTGAACAAGAGATTGAATCAAAAAGTTTACTTTTAAGTTTCTAGGTTAGTTGCTGTGAGGGATAAACCATAAGAAATAGTACTTCTATTTTAAATGAAAACATAATATGTCTAATATGGATTAAATTATTCAGCTTTAACCATGTCAAATCAGTTAATAAAAGCACTTTACCACTCTTAACATTTCTGTTTACAAAGACCTGAGAGGTGGTAAGGATTGTTTTATAGTTGTAGCTTTTGATAACACCACCAGTATTATAACAATAAAGCAAAATATAATTATACTCACAACCCCAGTGCACAAAACATCTATTGGGTTGGCCAAAAGGTTCGGTTTTTTCTGTAAGATGGCTGTAGTAGCACTTAGTTGTCTTTAACTTCATTCATAATAATTTTGTTAGATTGTATGTGACATCTATCATATCCACGTGCATTTGAAAAAAGACATCAAATTTGGTGTATTTTTGTGTAGCCATTTTAATATTGAAGACGGAAGAAAAAAAACATTTTCAGCATATTATGCTTTATTATTTCAAGAAAGGTAAAAATGCAACCGAAATGCAAAAAAAGTTTTGTGTAGTGTATGGAGAAGTGCTGTGACTTATCGAACGTGTCAAAAGTGGTTTGCGGAGCTGAGCCCGGCGCGCCGCGCTTGAGTGGCCGTTCCTCCGCCAACGGGTGGCGAGGGCCCGGGGAGCGCGGACTCCGGGCGCGCCGGCCATGGCTCCCTGGGCGGGGGCCGAACTTTCGGCGCTGAATCCGCTGCGTGCCGTGTGGCTCACGCTGGCCGCGGCCTTCCTGCTGACCCTACTGCTGCAGCTCGTGCCGTCCGGCCTGCTTCCGGGCTGCGCGCTCTTCCAGGACCTGATCCGCTGTGGAAAAACCAAGGAAGGGGGGCCGTCGCGACCGGCCGCCTGTCGGGCCTTTGATGTCCCCAAGAGGTATTTTTCTCACTTCTATATCATCTCAGTGCGGTGGAATGGCTTCCTGCTTTGGAGCCTTACTCAGTCTCCGTTTGTGGGAGCACCTTTTCCAAACTGGCTTCATCATTTACTCAGAATTCTTGGGGCTGCTCAATTCCGAGGGGGTGAGCTCGCGCTGTCTGCGTTCTTAGTACTAGTGTTTCTGTGGCTACACGGCCTACGAAGACTCTTCGAGTGCTTCTATGTCAGTGTCTTCTCCAATGCCGTGATTCACGTCGTGCAGTACTGTTTTGGACTTGTCTACTATGTCCTTGTCAGCCTAACTGTGTTGAGCCAAGTGCCAATGGACGGCAGGAATGTCTATGTGATAGGGAAAAATCTCTTGATGCAAGCTCGGCGGTTCCATATCCTCGGAATGATGATGTTCATCTGGTCGTCTGTCCATCAGTATAAGTGTCATGTCATTCTCGGCAATCTCAGGAAAAATAAAGCAGGACTGGTCATTCACTGTAACCACCGAATCCCTTTTGGAGACTGGTTTGAATACGTTTCTTCCCCTAACTACCTGGCAGAGCTGATGATCTACATTTCCATGGCTGTCGCCTTTGGTTTCCACAACTTAACTTGGTGGCTCGTGGTAACATATGTCTTCTTCAACCAGGCCCTGTCTGCTTTCCTCAGCCACAAATTCTACAAAAGCAAATTCGTCTCCTACCCGAAGCACAGTAAAGCTTTCCTACCATTTCTGTTTTAAGATAATCTCAGTTACGAGGAATGCACACCAGGTGACAGTTCCAATTCCCAAGGACAACGAAGTCTAGAGACCAAAGTGCAATTTCTGTAGAACTGTTTAAAACTCTCTGGTCCATTTCTGTTACCAGAAGTCTTCAGTGCATGAGCAAAGCAATACCACTCAAGAAAATGAGTCTTGGGACTTCCTTGGCAGTCCAATGGTTAAGGCTCCGCACTTCCACTGCAGGGGGCATGGGTTCGATCCCTGGTTGGGGAACTAAGATCTCACTTGCTGCTCAGCGTGGCAAAATAAATAAATTTTTTTTAAACAATGGAAGAAATTGAGTCTTCAGAGAAGAAATACTTCTGGCAGACCTGGGAGTGCTATGTCTGCTTTCTAAGATGCTTTATAAAAGCAACCAAATGCTAAAAAGTAGATGAGACTTTTCCAAGCTGCTTCAAAAACAGACTAATCAAGAATATACAAACAGCTTCAAACAAACACACACACAGTGGAAGAGATAAGGTCATCTGTGGCTTTGTTTTTGCTACAGACAAATTAACTAGACTACACAATAAGCAATATAGCAGATGCTCAGTAACTTTTTGCATATCAGTCAAAGCTGAATAGCCTTTGAAAATAACAACAATGTATAATTTCACACCAATGGATTCTGGGAAAAGTGAGTTTATTGAAGTTAGCTTATACTTATTACCACAAAGATTTCCAGCTATGTAACCATCAATAGTCATTTCCCCCTCAAATCATAGCCTAACAAAGTTTGAAACCTTATTTTATTTAATATTTTTTGACATCCCTTTCTAGGGAGTACCTTAAAAGTGTAAGCATCTGAAATAAAATATTTTTATATTTATGCATTAAAAAAAGTGGCTTGCGAAGTTTGGTGCTGGAGATTTCTTGCTGGATTATGCTCTTTGGTCGGGTAGACCAGTTGAAGTCAATAGCAATCAAATCGAGACATTAATTGAGAACAATCAACGTTATACCATGTGGGAGATAGCAGACATACTCAAAATATACAAATCAAGCGTTGAAAATCATTTGCATATGTTCATCGATTTGATGTTTGGGTTAAGGGAAAAAAACCTTCTTGACCGCATTTCCACATGTGATTCTCTACTTAAATGTAATGAAAACCTTCCGTTTTTAAAACAAAATGTGACGGGTGATGAGAAGTGGATACCGTACAGGGACTTCCCTGGTGGCGCAGTGGTTAAGAATCCACCTGCCAATGCAGGGGACACGGGTTTGGGCCCTGATCTGGGAAGATCCCACATGCTGCGGAGCAACTAAGCCCGTGAGCCACAACTACTGAGCCCGCGTGCCGCAACTACTGAAGCCCACGCACCTAGAGCCTGAGCTCTGCAACATGAGAAGCCACCGCAATGAGAAGCCTGTGCACCACAACGAAGAGTAGCTCCCACTCGCCACAACTAGAGAAAGCCCACGCGCAGCAACGAAGACCCAATGCAGCCATAAATTAATTAATTAATTAATTAATTAATTAAAAAAAAAGTGGATACCGTACAATAATGTGGAATGGAAGAGATCATGGGCAAGTAAAATGAACCACCACCAACCACACCAAAGGCCAGTGTTCATCCAAAGAAGGTGATGGTGTGTATATGGTCGGATTGGAAGGGAGTCCTCTATCATGAGCTCCTTCCAGAAAACCAAACGATTAATTCCAACAAGTACTGCTTCCAGTTAGACCAATCGAAAGCAGCACTCGATGAAAAGCATCCAGAATTAGTCAACAGAAAACGCAGAATCTTCCATCAGGATAATGCAAGACTGCATGTTTCTTCGATGACCAGGCAAAAACTGTTAACAGATTGGCTGGGAAGTTCTGATTCATCCACTGTATTCACCAGAATTGCACCTTCAGATTTCCATTTATTTTGGTCTTTACAATATTCTCTTAATGGAAAAAATTTCAACTGCCTGGAAGACTGTAAAAGGCACCTGGAACAGTTCTTTGCTCAAAAAGATAACACGTTTTGGGAAGATGGAATTACAAAGTTGCCTGAAAAATGGCAGAAGATAGTGGAACAAAAGGGTGAATACGTTGTTCAATAAAGTTCTAGGTGAAAATGAAAAAAGTGTCTTTTATTTTTACTTAAAAACCAGGCACTTTTTGGCCAACCCAATACTTTCCCTTCCCAATACTTCTTCACTGAATATCTAATTTTTAGTTATAGGACAATGGATACACTAACATCTTCCCATGCCACGTAGTAGCTGCAATTATTTCTGTTTTACTAAAGAGCAGGTTTAGAAATGTTAGATCAAGGGAAGGAATTTAATTCAGATCACTTCATTTAAGGGTCATTAGTACCCCAGTAACAGAGAGAGAAACCATTTTTTAGAGTAGAGCAGGAGTGATGGGAAAACTTGCTCAAATTGTTAGATGGAGCCTATCATCAGAAGTCATTTCACTACCTTTACTGTGGGCCTTGGACCCTTTCCTTTCCTCTCTCCTTTGCCATTCTTCTCACTTTTTCTTTCCTCTTTTCTGGTCTTAACGCAAGCCTCTCACCCTGCTGCCCAAGGCTGGATCACACTTGTCTTTCTCATTTTAAAATCTTTTGCTCATCATAAGATAATTTATTCGACGAATATTTATTGAGCACCGATCACAACCCACACGAAACAATGTGCTAGGTGCCGGCAACACAATGGAGAGCTTACATGAATCATGAGTCACACAAATCGCATTTATCATTTTTTTCCCCCTCTCCTAGGAATCTTAGCTTCTGAATAAACACCACAATTTCCATTCCTTGAGCACAAGTTTGAGTCTCAACCACCTAACACAGTGCAGCCCTAAACCAACCAGAGGGGCCTGTTCCCCAACCCAGGCAGGCCAACCCTACCTAAACTCGAACGCGAAATTTCCGGAAGAGAAATAATGGTCAGAAATGGCATTTCCAGGGTGTTCCTTAGTACCAACTTCCGCCCACCCAGTACAAACGTAGACATCCGTAATCCGTAGACATCCGTTGACATCCTCGTCAAAATTCAGACAAGGCGTCCTACGTCTGCTTTCCCAACGAGGTATTTCATTTTTGTTTATTTTAGGGCCGAGATTTTTAAAAAGACAGTAGGCAGGAAAAATACCGGTTGTTATGACAACCAAACGGGTCTGGATAATTCAGCCAATCAGCCTACGGGAATGTCTCCTACTTAGCCAATGGGAAGAGGGCGCCGTACGTAGGGCCGCCCAATGGGGGCGCGAGCGGCGCGGTATTTGAATCCTGGAACTCGGCGACTTCACGAAGATTCCCAGCGGTGCGGGCTCGGAGGGTAGTCCTAACGGCGCCGGGGAAGCTAGTGCTCTCTGTTTCCAGTCCGCGTCCCTCCCTGGGCCGGGCTGCCACTCTTGCCTGTCCCGTCCCTCATGGCGCTGCTCCGACGCCCGACGGTGAGTGGGCCGGCGACCCCCAGCGCAGGCCTGGGCCCCGGCCGCGCAGCGCCCTCGGCCGCCTCGCTTCTCTCTCTCCTCCGCTCCGAGCTTCTTCGTCCCAACCTGCGCCGCTTTCCCCTTCTTGCGGGCGGCCCGGGCCCTGCGGCCTGTCCTATCCGCTCCGGCCGGCTTCTCCCCGCCTCGCTTCCGCTCCTCCGGGTCCCGGCTCCTGGCCTGGCCGTCCCTGCGCTGGGGTGGGGGAAGTATGGGAAAGCGCCTCGGGGGTGGCAGTTGTCAAGTGAGCCCCCGGAGCACTGGGCCTAGGACGCGGCGAGCGATCCGCGAGGGCGCTTTGTTGTTAGAGAGTTACAGCTTCTTGGGGTTTCCTTCCTCTCTTCTCAAACTCCTTGCTAGCTAAGGGATCCGTGGTGAGGGTAGGGAGATGGACTGAAGAAATTCCGCAGTCTGTGAAGTGTTCTAATGTTTGATCAAGCAACAGCTGTGGTTGTTTTTCAGGTGTTTTCACATTACTCTTTTATTAGTTTCCTATTTCTGCACACGAAGTGTTACAAGGCTAAGTTCACTAATGTATGCGTTTGTCCCTTTAAAAAAGTAATTTCTTTACTCAAGTGCAATAGAGATTTTGCATATAATTTGGAGCAATATGGCAGACTGAGAGAAGGGTCCAAATTCATTTATTTCGTCTTTGCAAAAAACAAAGTGTTAATGGTATTTTGGATTTTTTTCTGTGGGTTTGAATTGTACCTGGATCTACTTTTTTCTTTGCTGAAAAATAGAGGGCACTGACACACCTGAGCTCCATTCTCCTGGCTGTAGGGTTGTTAAAAGCTGGGGATTTCCCCTTCCAGATGGCTTAATTTAGATAACCAGGCTTCAACCCATAAGAATTGAACTTGGAAACACTTTTTAAACATCTCAGGAACTGCTGGAAAAATTGAACAGTGTGACTTTTGAGAATCCTAATAATAATAAGTTGATTACACTCGGTATTTAATTGTAACCCTTTTATGAATCTGAGTCAAATTGATAAGTAATTTTTGTCTAATCTATCCCATCGGGTGCTTTCATAGTCAAATTCTGTCTATTCAGGTAAGGCTTGAGTTTTTCCCTGCCCCTCTGTCTATCCTGGTAGGTCCATTCAAACCCCCTGTTGGGAAATTTTTTAAGATTAAGACCCCTCCCAATTTTCAGGGATAGTACATGCTGTTTTTTTTCTCATGAAATGTTTATCACATATAATCAAATAAACTTTTTTGTTTGAATTGTTTTTACTAACAAGTTTTGTTTCTAAGGACATTCTGTCTAAAGCAGGTTAAGGTCAACTAACAATTTTTTTTTTTTTCGGTATGTGGGCCTCTCACTGCCGTGGCCTCTCCCATTGCGGAGCACAGGTTCCAGACGCGCAGGCTCAGCGGCCATGGCTCACGGGCCCAGCCGCTCCGCGGGATGTGGGATCTTCCTGGACCCGGGCACGAACCCGTGTCCCCTGCATTGGCAGGCGGACTCTCAACCACTGCGCCACCAGGGAAGCCCAACTAACAATTTTTATTTCATACAATTCAAACTTTCAATTTGAGATAAAACTATTTTACCCACGAAAACTATTTTCTTTCTAAATATCCTTAATAAAATAGAGAGTACATGCTATGGCACCCTCATGGCTAAAAAGCTGTATCTCTAAAGATCTTGTCTACCTGAGTACTTCTTATTTCTAGCATGGCATAAGAATCAAAGCTAGTTTAGGTTTTAAACATCTGGTTTTTAAACAGCTTTTTTTTTTTTTTTTTTTAAAGCAGAAACCACACTTTTAAAAAAAATTTTTTTATTTAGTTTATTTATTTATTTTTGGCTGCGTTGGGTCTTCGTTGTTGTGCGCGGCATTTCTCTAGTTGTGCCGAGCAGGGGCTACTCTTCATTGCGGTGCGCAGGCTTCTCGTTGCTGTGGCTTCTCTTGTTGTGGAGCACGGGCTCTAGGCGCGCAGGCTTCAGTAGTCGTGCTCCGCGGGCTCTAGAGCGCAGGCTCGGTAGTTGTGGCACATGGGCTTAGTTGCTCCGCGGCATGTGGGATCTTCCCGGACCAGGGCTCGGACCCGTGTCCCCTGCATTGGCAGGCGGATTCTTAACCACTGCGCCACCTGGGAAGCCCAAAACAGCTTTTTAGTATTGTGTCTTAATTGCACTTGTTACTCTTCTCTGTCAAGGAAATTTTTTAAATAGATGCCATTAATATCCAGGGATCTCTGACAAATGATGTGGGTACCATATGAGAAATGATCACTTATCTGTGAAGCTCTTAGTGGGATTTTTTAAAAATAGATAAGGTGGAGTGATTTGCCTAATTTAGAGTGAGGTTATAAATCACAAATAGCATTTTTAGACTTCCTAAAATGTACCTTTTCCCTCTCGCAGATAGATCTCAGCATATTCACCTTTCCTGAATCAATTCTGACACTAGCAAAGTATTGTAAATGATCTCAACTCTTCAGTAATTTTTTTCCTTTTTTTTTTTTTTTTTTAGGTGTCCACTGATTTGGAGAATACTGACACGGGAGTTAATTCTAAACCTAAAAGCCATGTGACTATCAGGCGGGCAGTTTTAGAAGAAATTGGAAATCGAGTTACCATCAGAGCCACACAAGTAACTAAGGTAACAACTGTGAGAACCGTACCTGCACACCCTAGGCTGATTCTGTAGAGCACTGAGGGGCAACACTGGCCCTCTTGCCCTATTCACATTTCTTTTCCCTTTTAGAAAGCTCAGAACACTAAAGTACCTGTTCCACCCACCAAAACAACAAATGTCAACAAGCATCTGAAACCTACTGCTTCTGTGAAACCAGTGCAGATGGAAGTGTTGGCTCCAAAGGTAGGAAGTTCTGAATTTACAAACATACTTAACGAAGTAGGCTGTTTGGGGCTAGGATATAAGGGTACCTTTACTGTCAGTGCAACTTTTGAAGAACAGTGATAGCTAGAGCTCTACTTTAAAACAACAGTGTAGAAAATGAACATACACATCTTTTCAGTGGTGGTACCTTAATATAATATTATGACCTTGAATAACAAAGTTAACTACCTTAATACAAAGTTAACTACCTTAACTACCTTAATACATAAAATAAATTTAGTGATCTCAGAGGAAAATTTGGTAGGTTTTATTAAAATAACTCACTATAAGAATGAACTATAAGAATGAACTTCCACCATGAAGATGGTGGAAGCTTACAATTCTGAGACCTTCGCTCATGGAAGAACAAAGTAATGCCAAAATTCTTTGTTGATAGATTGTAGTCTCCGTGACTGGGTAGCTCAACTGAAGTTAGAATGCTAATGGACCCACTGGCCTGTTCATCTTCCACCATGTTCTAGTTCATGCATGCTCTCATTCATAGATTACACACATTCATATAATTACAATAAAGCAAGCACTGTTGTAGGTGCTGAGAATACAACAATGACCACTTCACACTTTCTAGCTCAAAATATGTATATATTATTGTATGTTTGAAATTAAAAACATTGAATATGTTTGAGAAACAGGTGAGTACTTACTATACACATCCAATTGTGTTAAGGCTGATAAAGAGACATCTTGCCTTGAGGAGACTTATCCAGAAGGGGCATCTGTACCTGAAAATTAGATATATAATCCGAGGGCATGCTGCTAGGTGCCCATGGGCAATGGATGACTGAATGCAGGGTGCATCTAAAGGAGGGAGAGAATCTTGAGGGATGGAGTGGTCTGGGGAAACTTCCTGGAATAAGTGGGATTTTTAAGGATAGGAAGAAGCTGATAGGAAGGGGCACCTTTTGGGGGAACAAAGCAGCAATAGGAATCAAGGCACCAAAAAGGGAATAGGCCTATAAATTATGTCCTTTGGGGCAAAGAGTCAGCAAGTCTAAATTGGGTCAGATGGTTTGTGTGAGGAAACAGGAAAAAAGTTGGGAAGAAGGTTGCAGCTGGATTTGAAGGCCTTGGAATTTGGATTTTATGCCATTAGGCAGTGAGGAACCTGTGGAATGTTTTGAGGAGGAGAGACCTGATGAAAGCAGTGTAGGGTGGCCATGGAAGGGACGTTAATTAGGTGGTACTGCAGTTTTCTAAGCAAGGGCTGATGGATGTCTTGAACGAGCCCATATCTCCCCTAAGTGGACATCCACATACCAGTATCTATACGGGTGCTAAGAAACAACCTCAAATGTGTTGGGATGTACCAGAACTCCTTTCGGGGACATCATCCTGTATTCAGAAGGAATTCTTTGGCTATGTTGCTTGGAGTGGAGGAGCGAGAAGCTTAAGCACTTGAGTATTTAAGGAACCATTTATGGAATAAATTAATAAAATATAGGAAATTCAGGAGATTGAGGTAGCTTTGGGGAAGGTGTCTCATTTGGATTTAGACTTGTTGAGGTAACAGAGAGACAGCCAATGGGAAATGCATTTGGAAATGGGCCAGCAATATCTGAAGGAGAGGACTCCAGCCATTCACAGGTATTTGCAGAAGCTTATTATCATGCAATTTTTGGAGAAAACTGTTTTTTGCTGACTCATGAGGCTTTGGCAGACTGAGTAGTTTGAAGGAAGGAAGAAGGCTTTTTACTAGCCTCTTGTTTGGTGGGTACTGGGGAAACAAGGTGAGTGAACCACTGACTCTGTCCCCAGGAAGCTCCCAGTCAAGTCGAGAATGTCAGAGTGAAAGCATGCACTATAATACCCTGTAGCAGAGGTAGATGCAAGCTTAGGAGATGTACTGGGGAGTGGCAGCTAGAAATTCTGATGAGGTTTTAGATTTACAGATTTGATTGAAACACTAAATTTGGTGATAGTCATTATTCAACTATAAGAATCTTTTATGGGCTAACTTTCCCTAAAACAAAAACTATATATAAAAGAAAACGAGCACAATTATTCATATTTAAAAAAAAATAGGGTGCCTTTTATTTTTAATTACACAAGAAACATGCATAAATAAGCAAGACAATACAGAAATAGAGTACATAGAATAAAGGGTCAGTTCATTTTAACTATTCTCCCTACCCCCAAAATTCCACTCCACTGCATTCCCTAAAGCTAATCATGGTAACTGATTTTGCCTTTCCACAACTGAGTATGCTTTTGTACACACGTGTACACAGTCATTGCTATAAATCATGAACTGTCTGTTTGGAATCAACAGTTTTTCTTGGAGTCCTTCCTCATTGCACTTAATTGACATTGTTTATCTATTATAAATTTAGTAAATAAAGGAATTTTGTGTTTTACCAAAACTTGTGTAAATACCTATATATTTGCATATTCATATTAATCCGTTCTCTTAACAGACCCGACTCATTAAATGTTGGTGCTAGGAGAACTTTAGTAGCCTTTACTCACAGTCTACCCATCCTTTACCAAAGAGCAGGTTCTCAAGTTCAGCAAAATCTGACAGCTTTATTGTTTTTATTACTACTTTTCAGTTGTCTCTGACAATCCACAGGGCTCATTCATTAATCTAATTTGAAGGTTTTTGTTCTAGAACCACTTTTGTAGTGGGTAACTAGCTGATGCATTTTTTTACCTTTGCATGCAGCAGACTCTGGACAGGATTGCACAGTTGGCCCACAGGGCTTAGGCTATAATCTGTACAGGAAAGCGGGATCTTAGAAAGGATTTCAGAATAATTAGATTATGTTGGAGTCCAAAAGGAATGCTTTCAATAAATTCTAAATTAAGGCCCAGAGCAATTATCCTTGTCTCATCCTGGTGGCCTTGGATATGGCTAAACTCAGATATACTTCTGCGTAGACACAGGTAAACATTTCAAGCTGCTAAGGCAGTCTGAAGCACATGAAGATAACCTCTGCCTTCTTAGGCTTTCTGGTACTGATTGCCCTCCCTGGGGAGAGTGATGATGCTTATTCTTAAAAAAGGTAAGCTTAAACTGAAGCTACATGGGCTTATTAAAATGCACATCTGATTCTAATTACTCTTGCTCAGTTTCTTCAGTGGGGTCACTTACATTCAAATAAAATCTAAACTCCTTAGCTAAGTTTTGCTCACCTTCCCAGCCCATTTCTGTCACCTCACGCACTACCTTCTGCCGTCCCAAATCAACATGCAGTTCCCAGACTTGCCTTTTTTTTAAAGATGTCACTTTTTTTTTTTGTTGTTGTTGTTGGGGATAGGAGTTTATTAATTAATTTATTTATTTTTGCTGTGTTGGGTCTTCGTTTCTGTGCAAGGGCTTTCTCTAGTTGTGGCAAGTGGGGCCCACTTCATCGCAGTGCGCGGGCCTCACTATCACGGCCTCTCTTGTTGCAGAGCACAGGCTCCAGACGCGCAGGCTCAGTAGTTGTGGCCCACGGGCCCAGTTGCTCCGCGGCATGTGGGATCTTCCCAGACCAGGGCTCGAACCTGTGTCCCCTGCATTGGCAGGCATATTCTCAACCACTGCGCCACCAGGGAAGCCCCCAGACTTGCCTTTATTTCTTGGCTTCCCCTGGGATTTTGTGCTTGTGTACCTTTGCCTACTCATTTTCCTTGAGGTCCTATCGTCTCTGGTAACCTCACTAGGTTTCTCCCTGGTACCCCAGGTAGCTCTTCTTATTCCTTCTAACAGTTCTTAAATTCTTGAGTAGATGAGGTATACCTGTATACCTCTTGCTCACCTAGCCCTTCCTCAGTTTAAGACCTTTGGTTTAAGAGGGAAGGGCATGTTTTGAATTGCTACCTATCTATCTATCTATCTATATATATAGTTACTGTTTTCTTCTTCTCTAAGACTGGAAACTATAATCATTGAGCTTTAATGTAAATTAAAATTGTTTATTATACTGCCTTCTCTTTCCTTCTGTATTTTATTACTTTAATACATATTCTTATAGCCTTGCAGTCCTAGGCTATACTTTGAGAAGTACCTCTTATTCTTTAAAAAAGTAATTGTTTATGCTTCATTACTAAATGCTTCTTTAAACTTCATAAAATTTTAATTTGTGTGATTTTTATAAATAATCACCCAGTCAGCATAAGAAAATAAAGTACTGGGTGTATACTTGCTCAGTCTTTGCTTCCTCCTTCTGTTTTATTCATAGGCTGGAATGTGCTTTCCTGCTTTTGTGTTGCCAATTTCTCAATTTAGAATAAATTGGTTCATGAGAAGAAAACATTACACTTGCACAAGAGGCTACTGCTAAAGTGAACTATCAGCTCTAGGAATCTCTGAACCCAGGTGTCTAACTTTCTTTCACTCAGTAAATATTTGCCGTGTCAGGGATGACATAGGTATTTGAGATACCTTAGTGGACAAAATCAGTTTGAATAAATGTAAGGTTATAAAGCTTACATTCTGGTAGAGGTAGACAGAAAATAATACACATCATATATAAATAAACTCTATAGTATATTAGGAGGTTATCGATTCTTTGGGGAAAAACACAGTAAAAGAGATGAAACATATGTGTGGGGGGAATAGAAGGCAGATGGTAATTTTAAATAGGACAGACCTAATTGAGAAGATAACACTTAAGCAAAACTTGAAGAAGGTGAGGGAATAATCCATGTGGATACAGGGACAAGAGGCTTCTGGGAAGAGGGAGACTGCTTGAGGTGAGGGAGACCTGCCCAGGAGGCTGGAGAGAAGCAAACCCGGGCCCCCTGCACTGGGAGCGTGGAGTCTTAACCACTGTGCCACCAGGGAAGTCCCCTAGAGTGTTTTTTTTAACATTTTTATTGGAGTATAATTGCTTTACAATGGTGTGTTAGTTTCTGCTTTATAACAAAGTGAATTAGTTATACATATATCCCCATATCTCCTCCCTCTTGCATCTCCCTCCCTCCCACCCCCTAGAGTGGTTTTAAACAGGGGAGTATATCTCCAAAAACTTCATCCCCTACATCTTGAATTATTCACCTCTTACTCTGAAATGTATTTGTTTTGGCTTTATCATTTATAAAAATGCATATGATACTTTTAAACCAGTTGGCCCTGCTTGTATTTGTGATCAAGGCTACTCCCAAGGTAGTGATACATACACTTTCATTTGTGGGTGTAGGGTCCCTCTCCCACACCTGTGGATATCTCCATGAAGGAAGAGAACCTCTGCCAAGCTTTCTCTGATGCCTTGCTCTGCAAAATTGAGGATATTGATACTGAAGACTGGGAGAACCCTCAGCTCTGCAGCGACTATGTTAAGGATATCTATCAGTATCTAAGGCAGCTTGAGGTGAGTGGGCCTTTGTGTTTTGGTTGTACAGCAGTGTGGAATTTACCACATAGCTGGGAAGGAAATGAGGTCAGCTTTTTTTCTTAACTTATTTTTTTAAATTTATTTTATTTAATTAATTAATTTATTTTTGGCTGCATTGGGCCTGCTGTGCACGGGCTTTCTCTAGTTGCAGCAAGCGGGGGCTACTCTTCGTTGCAGTGCGCGGGCTTCTCATTGCAGTGGCTTCTCTTGTTGCAGAGCATGGGCTCTAGGTGTGTGGGCTTCAGTAGTTGTGGCACGCGGGCTCAGTAGTTGTGGCTCGCGGGCTCTAGAGCACAGGCTCAGTAGTTGTGGCTCACGGGCTTAGTTGCTTCGCGGCATGTGGGATCTTCCTGGACCAGGGCTCAAACCTGTGTCCCATGCACTGGGAGGTGGATTCTTAGCCACTGCGCCGCCAGGGAGGTCCCTAAAATTTATTTTTCATTGAAGTATAGTTGAATTACAATGTTGTGTTAATTACTGCTGTATAGCAAAGTGACTCAGTTATAGATATATGTATTCTTTTTGATACTCTTTTACATTATGGTTTATCACAGGATATTGAATATAGTTCCTTGTGCTACAGTAGGACCTTGTTGTTTATCGAGGTCTGCTTTTTAAACTTTTAACTCCACCTACAGGTTCTACAATCCATAAATCCACATTTTTTAGATGGAAGAGAGATAAACGGACGCATGCGTGCCATCCTGGTGGATTGGCTGGTGCAAGTCCACTCCAAGTTTAGGCTGCTGCAGGAAACTCTGTACATGTGCGTCGCCATCATGGACCGATTTTTACAGGTAAGGGACTTCGTGCAGCTCAGTGAACTTTGCATTTATGCACTGCCAAGGTGTGGTGCCTCTGAAGAAAAAACCAAAAGCCAATTAGATGCCAAAGAACTTCAAGTGCTAGAAAAGGAAGTAGTCCAAGTGTGTCAAACCTCTGGTGATGCTGACCAATGCTGGGCATTTCTGTTAGGTCAGCCTGCTGAAAAGTGCTCAGGGGAGATGCTGCCTTGCCGCAATCATTCATTGGAGGAGATAAACCATGAGATGGTCTGAAAGTCCATCTGAAGCCTGTGGTGCCTTTGGAGGCTGGTTCTCCAGGCCCACTTGCACAGTTTCCATAGTTCAGTACTCTTTGGTGTTAAGCTTCCTCATCTGAAAAATGAGAGTTTGGCTAGAGGACTTAACAGTTTCCAGCCGGCTGTGGCATTGAATCGGTGTAGAAGAGGCAGGAGGCAGACTTTTTACAATGGGTTGGAGGTATGTGTGGGGAGTGTACTCAGTGTGAGGTCTAAAGTAAAGAGGGAGGTAAGAAATTAAGCCGAGAAGCGTAGTGATCATCAAAATATTTCTCAACTGGTAATGTAAGAACACTGAGCAGTTAGAAGAAATGCCAGACATTAACCACTGGTGCGTTGTCTACCAAATGGGTAGCCCTTCAGATAAGGCTTTATTTATTTAAAGTCAACATTTATAATACAGGTGTAGGTCAAGCCCAAACCATACAGTAATAATTGTGTTGATAAGACTGACCCTGAGATACTGCAAAATGCTAAGTAATCATAGAGTCATTAGTTTTTTGTTTTGTTTTGTTTTGTCTTTGCGGTACGCGGGCCTCTCACTACTGTGGCCTCTCCTGTTGCGGAGCACAGGCTCCGGATGCGCAGGCTCAGCAGCCGTGGCTCACGGGCCCAGCCGCTCCGCGGCATGTGGGATGTTCCCGGACCGGGGCACAAACCCATGTCCCCTGCATCAGCAGGCGGACTCTCAACCACCGTGCCACCAGGGAAGCCCAAGTCTGTGGTTTTTATTATACAATCCTCACTGGATACGAAAGCACTGTTATATTTGTGGTAGATTTTCAATATTGAGAGTTGAAGCAAAAAAACACAAATTCCTAGTTTAAAAAGAAAAGAAAGTTAAGGGAAACACTTATCCTCTAGGCTGAGATTTTCTCTGACCCTGAAGCATCTTTGGAAGGTTCTTCAGGCTGAATAATGAGTGTACTTTTGGTGAGGATTAAGGAGACACTTAAGGCAGTTCCTCAGCCCTAGTCATCCATTAAATTCCTGCTTTTTTGCTTGGCCTCATCCTGATTCAGACCATGCTGAGTGCCATATTGGGGCTTCCCCAGACACTCAAGCCAGGATGATGGGGGTGGAGCAGTGCCTGGGAGCTTGGTTGTCAGTCAGCAATTGACTGATCTTGGGCTGATGTCTGCATCTTTTCTCAGTCCATCTATTTCTAAGTGGGGTAAAAAATATGTACTTCATAGGTTTTTTATGAGGATTCAATGAGATGATTGTTTGAATCTTAGCACTGTGCCTGGCACATAGCAAGCACTCCATGATAGACGGCACCTGCGAGCCATGGTGGTGCCTGTGATCAACACTCAGCTTCCTGTGCCCTTAAGAGGGGTGTGAGCAGAGACAACGTGCACTTCTTCAGGACTTGGTTTCCTCTTACTTTCTTCCACCCAGAGCCCCCATCCTTTTGTTAGTTAAGACTTTTGACACACTCTTCTTCAATTAGGTTCAGCCAGTCTCTCGTAAGAAGCTTCAACTGGTTGGGATTACAGCTCTGCTCTTGGCTTCCAAGTATGAGGAGATGTTTTCTCCAAATATTGAAGACTTCGTTTACATCACAGACAATGCTTACACCAGTTCTCAGATTCGAGAAATGGAAACTCTAATTTTGAAAGAACTGAAATTTGAGTTGGGTCGACCTTTACCACTACATTTCTTAAGGCGGGCATCAAAAGCCGGAGAGGTAAGTGCCTCCAATTCCATAGGAGACTTTATTTTGCTGTTTGTTGTCTCATCCCAGAAACACTGACCCAATTAAAGGAAAACTCATGAATTTATAGGATGCATCTTTTAGATAAGTCCTAACACTTAACTTATCAGTTCTTTTTTTTAAAAATTTTTTATTAAAGTAGAGTTACAGTGTTGTGTTAAATACTGCTGTACAGCAAAGTGACTTTTTTTTTTGAGCCCTATTTCTTTTTTTTATTATTTTTAAAAATTGAAGTGTAGTTGATTTACAGTGTATTAGTTTCTGGTGTACAGCAAAGTGACTCAGTTATACATACATATATACATTCTTCTTCATATTCTTTTCCATGATGATTTATTACAGGATATTGAATATAGTTCCCTGTGCTATACAGTAGGACCTTGTTGTTTATCATTCTACATGTAATAATTTGCATCTGCTAGTCTCAAACTCCCAATACTTCCCTCCCCCCTCCCCCTCCCCCTTGGCAACCACAAGTCTCTACTCTATGTCTGTGAGTCTGTTTCTGTTTTATAGATAAGTTCATTTGTGTCACGTTTTAGATTCCACATGTAAGTGGTATCATATGTTATTTGTCTTTCTGACTTACTTTGCTTAGTATGATAATATCTAGGTCCATCCATGTAGCTGCAAATTGCATTATTTCATTCTTTTTTATGGCCGAGTAATATTCCATTGTATATATGTACCACATCTTCTTTATCCATTCATCTGTTGATGGACATTTAGGTTGTTTCCATGTCTTGGTAATTGTAAATAGTTGAGCTCTATTTCTTAAGGGAAGAGAGTTAAGGGGCTGAACATTGACATATGAATTCGTTTCTGAGGGCTGCCATAACACAGTACCCCAAACTGGGTGGCTTACAATAGAAATATATTGTTTCTCAGTTCTGGAGGCTAAAATCTGAAATCAAGGTCTTGGCAGTGCTGGTTCCTTTTGAGGGCTGTGAAAGAAGGATCCGTTCTAGGCCTCTTTCTTTGGCTTGTAACTGGCCCTGGGCCTTTTCACATGGTCTTCTCCTCATGTGTCTCTTTCTCTTCACGTGGTGTTTTATAACAAAGTGAATCAGTTATACATATACATATGTTCCCATATCTCTAGATGCAAGAGGGAAGAGATATGGGAACTTATCGGTTCTTAAAAGACTTCATGTTCTGTGTTTGTAACATACTGTGGAATAGAGCAGTGCCTGGGAAGGAAAAGTGAGTGAAGTGGATTTGAGTTCCTAGATCTTTTTTTTTTTAGAGTTTCTAGATCTTCACCCAGAATTTTGCAAGAGAGTCATAACAGCCATGCTTCTTACCATCTGTTCTTTCATAGGTTGATGTTGAACAGCACACTTTAGCCAAATACTTGATGGAACTGACTCTCATTGACTACGACATGGTGCATTATCACCCTTCTAAGGTGGCAGCAGCCGCTTCCTGCCTGTCCCAGAAGGTTCTAGGCCACGGAAAATGGGTAAGCGTTGAATTTAAGAAGAAATTAATTAGCTGTATTTTAGGGACTCTAGACACAAAAGGCGTTAGCATTTGTCACACACTATCCTTGAAGCAGTTGCTAAAAGGCCACAGGCTTAAAAGAGCTGCTTGGAATGATGCAGGCGTAACCTAGGTGACAACACCATGGTACGCAAACATATTACAGAGTCGTAAAGAATGAGGAAGGCCACTAAGAACTGATACGCTAAGATTTCTGGGATATTTTGTTAAATGAAACAAGCAAGTTGTCAAGCACATAAGACAAAACAGGGCCAAGGCCTGACCCGGTAAAGATGAAATGAGCCACTTTGAGGTTCATAAAATTAGCCAGGGATGTCAGCTCCTGCCTGGGTTCTTGTTTCACACACCAAAAAGGATAACAGTGAAACAAAAGGGGCCACTGGCTGCAATGAGAGTCAGAGGATCGCTTCTGTGGATGGGCCCATTCTGCACTGCCACTAAGCAGTTTTAGAGTCTGTATCTGTAGCCCACAAGCAGCAGAGCAAACACCCCAGCAGAGCCCAGGAGGTGATAATGAGTGGTCTCATTACAGCCTCCTACCCAGAAGAGATAGGGAAGTGAGTGGGAGACGGCTTGGAGGCGGCCCCCTCGCCTGCTACCCCATCATGTTCCCGGAGGATCACAAAGCACTTTGCCAGGATAGATCAATGTGGTTCAGGCCTTTGTCTGCGTGGCCTATGTGGTGGATATGTGTAAGAATGCCAGGGCATCGTGGTGGACCTTTTCCTCTACACAGTATGTAGAGTTTACATTTTATGTAAGAAAGAATGGGAGTAAGAGAGAGAGGATATGTATCTGTGCTTATGTATTTGCTAATTTTTCAAAAAATACAAGAAGAATAGACCAGAAACTAATGAAGATGGATACCTCAGGGTGGGTATCAGGGTAGAAGGTTGAGGATAGGAGCAGAACTTCTGGTTGTAATTTTTTATTAACTTGTATACAGTGTAATGTAACTTTTTTGACTTTTGAACAATACGAATGTTCTATGCAAAACCGAAACTGGAATAAAGCAAAAACAATGTCACTATATATTCAAAGTGGTAACAGACCAGAGGGAAGAATTAATTCCCGTAACTTTTGAACACAGCACTCCGACTGTGCATTTTTAGTGGGATGTGAAATTAAAACAAAGGACCAAAAAAGGTAACATACTTAAAGTTTACTTAAGAGGTTTACTAATCTGTTTCTAGGTTAATAGTGGTCTGTTATTATAATCCTGGAACTATTTTTATTGTAGGATAAAGCAAAGATTCGTGTATTAAGGACTAAAATTTTCACTGTAAGAAGATAAAATATTGTTAACAATTAAAAACAAAGGAAAACCCTATAATATTAAGTCTGTTTTAAAAATATCAATAAATTCATAATGAAAGGCCCAGAAACAATGACAACCCAGTAGCAATGAAGATACCTAGTGCTCACATCTTGCATACTCAGTGCCATGACATACTCGGAACTAGGGCTCCTTCAAGAAATAGCTGATTTCAGGGCTGTGGCAGGGGAAGTACAAGATGAGCCTAGATCAGTTTGTAATAGGTAGCAAGCAAATTCTCAGAGAGCAATGAGGTCACATCAAAAGGACATAGAAACTGGCTTGAAAGGGCTCCTTCTGACTAAAGTTGGGCATTAAAAAGAATTGTGACAGTAATAGATTATAATGCATTAAAAAATGCATGAGCCCATAATAATAAAAAGGAAGGAAGGGAGGGAGGGAGGGACTTAAAAAAAAGTCAGTAGAATGCCAGCTAATTAAAGTAGAAACAGTGGTAGAGATAGAAATCCACCATTTTTAAACCCCTAGTGTAATAATTGATTCAAGCAAGGATCGTCAATTGATGCTTATAGCATTAAGTAAAATAACTTGGGCAAACAAGATTCACATTGTTCTCAAAATATCACCCCACAGATGTGTAGTATTTTTTGTGGTACGCGGGCCTCTCACTGTTGGTGGCCTCTCCCGTTGCGGAGCACAGGCTCCGGACGCGCGGGCTCAGCGGCCATGGCTCACGGGCCAAGTCGCTCCGCGGCATCCTCCCGGACCGGGGCACGAACCCACGTCCCCTTGCATTGGCAGGCGGACCCTCAACCACTGTGCCACCAGGGAAGCCCGATGTGTAGTATTTCTGAAGAAAAACTGTACCTTTGTGATGGAGACGTCTGGCGGTTACTACCTTAACCCAGTGATTGAGCTTGGTATCACCAGTGGTGAGACTACCTGACTTTACCTGCCTTCTGGTGTAATAGGAAGTATGCATTATCGTCTAAATAGAATTCATGTCTAAAATGTTGGACATGAATCCAGTCATCATGAAACACAGACACATCCAGAATGGGACGTTCTCAAAGTAACTGACCTGGATCCTTCAAAAAAATCAATGTCATTTAAAGCCAAGAAAATGGGAGTTTTAAAGACTAAAGACAACAACAACCAAATGTACTGTCTGTACCTTGATTGGACCCTGGATATAAAAAGAAAAATCTATAAAAGATATTTTTGCAACAATTGCAGGAATTTGAATATTGACTATATATTAGATGATATTATGGAACTGTTGATGTTTCTTATGCGATAAAGGTATTGTAGCTAGGGAGGAAAATACTTCTTAGGAGATGCTTTAGGAGAAACATTTAGAAGTGATGTGTCATGGCGTCTGCAACTCACTTTCAAATGGTCCAGATGTTTGATGGCTTCAAAAATCTCACACAACTTTTGCCAAACCATTTGAAAGCGAGTTGCAGACACCATGAGTGAGAGAGAGAAAGAGAAAGAGGAGGAGAGAAAAAGTGGCAAAATATTAAGAACTGATGAATCTGCACAAAGAATATACAGATGTTCATTATCTTATTCTTTCAGTTTTTCTATAGATTTGAAAATTTTTGATATAAAAATTGAAGGCAAAAAGGCCACTGGTAACATCTATGGCACATGCTCTTGGTACCAATGGCTTATTTTAGCCAAATTACTCTAAGAGGTGCTTCCTTGGCCCTAAACCTATTAACTATAGGCCTCCCTGTTTCCTGGCAACTGATTTCAAAATACCAGTGGTTGTGCATTACATCAGGATTCACTCCTGCTTAGTTCTTTTTTCCTTTAAACTGTTTTAGGATTAAGGTTATATCGTGGTTTATTTTCCCAATTATATTATGCATTTGAAAGGGGTGTGTTTTAGCTTTTAGAATTTTATCACAAATCTGAAATAAAGTCAGGTTACATATCTTCATATCTACAAAGTAAGTCATGTTATCAGTCAACAGCTGTCCTTTTGCTTGAATTTTGGTCTCTGGGAGGCTGGGCCACGAGGCTGGGTGTAGATGCTTCTCTGAGTGCTCTGTGTCCTCTAGTGCTTAACTACACAGGGCCCGACAGGAGAGTGCTGCTGGGAGGTCTTCGTTCTTCTGGGTTTGGTAGCTTAGATTGCTGCTTACGGGCCAGTTTATTTCTTAATCCTGAACCCCTTTCCCTGACCGACAATACAGATGTCTGTGCTCTCGAGCTCCCTACCAGCCTCTGCCAGGCAGGGCTTTAACGAGGGGACTGAGATGTGCTAGACCCCGATCTCTGTAAACCCTTTGTTGGGTTTGTTTATACTCTGCCTCACTTTCCTTCCCCTTTCAGTGTGGTGACAGAGGCAAGCATGAAAGCTTTGTTACTTGAAGTACCCTACTTACATATACAACCTTCTTTAAAACATCATTATTTGGGACCCTCTCCATTTGATTTAGCTGAGAGCTATGTAACATCTTAATTTAGTCCTGCTCCGAGCCAGAGTCATCCTGCATTTACTGGCTGCTTTGCTGGTACCATGGTAGTGGTTGGGGCTGAGACTGACTTTCCAGCAGGTAAGAATATTTTTTATAGCTTTTACGTAAGTAATGCCAGCATGTGTAAGATGTGCTCTCCTAAAGAAGTGGAGGCTTTATCTTGCTTCTTCTGCTTGCGTTGTGTTCCAGAACTTAAAGCAGCAGTATTACACTGGATACACAGAGAACGAAGTATTGGAAGTCATGCAGCACATGGCCAAAAATGTAGTGAAAGTAAATGAAAAGTTAACGAAATTCATCGTAAGTACTCTTTCCTAAGCTGTTCAAAGCGCTGGATTATGGGTTTGGGGTATGAGAGGATGTATGTGTGTTTGCATTTTCATGTAAATATTTTGGCATGTGTGAGAGTCTGTTTTAGCACAAACTCTTTATATTTTTCTAGTACAGCTGGGCATGGAGCATACGCACAAATCCCAAGAACTGACTTTCTTTAAAATAAGGTAGACAGGCTCGCTATGTCCAGGCCCAAGCAGCTGTTCAATGTATTATCCATGCTTCACCCGGCATCCTGGGTAGGGTGCACAGCAAGCACGGAAGGCTGGCTGGCATGCAGGAGTCCAGCTTAAGTGGCCCTGTGTAAGGCTTGGGTGTTCGGGTGACATCATTCAGGGCCTTTGTCCAGCACCTTTTAGGACAATGACTGAGAGGCACCTGAACAGCCAGCATGGTGAAGCAGTCCATTCAGGAAGCATCCTGGGAGCTTGGAGTCTGTCTCTGTGTGGCCGACCTGAGAGGAGAAACCAGAGGAGAGGGGGTGCTGTCCTGTGCTTGTGTGAGGCCAAATATCAGAGCTCACCACGGGTCTGACAGAGAGCAAGGCATTTGTACCAAGTGGCCTCACGGCCTGATTTGCTTCCTTACTTGTAGTTTCAGCATTATTTAGCACACCGTGGAAGTGTCATGTTTTCAGTCCTGAGAGTATCATCTGGGATCTAAGCACTAGTTGCCACTCACTTTTATGGCCAGTTACTGCTCCCAGTGCTGGCAAATCCATTATGTCCTGATGGCACTTAGGTATGATAAACACAGCTCCCACCTCCCACCCCTCTGGGAGCTCATGAGAGAAAGCCTGCTCTTTGGACCTTGAAACCATCACCTGTGCTACCAGCTGGGTTTTATCCACCACTAGGCATGGCAGGAAATTGTCAAGCACAACACATCATGCCCTAGAGCACTTGCTGGCTTCAGTGATTTGGCATCATCATACCCTTTGAAGACTGTGGGTCTGGCCCTTTGATACTTGTAAATTAGACTAGGAATAAGGTGTGAGTTTGGGGGTGGCGGGGCGGTGGTGCTCCTGATGTGTGCTTAATCACAGATGACTTCTGCAGGCCATCAAGAATAAGTATGCCAGCAGCAAACTCCTGAAGATCAGCACGACTCCCCAGCTGAACTCAAAAACCATCCAAGAGCTTGCCTCACCTCTGCTGGGACGGTCCTAGGCTGCCGAGGCCCTCAGGGAAGAGTGCTTCGTCTGTGCACTTTGTCTTGCTGATTTGGAACTCCTGACTTTATATATAGTCCTCTGGTCTATTTCATGAAACCTTTTCTCAGACTGATTTTCTAAATGTATATTGAGGAAAAATAAAGCTGTTGATTTTCTTAAGGTATCCTATGTGTGTGTATTTGGGTATTCTATACTGAAGAAATCAATAGAAGCTTGTTTGACTAATTTCTTTTTGAGCTATTATGATTGTAATATGTAAATTATTGCCCTGATGGCTTGGGGAAAGACCTTACCATTCTCGGAGAAAACTACAACTTGGCTTCAGTGAACGCTCACCCATTCCTAAAGATTGGTTCATTATATAAAATTTAAAATGGGAGGATAACCATGACATTCCCTTTCTAGAACCTGCATTAACTATTTTCTAATTCCTATACAGGAACACCTGGCCCACAAGGTTGATGGCTTCCAGAAGTAACCCTCATAATGTGTTTCACTCCAAGGCATGGTTGAGACCAGGAATAGCAGTGCTAAGGGGCCACAGCTGGAAAAAGGAAGCAGGCCTGTGACATCCTGTTAAAGGTGAAACTTGGAATGCTTTTTCCTGTTGTTCTAAGTACGTTATGGTTTATTTTATTTTTTGAATTTTATTTATTTTTTTATACAGCATGTTCTTATTAGTTATCCATTTAATACATATTAGTGTATATATGTCAATCCCAATTCATCACACCAATATTATGGTTTAATTTTTTTGGTGGGCATTAGAAAACTGTTAAATGTAATCAAAGAGGGAATGCATTCTCAGTCTCCAACCACTAACCTAAAAAAAAAAAAACCACACAAAAAAACCATGAAATAAATGAGTCTCTTAGAGCAACGACTGCCCAAACTACTAGTTCAACAAGAAGTTAACTGGTTTTTTGAGGGAAAGGTGTTAGTCAGATACATTTGGGAAACACTGCAAACTCATGTAAGATTTATGAAGGCTGCGAAGCTTTGCAGTAAACTCATTTAATGCAGTGTTTCCCCAACCTAGAGTGTGGTAAAAGCTGCCTTCTACGCGACTGAGGTCCCCAGGTGCCTGGCTCTGTGACTCGGCTGTGGCGTGTGACTGCCCCATCCCGGGAGGAGAGCCTGGCTCCAGTGAGGCCTGGGCAGGCCAGGGCTGCCTGACTAGTAAAACTTTTAAGTTTCGAGCATGGAGAGGAACTGGGTGTCTTTATATGTTAAATCCTAGTATAAAGTCTTATAAATATCCCTTGTTGAGTTAGTGAAGCTTGTTCCCATGGCAGCCTTAGACCAACTTAGTCACAAGTGTGAATGGTAACGAAGTGAGAGCATGAGAGGGAGCTTGCCTGGCTCTGAAAAGCAGTTATTTCCCAGGGACGCTTGAGCTCCAACTTCTCATCAAGAAAGGATGGGTTTTGCAGGCATATTCCAAAGACATTTTATAGCTTCTTTATTACATGTTTTGCTTAGTTAAATATTAAATACCCTGACTCAGGAAATTCATACTTCCAGGATGTCATTAAAACAAAAAGACCTTTAAGATACTTATCTGCCAAGCAGGCACCTGAACTAATGTGTTATAAATGTGAAATAAGTTGTGAAAGTAGAAATCATAGTATCATTAAAACACTGAAATTAGAAAATGAGATGATGTAACCCCAGTATTTGAAGAGCACAAACTCTAAAGCTGGGTTGCTTGGGTTTAAGTCTACTTAGCAGCTGTGTGACCTCTGTGCTTGTTTCTGTGTCTGTAAAATGGGGCTAAGAGCGTCTGCCTCAGAGTGTTGTACTCAGGTATGTTAAGCACAGTATCTGGAGGTGCTTGAATGCTAGTGGCTATTATTTTAAGGAGGTTGATGGTCTTGGGAAGAGATGGACTCTGGGCATTCAAAGATACATCAGAATTCTTTTTTGTCTTTTTAAATTTTATTGAAGTATAGTTGATTTACAATGTTGTGTTAATTTCTGCTGTACGGCAAAGTGATTCAGTTATACATATATACATTTTTTTTAATATTCTTTTCCATTATGGTTTATCATAAGATACTGAATATAGTTCTTTGTGCTATACAGTAGGACCTTGTTTATCTATCCATTCCATATATAATAGCTTACATCTGCTTAATCCCAACCTCACTCTGTCTCTCCCCCAACCCCCTCCCCCTTGGCAACCACAAGTCTGTTCTCTATGTCCATGAGTCTGTTTCTGTTTCATAGATAGGTTCATTTGTGTCATATTTTAGATTCCACATATAAGTGATATCATATGGTATTTGTCTTTCTGACTTCACTTAGTATGATAATCTCTAGTTGCATCCATGTTGCTGCAAATGGCAGTATTTCGTTCTTTTTTATGGCTGAGTAGTATTCCATTGTATATATGTACCACATCTTCTTTATCATCTGTCTGTGAACAATTAGGTTGTTTCCACAGTGCTGCTATGAACATATGGGTGCATGTATCTTTTTGAACTATGGTTTTCTCTGGATATATGCCCAGGAGTGGGATTGCTGGATCATATGGCAACTCTAGTTTTCTAAGGAACCTCCATACTGTTTTCCATAGTGGCTGCACCAATTTACATTCCCACCAACAATGTAGAAGGGTTCCCTTTTCTCCACACCCTCTCCAGCATTTGTTATTTGTAGAGTTTTTAATGATGGCCATTCTGACTGGTGTGAGGTGGTACTTCATTATAGTTTTGATTTGCATTTCTCTAATAACTAGCAGTGTTGAGCATCTTTTCATGTGCCTGTTGGCCATCTGTATATCTTCTTTGGAGGAATGTCTATTAAGGTCTGCCCATTTTTTGATTGGGCTGTTATTTTGTTGAGTTGTATGAGGTGTTTGTATATTTTGGAAATTAAGCCCTGTTGGTCACATCATTTACAAATATTCTGTAGGTTGTCTTTTTTTTTTTTAATGGTTTCTTTTGCTGTGCAAAAGCTCGTAAGTTTGATTAGGTCCCATTTGTTTATTTTTGCTTTTATTTCTATTGCCTTGGGAGACTGACCTAAGAAAACACTGGTACGATTTATGTCAGAGAATGTTTTGCCTATGTTCTCTTCTAGGAGTTTTACGGTGTCATGTCTTATGTTTAAGTCTTTAAGCCACTTTGAGTTTATTTTTATATATGGTGAGAGGGTGTGTTATAACTTCATTGATTTGCATGTGGCTGTCCAACTTTCCCAACACCACTTGCTGAAGAGACTGTCTTTTTCCCATTGTCTATTCTTGCCTCCTTTGTCGAAGATTAATTGACCGTGTGGGTTTATTTCTGGGCTCTCTATTCTGTTCCATTGATCCTTATATCTGTTTTTGTGCCAATCCATGCTGTTTTAATTACTGTAGCTTTGTAGTATTTTCTGAAGTGTTAGACATAGCTCTGGCCCATCAAAAGAGTTTACCAATTTATAGCTATTGAGTCATATTTGTGTGGTTTTTCTTCTGTTTTTAGGTTTTTGCTCTTTGAGAGAAAGATATTGGAAGTTTAAAGGTTGACAATTAGACTGTCAAACTCCTTAATATTTGTTGAGTTGAAGAAAAGATTAAAAACATGGGCCTTTGGGTCAATCAGGGTTCAAATGGTGGCTGGTCTGGTTGACAGCTGTGTGACCTTGGGTGAGGTAGTGAACCGTCCTGCACCTTCTCATTTGCAAAGTGGAGATTTTAGACTAGAACAGGCTGCTTAGCAGCGTAGGTCCCGTACAGTAGACAGGAAAGGGATCAAGATGAGCTGGGAGGAGTAAAAGTGAGTTCCTAAATTCAGAAGGAACTGTGAAGACCAGCCAGGCATCAGGAGACAAAACGAGGGAAAGGGGACAACAACGCAGAGTGGCTCCTATTCTTTTGTCTACAGGGGTGAGGAGTTCAGTGAAATTGTTAGGCTCTCCACCAGAGATGCACCATGCATGCTCTGCTCCTGAACCCAGACTCTATCCCCACTTGCCAATGAAACTGCCCAGAAAACCACCTGTCCTAGAGGCAGGGCCAGCCCAGGTCTGCCCAGCTCCACTCAGGTCTGGGGGAGTTGAGGAGTCACAAGTGAGAGGATTTGGATTGTGCACATGCCCTGCTCTGCAGCGAGCTGTTGTAGACTCTGAGTTCTGTGGCTGCACAGCCATGTTGTCTCTCATTTGTTCTTGTGAGCATCTCTGCCTGGAAGGAGCCATGGCTGAGAGGGAGCTCTCAGCCCTGGGCAAGCTGCTCTGTGCAGTGACTGTCTCCAGCAAGAGGCTCCCAACCCCCCTTGCATCTGAGGCCATGTGACTAGGTTCTGGCCAGCAGAATATGAGTGGACATGATGTGTGCGCTTTGGAGGGAACATCCTTTAAAAAGGAAACTGCACTCCTCACCCTTTTCTGCCTTCCTAAGGTGGACTTGGTAATAATGGTGACGGGTCATGTGTGATCAGGTGGGTGTGGGTGGTCTGCACCCCCGCTCGTGGGGGAGCAAGCTCATAGGGAAAGCTCAGCTTTGCCCTCTCCATGGGTGAGTCTCGCTTGCCTGAGCACTGTGGAGAGATGTCCCTTCGCATAACGTTTTCAGAAAACCAGGCGCTCGGGCTTCCCTGGTGGCGCAGTGGTTAAGAATCCGCCTGCCAATGCAGAGAACACGGGTTCGAGCCCTGGTCGGGGAATATCCCACATGCCGTGGAGCAACTAAGCCTGTGAGCCACAACTACTGAGCCTGTGTGTCACAACTACTGAAGCCCGCATGCCTAGACCCTGTGCTCTGCAACAAGAGAAGCCACTGCAATGAGAAGCCTGCACATCGCAACCAAGAGTAGCCTCTACTTGCTGCAACTAGAGAAAGCCTGCATGCAGCAACAAAGACCCAACGCAGCCAAAAATAAAAAACCGCCCAAAAACCAGGTGCTCTCCCTGCATGCGGCATCCTCCATTTATTAGCACTTACCCACTCTGTGGTCCTTAAAATGTGGCCAGTTTTAAGAAGTCCATGAGGTCAAAACCCTTTTCATGATAATACTAGCATGTTATTTGCTTTTTTTTTTTTTTTTTTGCGGTACGCGGGCCTCTCATGGTTGTGGCCTCTCCCACTGTGGAGCACAGGCGCTGGATGCGCAGGCTTAGCGCCCATGGCCCACGGGCCCAGCCGCTCCGTGGCATGTGTTATCTTCCCGGACCGGGACACGAACCCGTGTCCCCTGCATCGGCAGGTGGACTCTCAACCACTGCGCCACCAGGGAAGCCCTGTTATTTGCTTTTTTCATTCTTCATTGTCAGTAGTTGATGGTGGAATTTTCCCGAGGCTATATGACATGTGATAAGAATGTGTGTGTTCGTTGGTGTTTTAAAATTTTCTCAGTTGAATTTCTAATATGGTAAATACTGATAGCTATAACCCACAAAAGCAGAATTCTTGGAGGTCTTCAATAATATGGAAGAGTGTAAAGGGTTTGGGAACTGCTGGTCCAGCAAGTTTGAACACCTCTGGCCTAGGGTCCAAGTTCAAGCCTGCTCATGTGGTTCTTGGTTACTTTATTATTTATTTATGTATTGCTCCAAATTAGGTTTTTTTTTAATTTTTAAATTTTATTTTTTTATACAGCAGGTTCTTATTAGTTATCCATTTTATACATGTTAGTGTATACATGTCAATCCCAATCTCCTAATTCATCCGACCACCACCACCACCCCCACCTGCATTCCCCCCTTGGTGTCCATACATTTGTTCTCTACATCTGTGTCTCTATTTCTGCCCTGCAAACTGGTTCATCTGTACCATTTTTCTAGATTCCACAGATATGCGTTAATATACGATATTTGTTTTTCTCTTTCTGACTTACTTCACTGGTATGACAGTCTCTAGGTCCATCCACATCTCTACAAATGACCCAATTTCGTTCCTTTTTATGGCTGAGTAATATTCCATTGTATATATGTACCACATATTCTTTATCCATTCGTCTGACAGTGGGCATTTAGGTTGCTTCCATGACCTGGCTATTGTAAATAGTGCTGCAATGAACATTGGGGTGCATGTGTCTTTTTGAATTATGGTTTTCTCTGGGTATATGCCCACTAGTGGGATTGCTGGGTCATATGATAATTCTATTTTTAGTTTTTTAAGGAACCTCCATACTGTTCTCCATAGTGGCTGTATCAATTTACATTCCCACCAACAGTGCAAGAGGGTTCCCTTTTCTCCACACCCTCTCCAGCATTTGTTGTTTGTAGATTTTCTGATGATGCCCATTCTAACTGGTGTGAGGTGATACCTCATTGTACTTTTGATTTGCATTTCTCTAATAATTAGTGATGTTGAGCAGCTTTTCATGTGCTTCTTGGCCATCTGTATGTCTTCCTTGGAGAAATGTCTATTTAGGTCTTCTGCCCATTTTTGCATTGGGTTGTTTGTTTTTTTAATATTGAGCTGCATGAACTGTTTATACATTTTGGAGATTAATCCTTTGTCCGTTGATTCGTTTGCAAATATTTTCTCCCATTCTGAGGGTTGTCTTTTTGTCTTGTTTGTAGTTTCCTTAGCTCTTAAGTCTCATTAGGTCCCATTTGTTTATTTTTGTTTTTATTTCCATTACTCTAGGAGGTAGATCAAAAAAGACCTTACTGTGGTTTGTGTCAAAGAGTGTTCTTCCTGTGTTTTCCTCTAAGAGTTTTATAGTGTCCGGTCTTACATTTAGGTCTCTAATCCATTTTGATTTTATTTTTGTGTATGGTGTTAGGGAGTGTTCTAATTTTATTCTTTTACAGTAGCTGTCCAGTTTTCCCAGCACCACTTATTGAAGAGACTGTCTTTTCTCCATTGTATATCCTTGCCTCCTTCGTCATAGATTAGTTGACCATAGGTGTGTGGGTTTATCTCTGGGCTTTCTATGCTGTTCCATTGATCTATATTTCTGTTTTTGTGCCTGCACCTTATTGTCTTGATTACTGTAGCTTTGTAGTATAGTCTGAAGTCAGGGAGTCTGATTCCTCCAGCTCTGTTTTTTTCCCTCAAAACTGCTTTGGCTATTCGGAGTCTTTTGTGTCTCCACACAAATTTTAAGATTTTTTGTTCTAGTTCTGTTAAAAAAAAAAAAAAAAAAAAGGCCATTGCTAATTTGATAGGGATTGCATTGAATCTGTAGATTGCTTTGGGTAGTACAGTCATTTTCACAATATTGATTCTTCCAATCCAAGAACACGGTATATCTCTCCATCTGTTTGTATCATCTTTAGTTTCTTTCATCAGTATCTTATAGTTTTCTGCATACAGGTCTTTTGTCTCCCTAGGTAGGTTTATTCCTAGGTATTTTATTCTTTTTGTTGCAGTGGTAAATGGGAGTGTTTCCTTAATTTCACTTTCAGATTTTTCATCATTAGTGTATAGGAATTCAAGAGATTTCTGTGCATTAATTTTGTATCCTACAACTTTACCAGATTCATTGATTAGCTCTAGTAGTTTTCTGGTGGCATCTTTAGGATTCTCTATGTATAGTATCATGTCATCTGCAAAGAGTGACAGCTTTACTTTTTCTTTTCCGATTTGGATTCCTTTTATTTCTTTTTCTTCTCTGATTGCGGTGGCTAGGACTTCCAAAACTATGTTGAATAACAGTGGTGAGAGTGGACATCCTTGTCTTGTTCCTGATCTTAGAGGAAATGCTTTCAGTTTTTCACCATTGAGAATGTTTGCTGTGGGTTTGTCATATATGGCCTTTATTATGTTGAGGTAGGTTCCCTCTATGCCTACTGTCTGCAGAATTTTTATCATAAATGGGTATTGAATTTTGTGAAAAGCTTTTTCTGCATCTATTGAGATGATCATATGGTTTTTATCCTTCAATCTGCTAATATGGTGTATCACATTGATTGATTTGCATATATTGAAGAATCATTGCATGCCTGGGATAAATCCCACTTGATCATGGTCTATAATCTTTTTAATGTGTTGTTGGATTGTTTGCTAGTATTTTGTTGAGGATTTTTGCATCTATATTCATCAGTGATATCGGTCTGTAATTTTCTTTTTTTTTTTCGGTACGCGGGCCTCTCACTGTTGTGGCCTCTCCCATTGCGGAGCACAGTCTCCGGACGCGCAGGCTCAGCGGCCATGGCTCACCGGCCCAGCTGCTCCGCGGCACGTGGGATCTTCCAGGACCGGGGCACGAACCCGTGTACCGTGCATCGGCAGGCGGACTCCCAACGACTGTGCCACCAGGGAAGCCCCTGTAATTTTCTTTTTTTGTAGTATCTTTTTCTGGTTTTGGTATCAGGGTGATGGTGGCCTCATAGAATGAGTTTGAGAGTGTTCCTTCCTCTGCAATTTTTTGGAAGAGTTTGAGAAGGATGGGTGTTAGCTCTTCTCTAAATGTTTGATAGAATTCACCTGTGAAGCCGTCTTGTCCTGGGCTTTTGTTTGTTGGGAGATTTTTAATCACAGTTTCAATCTCATTACTTGTGATTTGTCTGTTCATATTTTCTATTTCTTCCTGGTTCAGTCTTGGAAGGTTATACCTTTCTAAGAAATTGTCCATTTCTTCCAGGTTGTCCATTTTATTGGCATAGAGTTGCTTGTAGCAGTCTCTTAGGATGCTTTGTGTTTGTGGAGTGTGTTGTAACTTCCCCTTTTTCATTACTAATTTTATTGATTTGAGTCCTCTCCCTCTTTTTCTTGATGAGTCTGGCTAATGGTTTATCAATTTTGTTTATCTTCTCAAAGAACCAGCTGTTAGTTTTATTGATCTTTGCTATTGTGTTGTTTGTATTTCATTTATTTCTGCTCTAATCTTTATGATTTCTTTCCTTCTTTTAACTTTGGGGTTTGTTCTTCTTTCTCTAGTTCATTTAGGTGTAATGTTAGATTGTTTATTTGAGATATTTCTCGTTTCTTGAGGTAGGCTTGTATTGCTATAAACTTCATATAGGTTTTGGATCGTCGTGTTTTCATTGTCAACTGTCTCTAGGTATTTTTAGATTTCCTCTTTGTTTTCTTCAGTGATCTCTTGCTTATTTAGTAACATATTGTTTAGCCTCCATGTGTTTGTGTTTTTTACGTTCTTCCCCCTGTATTTCATTTCTAATTTCATAGTGTTGTGGTCAGAAAAGATGCTTGATATGATTTCAATTTTCTTAAATTTACTGAGGCTTGATTTGTGACCCAAGATGTGATCTATCCTGGAGAATGTTCCGTGCGCACTTGAGAAGAAAATGTAATCTGCTGTTTTCTGATGGAATGTCCTATAAATATCAATTAAATCTATCTGGTCTATTGTGTCATTTAAAGCTTGTGTTTCCTTATTTTCTGTTTGGATGATTTGTCCATTGGTGTGAGTTGTAAAAGTCCCCCACTATTACTGTGTTACTGTCGATTTCCTCTTTTATAGCTGTTAGCAGTTGCCTTATGTATTGAGGTGGCCCTATGTTGGGTGCATATATATTAATAATTGTTTTATCTTGGATTGATCCCTTGATCGTTTTGTAGTGTCCTTCCTTGTCTCTTGTAACATTCTTTAAAGTCTATTTTATCTGATATGAGTATTGCTACTCCAGCTTTCTTTTTATTTCCATTTGCGTGGAATATCTTTTTCCATCCCCTCACTTTCAGTCTGTATGTGTCCCTAGGTCTGAAGTGGGTTTCTTGTAGACAGCATATATATGGGTCTTGTTTTTGTATCGATTGAGCAAGCCTGTGTCTTTTGGTTGGAGCATTTAATCCATCCACGTTTAAGGCAATTATTGATATGTATGTTCCCATGACCATTTTCTTAATTGTTTTGGGTTTGTTTTTGTAGGTCCTTTTTTCTCTGTGTTTCCCAGTTAGAGAAGTTCCTTTAGCATTTGTTGTAGAGCTGGTTTGCTGGTGCTGAATTCTCTTAGCTTTTGCTTGTCTGTAAAGCTTTTGATTTCTGCATCGAATCTGAATGAGATCCTTGCTGGGTAGAGTAACCTTGGTTGTAGGTTCTTCCCTTTCTTCACTTTAAGTACATCATGCCACTCCCTTCTGGCTTGTAGAGTTTTTGCTGAGAAATCAGCTGTTAACCTTATGGAAGTTCCCTTATGTGTTATTTGTCATTTTTCCCTTGCTGCTTTCAACAATTTTTCTTTGTCTTTAATTTTTGCCAATTTGATTACTATGTGTCTCAGCATGTTTCTCCTTGCGTTTATCCTGTATGGGACTCTCTGAGCTTCCTGGACTTGGGTGGCTATTTCCTTTCCCATGTTAGGGAAGTTTTTGAGGATAATCTCTTCAAATATTTTCTCTGGTCCTTTCTCTCTCTCTTCTCCTTTGGGGCCCCTGTAATGCGAATGTTGTTGCATTTAATGTTGTCCCAGAGGTCTCTTAGGCTGTCTTCATTTCATTTTTTTTTGTTTATTCTGTTCCACGGCAGTGAATTCCACCATTCTGTCTTCCAGCCCACTTATCCATTCTTCTGCCTCAGTTATTCTGCTATTGATTCCTTCTAGTGTAGTTTTCATTTCAGTTATTGTATTGTTCATCTCTGTTTGTTTGTTCTTTAATTCTTCTAGGTCTTTGTTAAACATTTCTTGCATCTTCTTGATCTTTGCCTCCATTCTTTTCCCGAGGTCCTGGATCATTTTCACTATCATTATTCTGAATTCTTTTTCTGATAGGCTGCCTATATCCATTTCATTTAGTCGTTTTTCTGGGGTTTTATCTTGTTCCTTCATAGCCTTTTCATCTTGTCTGTGTTTCTGTGAATGTGGTTTTTGTTCCACAGGCTGCTAGCGTTGTAGGGTCTCCTGCAGAGGCGGGGGGTGGCTGTGTCTCATCGTGAGGACAAGGACACTGGCAGCAGAAGTTCTGGGAAGTACTCCTTGGCGTGAGCCCTCCCAGAGTCTGCCATTAGCCCCACCAAAGAGCCTGGGTAGGCTGCAGTGTTGGGTTGCCTCAGGCCAAACAACCAACTCTTGGTTACTTCTTTAAACCATCAGTTGAAGGAATCTGTCACATTTTTACAATGCAGTTTCTACTGCTATACATGTGTGTTGTGTGCATACACATGCCCCTTCTCCTAAACAGGATGGCAAGTTCTAGAAGGCTGGGATGGCCCTTGATTCTCTTTATGTTGCCCCTGGTTAAGTGATTCCTGAACTAATTTCTTGTCTGTTTAACTGATCAGTGAACAAAATGGCAGGCATGGCTGGATCCAGAAATGAGAGGAAACCAATGTTTAAGTCTTCTTCACCTATAAACATCAATTCAGTCACCTATTCGCAACATCTGTTAAGCACTTACTTGAGCACGGCCCTGGGTGAGCCACGTGGGAGCTGGGACAGGGGCTCATGGTAACGCAGGAATGTGGTTTGGGCGGTCCTGCCCGTGAGAAAGCAGCCTGCACCTTGAGTCTGCTCAAGGGGAGTCCATGATGCTCCTCAGCTGAATTCTGGTTCTGTCTCCTTCCTCCAACTCTCAGTGAGCCCAGGAATGTGAAATTGAAAGTCCCTTGTAAAATATAGAGACTGTTAGTGTCCATAGAATTACCTTTCCTTATGTCATCACATTATGGCTTTATTTTCCTCTCTCTTAGGTGGTCACAAAATGGAACTGAAATGTACTTTAAACTATGTTTATTGTTAGCAAGTGAAGTTTGCTCTCTGTAGTTGAAGTAAAACAGAATTATTTGCTTTGCCCCAAATTCAGATATATTTTCCCCCTAATATGTAATAATCCCTGATAATTTTTTTCCTATGGACTTGGGGATCCTGAAATGGCAAGAGGTGTGTGTGGTCAAATCCTACTTTCCCAGGAGCTTAAGAATGGCTGAGGGCAACTGGGAGAAGGAGAGGTTAAGAAGTGGTGGTACCCCTATGACCATTTCCTTATTGATGGATATGACAGTGTTTCCAACTTTTCACTACTACTGCAATAAACACTGCCTTGGTGTGCTAGGGCTGCCTTAATTAAGTACTGCAGACTGGGTGGCTTACCAGCAGAAATTTACTGCCTTACCATTGCAGAGGGTGGAAGTCCAACATGCAGGTGTTGGCAGGAACGGTTTCCTCTGAGGGCTTTGAGGATCTGTTCCAAGCCCCCTCCCTTGGCTTGCAGGTGGCTGACTCTTCACCTCGTTTTCTTCTCTTTGTATTGATTGATCTGTGTCCAAATCTCTTTTTATCAGGATACCAGTTGCACTGGATTAGGGCCCTCACTAATGACCCCATTTTAACTTGATTACCTCTGTAAAGACCCTATTTCCAAGTAAGGTGCTAGGGGTTAGGACTTCAACATACCTTCTCTTGTGGCAGTGGACACAATCCAAGCCAGACAGACGTCATGAAAGAACAAGGTGGTTCACTGATTCCTTTATTTATTTAGGAGGTAGGGGGAGGAGACACAGGGTTGGAGGCCAGCAGGGGAAAATTACCTACAGGAGAGGGTTGGGAAGGGTTTGCAGGGATTGAGCTAGAAAGCAGTAACACTGATTCTATAGTTGAAAAGGAGTAGTGCACAACCGTAAGTACCTGGTGTGAGTTTTGTAATAAATCCTATCTTATGAATAAGTACAGTGGAATACTACTTAGTACATTCATACATGTTTCTATCATCTTGAGATTTTTTATATATACAGTATATGATCTGCTTTTATAAATGTACAGCTCGAAAAAAGAGATCCTTCTTGTAATAGGTACAGCATTAAACACAAAAACCAACATGGGCCAGCCACACTCCAACTGAAGGCCCAGAGAAAGCCTGGCCGGCAGCCCAGCCTCAGCCCCTGCAGCCCAGCCACGTGTAAACCAGCACCCACTGCACCTGCGGGCTCAGCGGGCCCTTGACATTTGCACGGGAAGTGCCTGCTCACGCCAAGCCCCACCTGCAGAGAGTGGGTCTTCCCTGAGGGAAGGTGGCCGAGGAATGTGTACATCAGGTAATGAAAAGAGGGATGAAAGAAATGTGCTCTTCAACTAAAGGCACTTGTCAGTGGCCGCGTACAGCCATTCCCTGGGCCTGGTGAGTGAGCAGGTGCTATTTTGTTAGAGTCAGCAAGGTCTGAGTGGACCTCACCTGTCCTCTCACCAGGTTTAAATAGAATAAATAAATCTGAGTGGGTGCTTGGTTTGCCCTCTGGGGTTCCTGTGAATAGGCTACCTTTTAGGATCATTTATGGAGTGACACTCCCTGTCCCCAGCCCAGCTTTTGGAAGTCCTCCATGGGCAAGATGCCAGAATAGCTCCAGGCCTTGCAGAAGCAATTGCTCGCTATGGATCAGAAGGAGAGCCCCCAAATGTCCCCTCCCCTGTCTGTGCCTGAAGTTCCTTCGTCCTGTGCATCAGAGTCTGTGCGCCTCAGATCTTGGTCACGTAGTTGTTGGGGAACAGGCCCTGCTTGCCTCGTAGCCGCCCGGTCCACCAGCCAGAAGGATCTGCAGGGACACAGATGGTGGAGGTGACGGTGAGCAAGGCTTTCTGCCCAGGCCAGATGCACTCTGCTCGTGTGGGTGCATCCCACGGGCAAAGGGGATGTTCTTTCCCTTCTTTATTTTAATGAAAATTAGACATGCAGATGTGCCACTCAGGCCCCGTTCCAGAAGAACCCGCTGCCCAGATGTGAGGTTTTGCTGCCAGTCTCCAGCTCTCGGCCCTGTGGGATCTGCCCTGCCTTTGAGACATTGCTTCTCTCGGGGCCTAAACCTTCCAGCCTCCCCTGCGAGCAGTCCCAGCTCTGGAGCAGCTGCTGGGCCGGCAGACTGTGAGGTCGCCTTGTGGTAAGATGGCTCTAACCCTGCTTCCCCCCTTTTCTTTCACAGTGGCTATTCCCCCACTGCATCTTTCACACTCCTCACGCCACCTCACAGCCTTTCTGGGAGAAGTGATCTGCAACACTTCACCATAATTACTTCCCAGCTTAATCCCAGTCCCTTCAGCAGTAATTTGGTATGTATATTTCTGTGATTATAATCACACACATTCATTTTAAACAGGCCATTCTATACCTTACTATTCTGCATCTTGCTTTTCAATACTCAATAATCTTTCCATGACTCATTTTTTAAACAGCTGCACTGCATACCAAATTTTATATAACATTCCCTTATTGATGGACATTTGTTCCCCAATTTTTCATTGTTAATGCAAAAAATGTCTTTATGCCCACGTGCAAGTAGTTCTATAGGATAGACTCTTGGATCAAAGAATATGCACCTTCTAGTATCCTTTGTAAGAAAATCTAATTTATTTTTTGTAATAGGTAATACTTTCATGTGTACTTGCAAAAGTACAAAACGATAAACAGTGAAAACAGCTACCCAGATCCCTTCTTTGAGGGCAAGCAGTATTACCTATTTCTTGCACTTTCTTCCAGAGATATTTCATGTCTATAAAGGCATTTATTCAAACAAACAAACAAAAAAACCTCTTTTGTATACAAGTGATAGCATACTACATGTTCTGTACTTTTTAAACCTTAATAATACATACTACAGATCATTTCATATCTGTATATAAAGAGCTTCTGTATTCTATAGCTGCTTATATGCCACTGTTCATATCATTTGCCTATTTTTCTATTGGTTGCTGGTCTCTTATCTTGTTGATTAGGAGTTCTTTATATACTAGTGAATCTGTCACATGAGTTACAAATACCCCTCTTCCAATTTTAATTAAATTTTTATGACATTTTAATATTTGAGCAGTTGAATCAGATGATGATTTTACAGCTTCTTAGTTTTCTATCACTTTTAGAAATCCTTTCCCACACCGACAGTATTAAAAAAGAAAACTCTTCTATACTTACTTTTAGGACTTTTCTGTTTCTTTTACACATGTAAGTAGTAAGTATTAATTTATTTGGGACTTATCTTGGGGGAAGGGGTTAATATATAAATCCAAAGTAATCATTTTGATATGGGGATTTTACAATTTTGATAAATACTGTTAAATTTCCTTCCCAAAAGTCTATTCCAGCAGTAAATAGTGAAAGGAGGTACCTATTTACCTGACTAACCAAAGATATTACACTCTACACTTTATTTGCAATGACAAAATCCAGAAAGTTCTGAAAATTAAGTTTTCTGTAACTCATTTCATGGGAAAACTTGACCTGAACTGACATGGGCTTGTTTATGATGTCTCTTTCCACTGCATGCTTAGGTTCCACAGCAGAAATACTGAGGCTGATCTAAGCTGTTTCCCTGGGACCTGCAAGGGGTGTTACATACTATAAAAAAGCTCCCATCTCTGATTTCTGAAACTCAGTTAGCTGGAAGGATTTGGATTAGGGAATGTGAACTCTCACTTTTTTTTTTTTTTGGCCTCATCTTGCAGCTTGCATGATCTTAGTTCCCAGACCAGGGATTGAACCTGGGGCCCAGGCAGTGAAAGCGCCGACTCCTAACCACTGGACCGCCAGGGAAGTCCCTCTCATATTTTAATCGTTGCTGATATCACAGGTGAAATGCTTTCCTTTGCACTTCCCTGATGGTTAAGGAGGCTCTGCTGTGCACTGATTGCCTCAATAGCCTTTGTCCACTTTTGGGCTGGATTATTTGTATTATTTACATAGAAGAGCTATTTATATATGTAAAACATTTTTGCCTAGTCTGTTTTCCATAATTTAACTTTGTTCCCAGTGCTATTCACCATATAGGTTTTAATTTAGCCTTTTTTTTTTTTTTTTTTTTGCGGTACACGGGCCTCTCACTGTTGTGGTCTCTCCCATTGCGGAGCACAGGCTCTGGACGCGCAGGCTCAGCGGCCGTGGCTCACGGGCCCAGCCGCTCCACGGCACGTGGGATCTTCCCGGACCGGGGCATGAACCTGTGTCCCCTGCATCGGCAGGTGAACTCTCAACCACTGCGCCACCAGGGAAGCCCAATTTAGCCTTTTTATGAGGTTAAATCCCGTATGGTTTTTGAGTTTGACATCTTCCATAGGAAGATTTTTCTCACCCAAAGATTAATATTCTAGGTTTCCTTCTAAGACTTTTGTAATTTAATTATATAGTTTTAGATCTTTAATTTATCTGATATTTATTTTGTGTATGAGGCAGAGATCAAACTTTATTTTCCTTTCAAAATGGAAAGTAATTGTCTATCCTTTCCCCTGATTTCAAATGCCACATTTATCATCTATTAAATACCTATGCAAACAAGGGTCTGCTTCTGAATGCTATTCTATCCTTTGTATCTATATGTCAATTCCTGCACTCACACCACACTGTTTAAATTACAGCAATAATTTATAGCATGTTTTGATAACTTTTAGGACTCTACATTTTACACAAATATATGTTTTAATTATATCCAGTACATGTTATTTCTAGAAAATTTTGAAAATATTGAGAAGTGAAAAGAAAGTAATACTTAAAGTTCAACACTTAAGGAGACCACTTTAACATTTTCTTTTTTAAAAATGTCTTTTTAGAGAACATTTTTCTATTTCATGTGTTTTATATTTTTACAAAAATGAGACTAGTCCACAGTTGCTAACCTAACTTTTTCCTTTTCTCCATGAACATTTTTCCATTTCAATAATGTATATACTTTTGCATCATTATCTTTAACATAAAAATTTTTGCATCAAAGTTCACTGAAGGGATATAGCAAAGCTTATTAAACTAATCCCCATCACTGGATATTAGGTCATTTCCCATATTTTTGCTGAACAAAGCTGGTGATAAAAATCCTGTTTGTATTACTAAGAGTTTATTTCAATACTTTTTTTATTCCAACTTTTGAAGAAGGATACTAAATGACTTAAAATATTAACACCTGTAGAAAACCAGATGGCTAAAGGAGATAAAAAGAGCACCCAGAGAACATTTAGAAGGAGGTTGGTCTGGGGACCTGGAATTCTCCTAGGAGTGAGCCCAGGTGATTCCTAGAACTGCCCTTGGCTACCTCTTCCCGAAAGCTAGTCCTGCCATGGACCACTGTCCACTCAGGTTGTCCTTGCTCTGCTCATACACCTTGGATGGCTCTACTCTCTCCTGACAACTTGTCTTGAGCCTGACACCCAGGGCCTCTAGGACCAGGCCACTCTGGCTTCATCTCATCCCCCATGACATCTCCTCAGGGGTTCTGCACCTGGGTTGAGTGTCGGCTCATTTTCCTAAAAGGACCCACTCTTTCTGGCCCCCATGGCTCCTCTCTCCGTCAGTCTTCCCATCCCTCACCGCAAATGCCATGTCATTCATGGGGCTTTTTCTAACATCCTAAATTAAGAGTTGTCTTTGTTTTTTATGCTTCCATTAGGAATAATGTTTGCTTATATGTATATTATATTCTAACTTATCTTTACCAAATTAATAAAGTATTCAGCCAAGCCCAGAGACCACTTTTATAATAGATGTTACAAGTTGTCTCCCTGGCTTCCATTCCATCTACCTTCATTAGGAGGAAGCCATGAAATCTGGGTGGGAGAGGCCTAACTCCCGTTACCTCGGGCAGTCCCTGCCAGGTCTAACCCACTTGGGGTACAGCCTTTGCCTTGCTACAGAGATTGATTCAGGGATGGGCACATGACCAGTTTGGTCCAATCTGAGGGATAGCTGGGACTTTTGTCCAATGGCTAAGAGAAGTTTCAGAGGTAAAGCGGATTTCAGAGATGGTTTGATCTGTTGGCCTGGAACTGATGCAGCCTTTTTGCTACCATGAGGAAAAACAGCCTGAGGAGGGAACAGATACAAAGAAGAGGGCAGAGCTGAAAGAAGTATTTTTTAAAAATGAAGCTGGAGTCTTGATCAGCCTGAAACCTGACCTACCTCTGCAAGTTTCAGTGAGAGGAGCCCATAAATTCCTTTCACATTTATACTAGTTTTTATAGAAATATAACCATATGCTTTTGGAGGCTGTCCCAGCCAGCCATGCACTTACCTTCTTTGATAATATCGATAATGTCATTGGCATTGAAGCTGAGTTCGTCTGTGTCCTGAGCATCATAGGCATACAGAGCCTTGCACTGTGGCACCTGAGGCTTGGGCTTGGGCTGGGGCTTGGGTCTGCCCCCTGCTGGGGGAGGCCGGCTGGTTGTTTGTCTCCGGACCCTGTGGAAAGAGTGGAGGCAGGTGAGAAGGGACCCAACAGGAGGCAGCAGCACCACATGGTAGTTTGGAGCATGGGGCCAGCACTGGCCAGCTCAAGTTCAAGTCCAGCCCTATCCTTAGATGGACATGTCACTTCCTAAACTTTCTCGGAGAGTAAAGCACCCTCCCTGACAAGGTCATTGCAAAAGCATGTAGCTAGCTCTTCATAAACATTAGCCCCTGTTGCTGTGTCCCCAGCATAGAAGGAAATGTGAAAAAGACACATTCCTACCAAAGTCTATAAAACACATTTATACATCTAAATGATAAAAAAACAAATAGTCATGTATCTATCCCCCTCCCTCAACTGTGGAAACAGAACTTTGCCATAGAAGCCTGCAGGTGCCTCTCCTCAACTGAAATCCCTCCCAGAATGAACCCCTAGCTTGCATTTTGTATTAATAATTCTGCTTTGCTTTGTAGTTTTACCATGCACCTAAGTATCCCTAAACGATACTTGTAGTTTGTCTGTTTTTTAACTATATGAAATGAATCACATGCTACTACCACTTGTTCCATTTTTTTTTTTTCCAGCCGCACTGCGTGGCTCTTGGGATCTTAGTTCCCTGACTAGGGATTGAACCCGGGCCACGACACTGAAAGCACTGAGTCCTAACCACTGGACTGCCAGGGAATCCCCTCACTCGCTCCATTTTTGAGATGAACACTGTTGATGCATGTAGTTTGATTCATTCATTCTCATTGCTTTATACTTACTATTCCATTGCATGAATAGGTCACAATTTACTTATCCATTCCATTGTTGATGATCATTTGGGATGATTCCAATTTCATTACAAAAAAATGCTGCTATGACTTGTGCAAAACTTGTGCAAAAGTTTATCCAAAGTAATTTCTCAACATCAGCACTATGGACACTTTGGGCGGATAGATAATCCTTTGCTGCGGAGGCTGTCCTGTGCACTGTAGGGTGTTAAGCAACATCCCTCGCCTTTACCCCTGGGATGCCAGTAGCACCTCCTCTCCCTGGTCACGATCATCAAAAATATCTCCAACTTGAGACCCTAACCCAGGTCTTCTAGCTTTAAATGTATTCTTTCTACAACCTGTTCACCATTCATACATACATTGTCTCAAAGGCATGTAACTCTAGGTTGGTCCTAGTTACTGAGATCTTTAAACATATCTGGAACAACCATTTATTAAATATGTTCATGAAAAGCATTTAGAGAATGCATTTAGGAAACAGAAATATAGCAAACAGTCCCCCTCCCCCTTAGCTTAAGGACTAACCAGAGTGAAGCCTACATTCATTCGCTTACGAAAGAAACTTAAGATTTCTTCTAAGAGGGCCTGGGCTGAACTCAACGTTGTGGGGCTGGCTGTTAGGTCTGGCTGGGCCTGTTAACACCTGTGGGAGGAGGGAGGAAAAGGGAGGGTATTTCCTGGGGCTTGAGCTCTGGAAGGAAAAAACACCCAGTTTTGAGCTGTGCTCTGAAGAGGCCAGAGCCTCACTGTCCTTGCTGAGCTCCTGTGACAGTAGATGCTGCTGGCTGCCGATGAGCAAGTTGGATCACGAGGGGGTTGGCTGGGGGTGAGGGGTTACTGGCTGCTAGCTGTCCCCAGCAGGGGTGGGGGTTCCCCGAGTAGGAGGGAGCAAACCCCAAGGTAACTCAGGCTCCACTCTTCTCAGATCAACCCCGTCCCCACCTTCCCACCCCCACCAGACGCTTTCTTTCATCGAAGAGGAAAGGCATTGTATAGTTCATTAGCATGACATCATTTCCTTCCTAGTCTATTGGAAATCCCCATTCCCTGCTTGGGAAGTGCTTGCTTCTCTGAAAGCTGGCTGGACAAGCAGGTTTTTAATTAAGCAACCTATATATTAGGGATGTGTCAGCATTTGGTTAATAAGAGCCATTAGCCTGGATACCAGAAGTCATCTATTTCCCAGTAACAAGGAATGGAGGAGGGGCTGGGGCTGTGGCGTGTGCATTAGAACACCCTGGGAGGGAGGAAGCCTCCACTCTGGCAGTTCCAGGGAACAGGGTTGGGAGGGTACGTGCACATATGCACACGTGTGTGTGCAGGCTTACGTGTGTGCACACACATACACTCACCAAATATTCATAGATGAAGAGTTGGCCTCTCTTATGTCCAGGGGAGAATACAGGTTGATGGGGTGTCTGGAGCCCAAGAGTGTTGGGACTTAGGTGCATTCTTCGGGCAGGGGGGCCTCTTAGCATGGAGGCAAAGCTGGATGACCCTCTGAAAACAAGGGCCATCCTGCCTGCAGCCTTCCCGGGAGTCTCCCCGCTCGCTCCTCTGCCCATCTGCCTCCATCTTTGATGGAGGTCACCCAGTTCCTCCCCCTTCATGTCTTTCCTGCCTTCCTTTCGAGGAAAGGAAGCAACGAAAGGAAGCAACGAAAGCAACTAAAGTTGCTTCCTTTCGAGGCTCCCTGAACATCACCCCAGCTCAGCATTTATTAGTTTACCTCACCCTCCACTGAAAATCCTTCTAACAGCTTCTCTCTGCTCTTGGCCTACAAAGTCCCTGTCAGGTGTGGCACTGCTGGCTCCCAGCCTCCCATCCTGCTGCAGGCCACACTGGCATCTTCCTACCTGTCTTCATGGAAGTCTGACCCCTGGTTGGGGTTAGGACCCCTGTCCACACACTCCTAGCCTACATCATATTTGCTGGTGACAAATATACTTTCCCCCTAAGATCAGGAACAAAACACAGGTGTTAGCTCACCACTTCTGTTCAATACCCACTGGAAGCTCTAGCCAGAGCCATTAGTCAAGAAAAATAAAAGTCATACAGATTAGAAGTGAAAATACCTCTATTTGCAGATGAGATGATCTTGCACATAGACAATCCTAAGGAATACACTTTAAAAAAAATTAGAATAAAAAGATTCAGCAAGATTACAGAACACAAGATCAACATATAAAAATTATCTGGCGACTTCCCTGGTGGCACGGTGGTTAAGAATCCTCCTGCCAATGCAGGGTACACGGGTTCGATCCCTGGTCCGAGAAGATCCCACATGCTGAGGAGAAACTAAGCCTGTGCGCCACAACTACTGAGCCCACACGCCACAAGTACTGAAGTCCACGTGCTCTAGGGCCCGCATGCCACAACTACTGAGCCTGTGTGCTGCAACTACTGAAGCCTGCGCGCCTAGAGCCCATCCTCCGCAACAAAGAGAAGCCAGTGCAATGAGAAGCCCTTGCACCACAACCAAGAGTAGCCTCCACTTGCTGCAACTAGAGAAAGCCCATGTGCAGCAAGACCCAACACAGCCAAAATATAAATAATAAAAAAAAAATCAGCTCTATTTCTATGCACTAGCAACGAACAATTCAGAAATGCAATTGAGAAAACAATTTCATTTACGATACACAAAGAGAATATAATACTTAGGAGTAAAGTTAACAAAAGAAGGATGATCCTATTTATATGAAATGTCTGGAAAAGGCTTATCTATACTGACAGAAAGTAGATTAGTGGTTGCCTAGGGCTGGGGGATGGGGGAATGACTGCTAAGGGGAAGAAGGGTTCTTTTTGGGATGACGAAAATCTTCCTAAGTTAGATTATGATGATGGTTGCACAACTCTGTGACTATACTAAAAGCTGTCAAATTGTACTTTTTTTTGGCCATGCCACGAGGCACGTGGGATCTTAGTTCCCCAACACGGGATCGAACTCGTGCCCCCTGCAGTGGAAGTGCAGGGCCTTAACCACTGGACCGCGAGGGAAGTCCCTGTTGAACCGTATTGTAATTTGAATGGGTTGATTTTATGGTATGTAAATTATATCTCAAAAAAGCTGCTTTAAAAAAAAGAAAGTAAATCGCATGGGCCTCTTTGGGCTCTGAAGTGCACTCCCGATACCCAGAGTGAGCTCAGCCAGCTTGTACGCAAGCAGCTGCTGAGTGTCCCACCCAGGATCCGGGACATAGTGGAGGAGAGGATGGAGGTGAGGGGACCATTTAAACACCTGTGTGAACACAGCCGCTTCACGGTCTTTGATCCTAAGGCATCAGAGCCTACTTCCTCAGTAAAACCAATCAAAGTAAAACCTCAGGGATTACTGGGGGATTTGGGTTCCCATGTACAGTAAACTCTTGGCAACAGCTGGCTTGATTGTCCCTGGACAACTGCTACCATGCAGTGTAAAGTCATCTGGTCATTTATCCCTTGGCTGCATGGGGCTCACAGCACTCCACAGTTGGGAGAGGGGAGATTCCAGGTAGCTTCGAGATGGGGCGTTGTTTGCTGGGGAGCAGAGTGTGGACTGGGGGACTGTGTTTGATGGGGAATGGACGTGGAGGTGGAGAACAGCTCTGCATTTTGCATCAGGAAAGGGGCTGCTTAGGCAATCCCGAGGTAACCACTGTCTGGCTTTTTCCTTTTTAAATGTCCTCCGTAACCAGGAAAGGGTACAACTGCTCCAGTAGGGCAGCACCTTCGCAAAGTGAGCCAGTTACAGCAAAGCCCTCCTTCTCACTGGTCACTCCTGCCTCATTCTCACATCTAAGCATGTCCTCTCTTCTTGTGAGTGTTGACAGATGGGGCGTGGTCTGGGAACCCCTGCCTGGAGCTCTGGGCAAGGTACTGTGCTGGGCATTTTCAGATGTTGCCTCATTTAATCTCACAACAATTCCCGCGAAATGACTGACCTAGGTTCCTGGAATTGCTTGCTGGCTTCATCAGTGGATGGCACGATGCATATGCAGCAGGCTCCCAGAGCTCCAGCCACACTGACCTTTCTGGCCCCACGGTCTGGCCATGCTCCCCACCCCCTGACCACCGCTGCTAACTCCTGCTCAGCCTTTGGGTCTTGTTTCACCCCGGGCAGCATCCTCTGGTAGCCTGCACCTGCTAAGAGCAGGGGGTCAATGCAGTGGGACAGGGGCCTGTACCAGCTGACTCCCTGGCAGGGCAGTAGATTCCATGCGGGTGGCTGTTCTCACCACTGTAGACCCTGGACCTGGCGCCAGGCCCAGGAAGACTGTGTGGCCTCAATCTGCATGTTCTGAGGGAGTAGCAGAAGGGACAGTGGCTTAAGAGTCAGAGTCAGTGCACTGGGTTTGAGGCCCAGTTCTGACACCGGCTGGCATGTGACTTGGGGCCATCACTTCACCTGTTTAGCGATCAGTGTCTTCATGGGGTAAAAAGAGGGAATTCCAGCAACAGCCCAGGCCCTTCTTCTAATTCTAAGAAGGCTTTACAGAGTGCTCTCAACAAGATCCCTACGGTCAGGTGTACCATGGGACACAGGAAGCCTGCCCCGATGGGGCGATCACTCTCTCCATTCACCATACTGTGGATCTGGAAAGCACCACAGGAATCGGTCTGCGAGAACAGCCATTTTCCCAGCTCTGTTCGACAGACTCAGCCTTCCTTCAACCCAGACAATCCCCTTCCACCACTAGGTGGCGATCCTGTGCAGTCAATAATGAGGAGAGAGGCTGGCTTTCTACCAGCTGCCAGAAACTATCAAGGTCGTTTAGGTGCTGGTTGACTCCACTCATAGCCATGAAAAAGGGATTGAGATTTTCTTACACAGCAAACAAGATCCCCGTGCCCAGGGAGCAGGAACTGGCTCAGCCCAGCCTGTGAGAGAGGGTTGTTAACGCTTTCAGGAGTTTTGTGGTCAGTTGTTAAACAGAGTCATTATTAAAGATGAAATTGAACACATTTAACTGAATAAATTATATTAAAAGCAAAGGCAACAAATACTCATAATCTGACCCTACCTAATTATTTTACCACATTTTACATCTCTCCATGCTCTTGAAGTTATTAACATCTGCTGCCTACCTGTGGTGGGAACACAGTAGGACAGTGGGAGACTGTACATCTCCCCCCAGCTCTGGGACCAGGGGTAGTCACCCTGGTAGCTTGAAATCAGCCACAGTGAGCAGAAACTGACAAATGTTACAGCTCTCGCCTTTTCATCCCCAGAGAGCTAGCCGTTCACAGCACACCACTTGCTGTCCCTCCACCACCCTCACGATAACTCACTTTCACTCATCTAAGAGTGCTTTGCCTAGATTTATTTTGTAATGGATATGCAGGATTTAGATAATTTTGGTAGTGCTTACATTTTATGATATTTGTATTCCAAATAAACCTCACAAGATTGAAAACTGTTATAAAAACAACTATTTCATTGGGATAATGGGGGCAGGAGTAAGAATTTCAGACTCACAACGACAAAGTTATCTTTCCTACTGCCACTGGTATACAGTTATAAAACTCTGCATCACAGAGCAAATCCAGCTGTTTCATTATATGTAACTCTGGCACAGTGTAATTTAGTTTTCCTGTTACTATGTGACCCGTCATTTCAGGGTAATCTGTACAGTTGGCCCTTCACATCCATGGGTTCTGCATCCCAGATACAGATTTAACCAACTGAGATTGGAAAATACTCAGAAAAAGAATTCCAGAAAGCTCCAAAAAGCAAAAGTAGAATTTGCTGGGCAGGGCAACTGTTTACATAACATTTACATTGTATTCAGTATTATAAGTAACCTAGAGATGATTTATAGTACACAGGAGGATGTGCATAGGTTATATGCAAATACTATGCCAAATACTATGCCACATTATATAAGGGACTTGAGCATGAACGGATTTTTCTATCTGGCGTGTGTGTGTGTGTGTGAACCAATCCCCCGTGGATACCAAGGGACTGTACACATTTACCACTTTATTGTGTCTATTCTTCATTAAGAAGAGAAACACATGAAGAAGCTCGGCTACAGCACCTTGCTTTTACAGCAGGTCTTTTTCTGAGTAGGGAATTAAACATCTAATGCAGTCACATTATAACCCACACCACAAAGTTTCCTGAGTAATCAAGCACATTATACCCAGTTTGCTTTGTGCAAACCTGCACTGCTAGAAAAGCCCTGTTTTAGTGCCTGGGAAGACCAAGTGGTGCCTTCGCCCTGAGACATCGGGATGCCGACCGACCTCTGAGCCCTCGTGGACAGCTGCCTAGTCTCTCAAGAGGCCAGAAGCCCACAAGAACACAAAACGCCAAGTGACATCAATGACAACAAAGCGCTGTAAAGTCAGGTATTGTTCATTCGCTCTGTTCCTGGGATGTAGGTTGTTATAGTGATTGGAGCAAACGAGGTTTAACTAGAAAAAGACTGTGGAATAGTAAAGCAGGAGTTTTGGACTTTATTTAGTTATTGAAATGCAGCTAGTGTCTGTTGCAATATGACCTCTCAGCTCTCTGTTCTGCTGTTGCTCTGAGCCCACAGAGAGCAGGCATGGCTATTAGATGTGTGTGTGTCAGGGAAGCGGGACGGGGAGAGGGTGTCTCTCTGACTCGTCCCCTTGTCTTGGCTTCGCTAGGCTGCCCATTCCCCCCCCCCCCCCCCCGCCATTAAAGCCAGCAATGCCTGAAGCTTAGCCCCTCATGGCGTCTAGAGTTCTATGCAGGCCAGAGGTTTGAGCTCTTGAGGGTAAAGCCACTGGGCCAGGGGACACCCACTTCTCAATCCTGGTAGAATATTAATATTTCCCTGCAAGACCAAACCACATGAATAACAGTCATAAAATAAATATAAATAAACTTTCAAGTTGCATTGTGCTTTATAGTTTATAAGGCCCTTATTTAATCTTCCTGACACCCCGATTGGGTTTTGCATTTCTGATTATTAGCTCTATTATACAGTATAGGTGAGGAAACCAAGGTGTAGGAGGATTAAGTGACCTACACGAGGGTGTCAGCTGGTAATTAGTGAAACAATCCATGTGGCCGGCACGTGGCACACAGCAGGCACATGGTTCAGTAAATATTCAATGCATGAATCAAGGAAGGAAGGAACAAATGACCCGGGACTCATACCCAGTCCTTGCAAGTGTGAATCTGTGCTCTCTGCACATGGCCAGGCCACCTTCTCCACCTTCTGTGAACTTCTCTGCAGTCTCCACACCTCTGGGACACCCGGGTATGCCTCATCTATGACAGGGTGAGCTGAGATTAAGCTTTCAAATATCATGTCTTTGTTCTGCAGATGTGAAATTTATGTCTTGAAATTCCAAGAAGGAAAATAATGGCATTTTATTTCACTGGCTCTTTAAAATGTGCTGTGTTCCAAAAGGTTGAATCTATAAACATGACTGGAAATTCGGGAACGGATGCCAGGAATTCCTAAGCTTCGTGTCTGCCTGGGCCAGGGTATGGCTGCTGCTCCTGCAGATTACGGGTTAAGAAATATTGCTGTTGGACACTTGTTGGAAATTTTAAGCTCCTTGAAAAATATGGCTCCATTAGGAGAATCCTGTCAAGAGACACACAGGCAGCATTTAAATTTTTCTATCGATCCTTCTTTTGTGGCATGGCCAGAAGCCCTACCGCTGAGCACTTTCAATATTTTTCTGTTTCTCGAACTTCTAGTTGGATTAATCTCTGGAGTACCTTGAAATTTCCTGAAGTTGTCCTCCCATGAAATGGACCACAGGATTAAAAAGGCCAACAGAAAAAAACATTTCCAGTCTGGGTTTTAATGCCTCCAGTAATGAACTGGAGGTAGATTATGTACATCTCAGTCATAGGAGGGAAAATATAAAGCACACTTGATTGGCAAATCAAGTGTTCCTGTGAAGCCAGAGCAAAGGCTCATGAGTGAACTATTTATATGGATTCTTGCTTTACCTGTTCTCTTTCCCTGAGACTCAGGAAGATCTTGAACCTGAATCAGACTGTTCAAAAGGTATGTTAAGGGACTACAAGATTATGATTCCTTCTCCGTCTTAGTTTTCCTGGTCAATGATAATCATGATGATGACAACAAACATGGCATGGCAAGGGTAAAGAATCCAGCTGGGGCGGTAATTAATTTAGTGAAGGCTTCATGTTCTCTCCAAAAGCAAACACAAAAAACCCAAAAAGCATAAAACCCAAACCGACTGAACCCGAAATAAACTGACAAAGACGTTCCTGAATTAACTTGAGGTGCTAATTACACCATTTGATTTTATCCACATTGCACGATCCAAAAGAGATGACTGCTTATGCTAAATATGTCTATAAAGAAAAGTGCACTGAGGGTGGGAGAGGGAAAGATGAACCCAGGAGTTGAAAGTCCAAGGGGACTTGGTGGTAATCTCCCTTTTATAGGTTGGTAAATTCAAGGGCACTGTTTGGGACCGTAATGTAAACAGGAACTTCCGTCTCCGTGGAAAGGTACAAGCTCGGGACCCCAAAGGTCCCTGTTTGCTCCAGCAACGTCCCACGGAATAAATGCAATTCATGTTTTCCTGGCAAAGAAGAACTGTTGAAGGTAGGTAACCACGAGGCCCCTGAAATGCTTGTCTAAAGTCTCTGGCCACATTAGAAATTATTTTAACTTTGACTTTATGTGTTTTAGAAAATAAATACAAAGAAAAAGCTCAGCCTTTTGATCAGAGTATGATTTCTTAAGGAATATTTGCATCACAGCAGATTTAAGTGTACAAAGAGGAGGCTGGCTGGGATTCTTGTAGCTACAGGACTCAGTGTGCCTCATACGAGTTTTACACACAAGTTTTACATACAGGAAGATCATACTGCCTAGTAGATGGTTGTGAAGGTTCCCTCTCCTTCCAGCCTCACAGCCACTGCCAAAATAGCATCACGTATGCCTGATCTTTAGGCCTAAAGGTGGCAAAGGGTGTGGTAAGACTTAAATAGGGAACAGCGCAGCTGAGGGCTGGAAGGGAGCAGCCTCGGGTAAGACACAATGTTCCTAAATTGCCTGCTTTTTGGCTGACAGATGCTCCCAGCTGGCTGGTGTGCAAGTCTGTAACTTGCAAAGCAGGCTGGAAAGATGGTTTTGCTTGCCAAAACCAAAGCAAGTAGGAAGCTAGCAGACAGAGCTAAGAGATTTGGTGCATTTTGCTGACTGGTTTTAATCCCCTGCCTAGTTCGGGAAATCAGACTGGGCCCAGGAAGTCTTGTCTGATTATTTTAGTTTCTTCCGTCCATTTGAATGGTATAGGCCTGGGTTAGGGAGGAAGGCTCCAGTTGCCTCAACAGCACCCTTCCAATTCACCTTCATACAAAACTTCCCTGGTTTCATCAAAATGACTTGACAAGTGGTTTTCAAAATGTGCTCCCCGGGTCAGCAGCACCACCATCCTTTCAGAACTTGGTAGAAATGTAAATTCTTGGCCCCTACCCTGGTCCTACCGAATCAGAAATACTGGAAGTGGGCCAGGAGGTTCTCCAGGTGATTCTGGTGTACATTAAAGTAGGAGAACTTCCTCTTTAGACCAGGCCAATCAGGTAAACCATGATCATTACAACTGGTGGGACAGAGCTACTTATGCAAGAGTTGGGGGAGCACAGAGAGGGATCTAATAGAAAGTGGCAGCCACTCTACTGATGGCCATTTGTATAAAACCAAGGTGCTTTCCTCTCTGTAGCCCAAAGGAGGTAAGACTTGCTAGGGGAAAAGGAACACCAGGAAAGAATCTGGTGACGTCCAGAAAAGTTCCTAAGAGCTCTGCGGTCTTTGAGAAGGCCTGGAGGTGAATGGGTGGCTGCCCACCCAGAGGAAGGAGCTGTTGCCTCTCACCCGGCACTGACCTATTTTGTACACAAGTCTCCTGATCACACTTGAAAGTTCTTTATTCTATAGATATGGTGAGAATAGAAAATGGAGGTGGGCAGGAGGGAGGGGAAGAGTGGGCTGCAGTAACCCCACGATCGGGTTAGGCAGAGAGAACTACTGAGAATCATGCAGAGTCGGAAGATTCCTCAAAAGTCACAAGCTCATCCACCATGAGATAATGATTGCTTCATCACCACCATCATCGTCATCGAGCTACAGCTGACTGAGTAGCCTCCTACATGCCTGGAACCATGGTAGGTGTCTTATGCAGATTTTCTCTAGTCGTCCCCCCACCCCCAGCAACCCTGCAAGCTTGGTGGTATTACCTCAGTGTACAGATAAACAAAATGAAACTCAAAGAGGGTTAGGAGCAGGTCCAATATTAGGCAGGTAACAGGGGCTGAAACAGGATTCTCATCCTTATCTGGTATGTGACACCATCGCTCTATAATACTCCAGCCTGGTGATTTCCATCCAGCCTGTCCCTGAATACGTCCAGGGACAAGGTGCTCCTTACATCCTAGGGTAGTTCATCTTTGGGCTACTGGAATGTTCTTTTGTTTACTGGTGCCAAAATCTACCCCCCGGCAGAGTTCACTCACTTGTCTTGAAGTTGGCCCTAGTGATATGCCTGGTGACCCCACAGGACCCAGAAAACCCACTTCCTACACTGATAACTCTGAATATCTACACAGAGTTCCAGGAATCTTTACTTCCTTCAACTAAAAAGCCTTGGTTTCTTTTCTTCCCCTCTTCATTTTCTGTTATAGAAAGGCAGAGAGGGTCTCATTTTAAAGCCCTGAAGATTTGTCCTCATAACCAAACATCTGCATCTCATAGAATGCTGGGATGGTATTCTTTATGTATCTAATGACTCTTTGAGCTGTTGTGTTTACGCAACTTCAGGCACAGATATAAATCGAAACCCCCATTATTCCTCAACCATCCCAGAGAGCAAAAGAGGTCACAGAGCGATCAGATCTCAGGGTGGAAGGGGACCCCTCTTGTGATGTTTCCGAGATAAGGCCTCTCTGGGGAATGAAGTGTGTGGGATCAACTTGCCTGTACTTTTAGAAAATGGCAACCGAGGGCTTCACAGCCTTGGGGCTGGATGACAACACACGTGGGTGGAAAACCAACCTTGAGAATCATGCGTGGATGGCCCCCCAAATCCTTGAACCTTGGTGCGGCTGGTGGAGATGGAGGTCGTGAGTTTCACCCATGGGAGGTGGGGCTCTTACCCTGCAGCACCCTGGTCTGGGACCTTGAGGAAATCCAAGCTCTCCGGCGTCTGTGACACTCGGTCTGAGCCAACGGACTGTTGTCGCGGTAAGGGTGGGCGAGCCATAGAAGGGCACAGGCTCCTCTGAGTGGACCTCTGGTTTCCAGCAGCGTGGGGATGCAGCACAAACTGGTTTTTAATGACTCCATTCTGATGGTAGCCTAGAAAGTGGGAAAGAGGAGAAAACAAAGCAGAAAATTTCTGATCCTATGCTAAAGGCTCTCCAAATTTTTTTCCACCCGTTAGCCAAGAGTGAGTTACTTAGCTTTGCCAGGCCTCAGTTTCCCCTTCTGAAATAAGGGAGGGCGTAACTTCTCATATTTTGCGAGGAATAGAGCCCAAGACATTGTACACTGCCTGGCCAGTGCCTGCAACACAGCAGACGCTCATGCATGCTTGTTGGTCCTGACTTTAGAACCACCAAAAATGTTCAGGGGTTTCGAAGCCAATGGTCAAGAAAGGTAAGCCTGCAACTAGTTGGGAGGCACATTCTTGGGTCTAAGAAAAATGATGACGTTGTGATTCAGGAGGGCTGGCAGCCAGCTGTTTAAACAGCTGGACATCCATTTTCAAGGGGTCAGTCTGGGGTGTCCTCTGCAGGAGCTGTGGGAGGTGAAGGGAGCACCCCACACAGGCAGGGGAGATGTGGCCGTTGGTTGGATTAATCTGGAGAGAGCAAGCTGTCTTAGCCAAACTGTTCCTGGTCAAGATCGCGTTATCTGGTAAGTCACAGACTCTGGTGCTGGGCTCCAAACCGTGCGCCTTGGCTGAAAGCGGCACTGTCATTCCCAGCTATGTATGAAGAAGCCCTTATCTCTTCTCCCACTGACAGATTTGGGGAAGAGTGAAGGGGAACAAGGCTCCCCAAGGCACGCTTTTGGTAAAGCCACCGTAAAGCAAACCTCTTCCATGCGAATTAAGAGAAGAACTCTTTGGTACCAGTGGGATGACCCTTAGTTTATAAGGCGACTCGGGGCTCAGGTTTGGCTCTGCCTCTGATAGCTGTGTTGACCTTGAGCGAGATACTTGACCTTTCAGAGTGTCAATTTCTTCATGAAAGAGACAAGGAGCTTGGTGAGACCCCACATGCTGCCAAGGTTGCCAAGGACAGCAGAAGGGCATCCAGAGTGGGACGTGTTCCAGGGCCATGATACTCAAAAGGGGTCCCATAGATGGACTGCTCCGTGCCACTCGTGACCCACCCACCATCAATAAGCTCAGAAATTAAGAGCAAAGCATTGAGAAACGTTCACAGCAGTTTCACAGACATATCTCATGTCTGTTGACTCTAGTAAGAAATTTTGGCTTACATTCTGAATGCTTTTAAAATTCCACTCTTCTAGTAACTTTTATTATATCTTACAAAAGAATAGTTTGTGATGGATTAAAAATTAAGTAAAAAACCCCACAAAAACCCAAAACAAAACAAAACAAAGCCCCGAGCCCTTGATCCTTCATCATAGATAGTATGAGAAGTACTGATGTAAGGGATTGGGGTCCAATCGCCTCATTTTATTGGTGAAGGAACTGTCACACACAGAGGTTGGGAGCTGTGCTCAAGGTCAGGTATTTGGTCTGAGCCGACTGTGGCCAACACAGCTGAGGCAAATGAGCTTTCCAGGTGGTCTGGCCAGGATTTTGCACGGGCGGCTGGCGCATAAGTAGTAACAAAACACTACACTGGTTCTCTTAGGTTCTTTTGTGCTTGGATTTTCTTCAAGGATAAAGGCAGAGGGGAGGAAAGACAGCTGGGCCAGGCAGGATGGGGACTCCAAAAGAGATGAGAATTAGTTTCTCACTGATAGGCATGGTTGTCCATACTTCAGCACGCCAACTGTGAGACTCCAGAGCAGGAGACAAAAGAAATGCTTTTTACTGCTTATTTTGGACACTGCTACAAATTAGTTCCCTTGTCTGGGATGATCTGAGTCAAGTGTGGTCCCAAGATGACCCTTTTCAGACCTACAATCCTAAACTTATTAACATCGAACACTCTGGGGACAGTTCCTTATGAACTGAATCGTGAGTGATGGAAAAACATTTTGTGAGTTTTGAGAGTACTCTTCCAATACTAAACAGATTCTTTTAAGGGCAAAACCTCTTACATGTATTTGGGTTTGGATTTTGACTTGCATGCTATATTTTTATCATTTAAAAAAATGAGAAAAATGAAACATAAGATCTAAACATTTTTCTGAATCCATTTTGTATTCTCCCAGATATTACTTTATTTCTTGGAGCAGTTCTCGTAGATTCTATCTGATTAAGAATAGACTTTCTATTTATTCACTCAGCTGTTAACTAGTTGCAAAGTATTGTCATGGTATTGGGCTGGAGGTGAGTAGTGGTGGGGTTAGACCTTGCAAACTCCAATTTCCATAGAGGCAGTGTCCTACACCTTAAAAGCTGACGACATTCTGGTCGTCATGGACAAGGAGCTCCATTTCCTCTCACTGATGTACAAAGCCTTTCCTAAGGGAGGTAACACTGCCAGGTAAGGAAATGCAAACCGCTGACTCAGCCACCGTGCACTCTCAGGAGCTCATCCATGCCTCCCCTGGATTTTGGGGTCACAGGTAGGGCCATTGTGTTGGGAGGAGTACCTCTGGCACTGAAATGGCTCACGGCTGGCTAATATGTGGGCACTTACTGGCTAATGCGTTTCTTCCTCAAGGTATTTTACACATCTGGGTCTAGTCTATGGCCCATGCTTGGCTTACCTGGTGGCGGAGGGGCAGCTCTCATTGGGTAGTTGGCATTGTGAGTCCCGCTGGAATAACCTCTGCTTTGAACGGTGTTCCTTCGGGTAGGACCTGAAATAAACCAGCAAGACAAAGTTAAGATCGGCGGCTACTGGCTGGTTTTATGGCTCCCGATGGTCTTCTGCTTATGGAGAACTTTTGAGAAGTTTGGAACGCAGGTCTCCGTCGGATCTGCAGGAGGCTGGTTGCAGTGGAGACGGCTGTTTGAGGGAAGAATTGTCCTCGCAGCTATTGGATGGGAGGGGCTGGAGGACATGTGATGGAGGGAGGGATTTGAAATGTCAGAGCCAGTAGCTTTACAAAGAGGTGTTATTAATAAGCTTACAAAGGGGTTTCTATTGTTGTAGACTTTGCAAAGGGACAGAGGAGACATCTGAATGTTTGCACTCATGTTCTGACCACAGCACCGCAGAAGCCGAGGCTGTGTCTGCTGCACATCGTGGTCACTGACGTGAAGGACACCGCAGCTCCAGCACCTCCGCTTTAGTCCAGAGCCTTTCTCGCCAGAGTTGGCGTTCTACAGTCTTCTAAGTAAACACAGAGACCCTGAAGGGTAGAAGCAGACTGATACCCTGGACACAGACGTGCAAGTGTTAGAAAACAAGCAGGGCCAAATGGAGCTTCCTGTGGGCCAGAATTAGGGCTGGGGCGGCCGGGCCACGGGGGGCCAGACGAGATCTCTGCAGAGACTATGTGTTGGAAAGGAACACAGTAAACAAGGTCTCGAGTGGGACATGAAGGAGCTTCAGGACATGAAGCTGATTAAACCAGCGGGAAGAGGGGTGCAGAGGGAATTCCTAGTAAAGAGAAGAGCAGCAAGTGATAAGGCATGACAGCATAACGCAGAGGAGCTGGGTCTCAGGTCCTGGGACAAGGGGAGGAGGCCAGGTTAGGGTGTCCCCCTTCCTGCCCCCTTTTCCCCATGAAGATATAATAAAACACCGTATTAGACAACGTTTCACTTTGAGGCCTGCTGAGAGCGTTGCTCATACACATCTTGCTGGTTATCTGCAGCTCTCCTTTGCCGTGCTCTGTGCCCTGGGTTCTGAGCCCAATGGAGTGCTAGGCCTCTGCATTCCAGTTGGGTTTGGTCAGTGGGAGGCACCGGCAGGAGACTGGGGTGCCAGAGGAGAGAGCGGCTGGCGTATCTCTTCCTTTTTTTCCCCAAATTGAAGTATAGTTGATTTATGGTTTCTGGTGTACAGCAAAGTGACTCTGATATACATACATTCTTTTTCAGATTCTTTTCTGGGGTCTCCTCTACCTACATCCTTAGAGTAACAGTGGGATCCTGCTGTTCTCTGCCCGAGTCCCAACTTTGTTCCCTTAGCCCTGCCAACACCCCTGCAAAGAGTCCTTTTATGTAAAAGTCTCTTAAAAAAATCCCACCTAAATGTGCTGTCTTCTGCAAATACCAACTGATACACAGATATATACCAACCTTTTCTGAGTGGCTATTTCTCTGTACTGTATTAGTGAGTTACATAGTACGTGCCAATGTGCGCCTTGTAGACAGATGTCATAAAGGCCTATTTTATACCTGTCATACTCTTTTTTTTTTTTTTTTTGGCCGTGTGGCTTGCGGGATCTTACTTCCCCAACCAGGGATCGAACCCAGGCCCCGGCAGTGAAAGCACCAAGTCCTAACCACTGGACCACCAGGGAATTCCCGACCTGGCATACTCTTCATCGACCGTACACATGGGCTGCATTCTGTAAAGATATCTACATTATATGAGTACATAGCATATGTAATTACTCTAAATTATAAATATAAATTATATATAATTTATATAATATAAATTATATTTATATTTTAATATAAATATATTTTACTCTGCCTTATAAATATAATTTTATAAATATCATAAATAGAAAAAGAATCAAAGGCCAGTAAAGAAGTCAGACTGTGCTGTGAGTTACTGCATGTATGTCTTCTACTGAAGCAATTGACAGCGAAGGACGGCGGTATTAAATGTGATGCACAGTAACAAGAGCAAAACCTTGTAGGGAGCTGGTAAATATGGTCAGTTTCTTTCAAATTGACAGAAAAGGGCTTCCCTGGTGGTGCAGAGGTTAAGAATCTGCCTGCCAATGCAGGGGACACGGGTTCGAGCCCTGGTCTGGGAAGATCCCACATGCCACGGAGCAACTAAGCCTGTGCGCCACAACTACTGAGCCCGCATGCTACAACTACTGAAGCCCACGTGCCTAGACCCTGTGCTCCGCAACAAGAGAAGCCACCACAATGAGAAGCCCGCGCACCGCAACAAAGAGTAGCCCCCACTCGCCGCAATTAGAGAAAAACCCTGCGTGCAGCAACGAAGACCCAATGCAGCCAAAAATAAATAAATAAATTTATTTAAAAAATAAATAAAATTGACAGAAAGGATGAGGTTTGTATTGTCGACAAGATCGGACTGGAAATGCCTGGGAAATGTAAAGCCAGCAAACTGATTTGTTTTAAACGCAATTCATGCTGTAATGCCAGGAATACTACATATAACTACAAAATCATTCAGAAAGGTTTAACCTGCCCATTTGCCTTGATGTTGGTTTAGTCTGAAATGTTTCAATCTGAAGCAAACCCCAGCCACAGGAAGCAGTCAAAGTACTGGTTCTTTGCCCTGCAGATCTGGGCAGTGTTATGAGCATTTGGTAGGAAAAGAGTTTGGCTCAGGGAAAGATGAGGGAGGGCCAGGCGGGAAGCCCAGAAGCCTAGCAGTGGTCCCGCCTGTGGGGCCCATGAACACTTACGGGAGTTCCTGGGCAGCCCGGGTCCGATGCTGACCTGCAGCACTTTGTTGCTGGGCTTGAGGATGGCCAGGTCACCGAAGCCTTGGTGGAATTGCACTTGCCGGGAGCCCCCTGCACTCCAGGGACCCCAGTTCTCCTTTTTCAACTTGATTTCAAGCCTGCGACAAGCATATTTGTTGGAATTAACAAGTCGGGATGGAGCAGTGAGAAAGTGCGGCTCATAGACCCCAGCATGGCGTTGTGCTGCTGGGCAAACGTGCTATAGAAACAAGGCAAGCCTGGATCATCGGAACAGGCACCGGGCCCGGCGGCCAGGCATGACAGTCCGTGGGTTTCCTCGACAGAGGCAGAGCATTCGGGGTCCAGCCCCTGGGAGACACCAGTTGGTGAGGGAGGTACCCCAGTACAGGCGCTTTGTCACTCTGTCAAGTGGATACAGGTGGGACTGCCCCGGGAACAGAAAGAAAGGCCAGTCACCAGGCCACACCCGCTGCGGTATGTCACTGTGTTTCTCTCTGATTGCCCAGGTCTGTGTTTGTGGAGGACCGAGAGATGCCAGACACAGAGAGCTCACATCTTTGCACAGAATGTGGCTGCTAGTTAAGTTCTATTCCTCCACCCTCACCCCTACCCCAGGGAGGAAAACGACAACATTTCCCTTCCCAAATAAAAGGGAAATTGACTCACAACTGCAGAACTCCTCGGCCAGTTTTCATTTTCCACATTGCCTATATGCCTACATAATGCAATTTCATAGTTTGCTTTTTTTTACCTTATATTTTTTCATGTTGTAAGACAGAAAGATCATAATTGCAAGTAGCCGACTATTCTATTGAGTGGCTTGGCTATATTCTTCCTTTTTTTGAGTTATTCCCTTATCACCAATTCCCAGACAAAAATAATTGCCCCCCGTACTCATGGCCAAATTGTTCTTTGGAAAAGCTGTAATGAATTCATTCTGTTTCCAGTATCGGTTTCACTGTAACCACAGCAGCATGAGTTATGGAAAGGTCCCCTCCTTATGGGATTAAGGCTTTACTTTGGCCTCTTCCTTGTGAGTAGGAAGAGTGGAGGATATCCCCATTTTATAGATGGGGAAATTATGAAGGAAAAAAAAGCCAAATAACTCACTCAGCAAACGTGAGATTAGAAGTTCAACACTCTGCCAGTGTCTGGTCCAAGAGACAATGTTATTAAAGCAAATGAAGGTGAGAGCCCAGACACAAGACACCAGCCATCCACAGCTCCCGAGTCTCCAAATGCCCCAGCAACACGCTGTATTACGCATTGATCTTGGGAACTTAAGTTCCACTCCAATCACTTTCTTCTGCTTCAGCCTGACACTACTTCTGCCTGCTCTGCTAAATAAAATATTCTTCTATTGGTGATATATAAAATCTGCCTTTTCCTGGCCTCACGTTGGTGACCTTTGTTCAAAGGATAAGATACACCATCCAATGAAGTCATTATCTCACAGAAATGCAAAAGTGACGTTTTCAAAGCCTGTGGCAACCATCCAGACTGTCTTCTGCAGGCCCTAAGTGTCCACGGGGGAAGCCAAGACACCCAGGGCTCCTCAGAGGCACCCAAGCCAGTCAGACCCCATCCCCCCACCCCGTAGGCCTCCCCTCCTCTCAGCCTGGACCTCAACAGTGAGATCAAGGCCCCAGATCCCAACTTACGTGTTGCTAAATTTCAGAGGTAGTTGCTTCTGGGTTTTTTCCTCATAACGCTTTGCTAAGAGGCTCAAGAACTCAGTTTTAAAGACGGATTCAAGCAAACTGTCATATTCTTGCTCATGAAGAATAAAAAGGTCATCCTGCATAGTACTGCAAAGAGATTGGAAAGACTTAATGAAAGTTGTAGTTTTGTTTATTCCATGAATTTTTCCACTCCTTTTTTTTTTTTTTTTTTTTTGCGGTACGCGGGCCTCTCACTGTTGTGGCCTCTCCCGTGCGGAGCACAGGCTCTGGACGCGCAGGCTCAGCGGCCATGGCTCACGGGCCCAGCCGCTCCGCGGCATGTGGGATCTTCCCGGACCGGGGCAGGAACCCGTGTCCCCTGCATCGGCAGGCGGACTCTCAACCACTGCGCCACCAGGGAAGCCCCTCCACTCCTTTTTTAATCCTGTAAAATAGCACTAAATTTCTACTGTCTTTCTCTCTGTAATAACTGAAAATCTTTAAAACAGAATGACGTACAAAAATAAAGTCACTAAAATCTGCTTTTAAAAGAAGTTTATAGCCCACCAAAAGCATAAGTGAAATATTCTCTCACATGACTTTTAAAATCAGGAATTTAAGGACAATTTGTCTGTATATGTAAAAAAAAAAAGTTTGTTTTCAAACATCCCTACATCACAACCATGCTACCTGCACTAGGATTTGTCGTGATGAAGACCCTGACAACCAGTGGTTTAATCTCTGTCACTCAAGAGCATGTGTAAAAGCAATTCAGGGCCAACATGACAGTTCTACAGTGCCTGGGAGCCAGGCGTCTACTCCTCCTCTTTACAGGTACGACCAGGAAGTTGTACAAGTCATTTCTGCTCACACCCCATTGGCCAGCACTGTGTCACTTGGTTACACCTAGGTGAAGGGAGCCTGGGAAATGTAGTCTCTGGGTGGGCTGCCAGCTATTCACATGGAAAGGAGAGAATGGGCATTACAGGACAGCTCACAATCTCCACTATACCTCCTTGTTCACAAACTTTTCCAAACTTGGAATTGGAATCTTTTCTTAAAAGTGTGAGAATAATATACCTCAGAAGGTGTGGCCACAAAGCTCCTATCATCTGCCTGTTTCTAGGCAGGTGAAAAGTCTGGAATTGTCTTAATCACTTCAGTGACAGCAATTCAAAACTCCAAAAGGCACTTCTGTAAAAGTTGCTCACAACAGCTCTGCCAAGTCATTTGAAATTAAAGAAATAAAGTCCCAGCATCTAAGAAGGTCTAGACCTTCTAAGCACCTAAGAAGGTTTAGACCATCTAAAGCAGAGGTCTAAGAAGACCTCTGCTTTAGGAAGGAGGGTGTACAACGGGGAAGAGGCAGAAAAGAAGCACCACTTTTTGGTGTGTGCGGTGGAGTGAAACTCCCATTTCAGCTGCCTGACTCATGTCTGGGCATGTCTGTTTGCCTGGCTGTACTTTAGGCGGTAGAGTGATTATTCAACAGGGTTATTAAATGAGTCCAACACAGGAAACCTTGAGTAGTTTAATGTGCTCAGATGTATTAGAAGTTTCATGATCATAAAGAAATAAAGCAAGCAGGGCAAAACATCAAGGTCAATTATCAGTGTGAGTCTGGAAATGAGAAGAGGCTGTTTGGATACTTTGACTTCAACCATCAGATTCAAAAACCCCTCCCTTTGGTGACCCGAGTCAGAGAGTTAGGAAATCATCTTTGCCCAGGCCAGAGTTTCAACTCATTCCCCTCTCCTCAGCCCAGGTTCCCAGATCTGAAAACAAAGCTTTTACATTTGTTTTTTTCCTAAAAACTCAGACTTATGTTTGGACTTCACCCCCGTCTTCTTCATAGGCTCAACCTGCAATTCCTTACAGACGACTGGCATAGCAGGCCTTGTTGAAAGATGCTTTCCTAGTCCCTGGTTTGGCTGACTACTGGTTCTTTCTCCTCTCGCCTTTGTGGCTCACTGTTGTACTGCTGACAACACGAGAAAATCTTATTTCACTCCCTTAACCAAGATCTTCTTCACAAAAATATTAGTTACAAAACGCTGGGTAAACTCTTTTTTTTTTTAAAGCTGAAAAGGCAGTTTCAGGTAGGACAGCCCCTGCCTTTATTTCAGCCTTTTAAAAAAATGTTTCCTGCTTATGAAATAGATGCTCCTTTTAGTAAACTGAAAACTACAAAGGTTAAAAAAAAAGAAGAAAATAAACCTTATCCGGAATTCTACCATCCAGAGACACCAGTGGCACCAGCCGGGGATCCTACATTAATCTCTCTGAGGAAGTGCAGATATACGCGGTGTCAGGCCTCCTGGGAGAAGCTTCACCCAACCCCAGGGGAAAGGCTCACTGCCATCTTTTGTGTCCCAGGAGTATCCCGGATAACAGTCTCTCAACACTTGTAAGCTGTGTGCCCCGTGTTTACTCAGGGCCCTGCTCCTCCTTCCAGGACGGGATGGAGCTCCTTAAGGCAGGGACTGTGTCTCGTTCACCTTCAGATCCAGAGCTGAACACAAGCTAGGTGATCAGTTCAAAAACATAGAGAAATTCCAGGTTTCCAAAAGCTCAAAAGCCACAGCAAGGCAAGATTTCAGGAATGCATCAGGTCAGCTGAACAAGAAGTGAAGCAGCCTGTTCTTCTCGCCAGAGGTTTAGGGCAATCAGGCAATGAAACAGTCTAGGCAAGAATGCCGTGCCCAGGGCAGCTGGAGCCTCTGTCTAAAGCCGCCTCTCCCAGGCTGATTTCCCCAGTATGTACAAGTCCTGGAAAATCTACCGAACCAGACAGGGAGCCCCACAGCTCTCGGTCTTAGGTCTCTGGGGGTCAGCTGTCAGGACGAGGCGGATTAGAGGCTTCAGAGAGAACCCCACCTAGGAGATTTTATAATTCCAATCTCATCACGTACAACAGGAAGGCAAAGAACATGGGCTGTTGACGTTTGTGGCCACCCTGCCAGCAAATTGAGTTTTTCAAGTAAGAGCAAGGCCAGGTCAGTATACGGTTCCTGGATAAGAAGCAGCTCTTGAAGGATCCTTCAAAAATGCGTTCTGGGCCTTCTGTCAGCAGAATCCCCAAAGCCTTGGAAATCCGATGTCTCACCTGCATATCAGTGGGTCACCTCCTGATCGTCTCACCACGTCTTTAACCAAGGCAGAAATGCAGGTGTCAGTGTTTTGGTCTAACTTTTGTTTAGATAAGGATTTTCCTGGCCCTTTGAGTAACTGGAGTCTTTGTAGCTCTCTGAGCCATTGGGTCTAATCTATTTTTTTTCTTGTAAGTTAAAAAAACATTTTTCTTAAAATTTCAATTATAATTCAACTAGATATATCACCATTTATAAAAAGGTAAAGACTTCTTGGGCTTTCCTGGTGGCACACTGGTTGGGAGTCCGCCTGCCAATGCAGGGGACATGGGTGCAAGCCCTGGTCCAGGAAGATCCCACATGCCGCGGAGCAACCAAACCCGTGCGCCACAACTACTGAGCCCGTGCGCCTAGAGCCTACGCTCCGCAACGAGAAGCCACTGCAATGAAAAGCCCACGTACCGCAACAAAGAGTAGCCCCTGCTCTCCTCAACTACAGAAAGTCTGCATGCAGCAATGAAGGCCCAATGCAGCCAAAAAAAAAATATATAAAACACCAAAAAATCAAAAAGGTAAAGACTTCTAAAACTATGATGTCTATTGAAGGATTAGGAAAAACTTTTTATTATGAAAAATTTCAAATATCTAAAAAAGCAGAATGAACTTCCACATGTCAGGAGGTTTCAACAATGATCAAGCCACAGACAATCAAATCTATCCACAGTCTCGTTCCCCCCACTTCCACACACCAGCTAGGTTACTGTAGAGCAGAGTATAAATATTATTTTATCCTTAAATATTTCAGTCTGTATCTCTAAAAGATAAAGCTTCCTTAAATAAAAATAACCACAATACCATTATCACAGATAAAGAAATGAACAATAAATCCTTCATATCAAATAGTTAGTTATGTTCACAGTTCCCCAAATTGTCCCGTAAGTTTTTTTGTATGGTTCGTTTGTTTGAATAGGGAGCTGTGAGCCAATTTGGCTTTCCCAGTAGTTGTAAGAGTTAGGGACGGGCTGAAAGATGAAGCTTGTAGGACACTTTGATAGTCTGAACGAGAAGAATCCATTAGGTGGTCATTCCAGCCAACAGTCAAGAAGTAAGCCTCCTAAAGTGTTCAAAACACGTTACAACTTTCTTCCCGAAGAGCTAGACAACTGTTAAAATTTTTCTCTATGCCAATACTGAAATACATTGAGAACACACACACACACACACACACGTTCTCCTGGTACCACAACCCATTTCTACTCTGGATTCCATTTCACTACTCAACCCATTTCACACTCCACAAGCCCATGTGGTTGCATTCCTAACTTGGTTTAGATGACTAGCCTAACCCAACGGCTGAAGGAAATGGGGGAACGGTATTAATCTTCGCAAGTTGGGGCTTAGTAACTATAACATGCAGATATAACAAGTTTAAATGACACAGGCTCTTTTTTTCCCCTAGATCCAGAACAAATTTCAGGCTAAGTACCTCATTTTATTACATCCTCTAACAAGGAAAGGCCACAAGGAAGCAAATGTCCAGGATACTAAAGAGAAATGCAGAAATACTAAAGAAATAATAGTATTTCTCTTTAGAAATACTAAAGAAGCAGAAAAAAAATCTGATTTTACTATGAGACACTGTATCCCCAGAGGCTAAGAGAGGAGGGAAAAAAAAAAAAAAAAAGACAGAAGGAACAAACTTGAGTGTGAATATCCCATAAGCCTCGAAGACTTGATCAATAAGATATTAAGTGTCAAAGTGCTCGATACAAATGTAGGCCTATGATGATCAAGCACTCCTTGATGGTATGAAGGCTGCAGACAGACGTGGGCAATAATAGTAGAAAGAACAACGATCATTCTCAGAGTCATCAGCACATGTGCCCCAAAGCTGTGACTCCTGGGCTTATAGCCACGGCTACGGCCAAGTGTGCACAGCACGTTTCAGCTCACCCAGCTTAGCCCAGGTATAGGTGGTCCCCATGCAAGAAAAAAAGAGAAGCTTCCAGTTGGGTTCCTTGGACCAGCAAAGGCAGCCTCAGGGCCCAGCTAGCCAGGAGACTGTGGCCAGCAGGTCGTGGCCCATGAGCTGAATCCTCAGAAGGACCCTCACCTGAGGGACACAGACAAGATTCTCAGAAAAACCCGACAGTGCCTAGGGCGTTTCCGTGAAATCCATGGCACTGAGACCCACCTGAGGTGGGGCTGCAAAAGGCTGCTGATGGACTCATCTGCTTAGTTCTACCACATCCTGAACTGAAGGGTTTTAAACTCTTAACCTCACTGCACTGCCTGGCCCTTTATCAGGAAAATTGGGAACAGATAGAATCAGAAACCACAGTGACACAGGCCAGAACGGACACAACTTAAAATCTGCTTTGGATTATCACACTGGGGCCAGGATTTCTAGCCTGGTAAATCAGATGCCTGAACACACAAAACCCCTGCTTTTTCCTAAGAGCAGCAGTTCTGTCTTCTGTGTGGAATAAGAGTTCCAAATTCCAGGAAGACATGTTCGCAAGTAACCAGAACACCTCTGCTTTGAATGCAATGGCAGCCCGGGGCTTGCCCTGAGAGAGGCAGTGGTATCCTCAGGAGGGCCAGGGACGTGACTCAAGGAGGAAGCTACTGGGCTCAAAGGGGCCTTTCTTCCTCTTTTCTTAGCCTTCTGTGGACGGAGAGGATTTCCTCTCATCAGAGGGAACTTAGTCTGGGAGTTAGCAGGGGACTTAGGGACGTCTCAGCATGCATAGAAGCCCCTCTGCCAAAAGAAAGCCACAGTGCTGACAGGAAGAGCAAGGGCCCCTACCTGTGAACCTGGAGTTAAAGGGAGCATTTGGCAATGACTCCAGGGCTGTAGATTATGGAGACCAATTTGTACCCCCCACCCCGGGTATTAATAGGCATAAAGGGCTCCAAGGAGTCCAAAGAAACTTCCCACCTAGGACAGTCAGAGGTCACAGCAAACTAAAACGCAGTACTGATGACCTAATGTCCACCTGTGCTTGGGCCTCTCCTGGTGAAACGGGTTAGGTCTTCAACAGGGGCGAGGCGGGCTTGGGGGCGGGGCTCGGAACACTGGCCCTACTTCAATAACAGCAATTGTGCTGGTTGTTTCCCATACTACATTTATTTCTCAAATTTTATGGGAACAAAGGATCTGGGTATCCCTTGATCAGAGGAGCAGATCAGAAGGCAAATTTTCTCGTCACCTTGGGACTCCCTGAGAGCCATGAAGATGAGCTCTTCTTTGGGAAGAAGAGGAAACTGGGTTCGCTTCATCATGATTTTTACAACTGGGGAGCCTGACTGGGCCTTTCTCTAGGCTGTGTTTGGAACAGCGGTTGGTGATGTTGAGGAGAGACAGGGCTCCCCTGCCCCCAGCGCTGGCCACTCACCTGAGGGACACAGACAAGATCCTCTCCATCTCGATTCTCCGCTTCAGCACCTCCTTCACAAGGCCTTTGTCTGGACCCTGCTTGACCTTTTCTCGTCCAATTAAGTACAAGCATTTCGGAGTAAGAAGCAAGTCTCGCTTTACGCTCTGTAAGGAGAGGTGTTTGAAAAAGTGTCAGAGTGACAATAGTCCACACAAAGGGCATTTGTGACCAGGTGAAGGGACGCTGCTTTAGGTAGTGAACTTTCACTACCATCGGATGCCATTCCATTTATCATCTAAGTCCCTCGAGAGCAAGAGGGGACACTGTTCATGATTCTTAGGTTGACATATGTAAAACTGCTGATACCTGACTCTCTTTGACTTACAAAAATGACAGACCATCAGGTAACACCTAAGGTATCAGGGCTAACAAACACATAGGACCACCCTACCAATGATCTGCTACAGAATGTTTCTCTCTCAGGGATCCATGCATATATAAATTATGTGAGCCCATGGAATTTTTACTTTTTAAAATTGGTAAATTTTCATTTCAATGACAATCCTTAAAAATCTAATATAAACATACTGTATTATACTCAAACACTACTTAGAGACGTAAGCACTCATGTTTGCATTCACATCTGCCACCAGAGCAGCTGGTGCCATACTCAGGTTGTAAGGAATGATTGGGTTTTGGCAAAACAACATCATCCTTCTTGTGAAATTAATATTGTTATATATTTTTTTTCCTGACCAAAAAAACAAACAAGAACCAACACACATAAAAAGCTCTTAATGGGCCCCTAAGCTATTGTGGCTTCATATTTCACTATTAGGGTCAAGATTTTATCAGGCAAAAGAAAATGTCTATGGAAAGAGGTTAAAAAAAAAAAAAAAATCAGCTGGCCCCCAGTGGCTCTGTGAAAGCCCTGCATAGTCATTTGCTCAGGGAACGTGGGTAAGAACACTTCACTTTATATTCTGAATCTTTTGATCCAATGAGTCTACTCCTATCAATTTATTCTAAAAGCATCAGAAGACAAATGCACAAAGACATGTGAAAGGATGCTCACTGCATCCTTTTATTTACCATGGTTTAAAAAAAAAAAAGCCCACTGAGAACAGATTAATGAGAAACTGGTTAAAAATATAGTGAAGTGGGCTTCCCTGGTGGCGCAGTGGTTGAGAGTCCGCCTGCCGATGCAGGGGACATGGGTTCGTGCCCCGGTCCGGGAAGATCCCACATGCCGCGGAGCGGCTGGGCCCGTGAGCCACGGCCGCTGAGCCTGCACGTCTGGAGCCTGTGCTCAGCAACGGCAGAGGCCACAACAGTGAGAGGCCCGCATACCGCAAAAAAACAACAACAACAAAAAATAGTGAAGCAACTGTTGAATGGGATACTATGCAGCTTAACAAAATAATTTATATTGACACATCTATTAATATGGAAAGTTCTCCGTGGCATATTTTAAGAGCAAAACAACCTAGGACATAAACCAGCATGTAAGGTAGATCTCATTTTTGTAAAACTAAATATACAAATGTATGCCTGCAAAAAAAGTTCTAACGGATACACACAAAATGTTAACAGTGATTGTTTCTGGGTACAGGTGGCTACTCTTCTTTTGGCTTATCTGCATTTTCTAAATTTGTCTACGACGAGCATGTTCTGTTTTGGTAATCAGAAAAGCAAAATTACGAGTTATTTTTAAAACTAAGGAATCTGTTTGGTGACTCTCAGAGGTGGGCAGTCAGCGGGTACCTTGAACCTCCTGTCATACTTGGTCACCGTGTCTGCAAAATCAATCTTCTCTCTCTTGCCCACAAACTGCTGGAGTTCCGGGTGCTCTTCCATCCCTATGTAGTCCCCGATGAAGTTCCTGTTAATACTGTTTCTCCTCCTCTCCTTCTTGTTCAACAGGAGGTCAGAGGCTGCAATTCCCAAAAGGGCAGAGAAGGGGGAAGGATCAGTCCCCGAGAAGGAGGAAAATGCTCAGTGTGGAAAGACACAGAGAAACTCGAAATGAATGCAAGGTTTTAACACACGACATTACATGCAAAGTAAAATGAACTTGTAATTCGTCTAAGTTCAAAAGTATTCTTAGATTTGGTAAATTCATGAAACAAAATGACTACAGTACCCTCTTCTCTCATTTGGACATATTTCTTCCGGGCCACAAATTTCCTCCATGATTTCTGTATCACTCGAGCATACCCATCGTACTTTCGCTCTCTCATTTCTTCTAGAAGAAAGAGCTGTGAATATAGAGAAGACCGATGTGAGCCAATTCACAGGACCTGAACATCACTTTTTTGGGTATTTCAGGGACACTCCGTTTGGCCGAGGACATAATGGGGAACAACTTCTCAGACTCATAAACAAAGGTGAAAAAATGTGTTTACGATCACTATAGCTTTTATATATACATAGTGTTTTAATATAATATATATTATAATACTATAATATATTCTCTTAACAAAAAACATAGTGGAAAATAGCTGGATCTGAGTGTATTCACTTGCACCTTAATGACGGTGTCTGCCCTGCCTTGTTCATAACCTCTGTGAGAATCAAATGAGTGATTCAGCACTTGTCTACTTATTTCCCACCTCGATCCAAAGAGGATATTAAGTGGCTTGATCAAATGAGCTCGTGGAGGCAGTTGTCTAGTGCTACCTATAGCCTCTTACTAGAATTTTCCAGCTTTCGCAAGAGCAGAGGCTGTGCTGCAGTGGAAAGAGGGCTGCCCTCCTCTTGGGTCCACGGAAGTATAGACTTCCTGCCTCATAGAAATCTCCAAGGAGTCACTGGGGCAGGGATAATAACTAGTGACTGGAGCTGGACTTAAGATGTGTTAGCTAGGACTCAGATTCACCAAGAGGGGCTGGAGACTGTTTCAGTTAAGGGCTCATATCAGACACCGGCAGGTGTTGAGACTCAGGCCACCTTAACGATGAATACTGATTTCTGCACCCCACTCAACAAAGCTCTGGAATAATGAAGATGACAGCAAGCAGCTGTAATGAACCGAGTGCCCACTACAGGTCAGGAACCATTCTAGATGCTTTACACACATTCTTTCATTCAACCACTCAACAACTACATGAAACACATATTTGTGTTATCTCCATTTTACAGATGAGAACATTGGAACTAAGATTGGGTGGGGCTGGAAAGGGAACCAAGGTCTTTGGACGTACAAGTCTTTCTCTGTAAATCTGCATCTAATCAACTCGTAAAATGGTGGGAAACTCTCATTCACCTAGAAAGTGGTTTACATGACTCTCTAGGAACAAAAATAAAACGGACCAATAAAAACCCAAAGTAATGATGATGAATGTCATTGTTAAAATGTTCCAGAAATAAACAAGTGAACTTGGTTTGAAGGCAGTTGGGCTTGATTTGTTGTTTCTTGTTTGTCTGGGTCTGTACCCTGGAGCCACATCGATCTCCCCCTGACACTCAGCTTCTCCTTCTCACATCCCCAGCTGTGTCAAAACCACATCTCAAACTCCAAATACCAAGAGAGGGGCACTTCATTCCACAGCCATCAGTGCCATATACAATATGCACAAGGAACATAGTTCCAAAACAAAAGACTTTTAACAACTGGACAGAACGTTTAAAATCTGAGCCCCTCGGTTGGTCGCCTGGAAGATTATCTGTTGGTGTTTCTTATCTTGTGTGTTGGGTTGCTGGGTAAGTCTTGTTTTCTTCTTCTTTCCCAGAACTATTTTGGGAGTGTCATAGAAAATAAACTTGTGACTCAGAAAGGACGAAGACGCAACCAGTTCCCAGCTTCCTATAGACTAGTTCAAAGATTATCTGGTTTTTAGGTTCTTTCCGAAAGCCATACGGGTTAGAAATCAGGGAGGTTCAAGAAGAAAAAGAGAGAGAGGGAGAGACAGAGAGGAAAAAAAAAAGCAAAAATCACGGACACATGTAACAAATAAACTAAACCAAACCAAACCCTCTGGTGCCCGATGTCTAATGTGGGTTCTTAAAAGCAAATGGGTTACTTTGTAAATTCAGCACATTTACTATAAAAATCAAGGCGAGATCACAGGGCAGATTTTTTTTTTTTTTTTTTTTTTTGCGCTACGTGGGCCTCTCACTGTTGCGGCCTCCCCCATCGCGGAGCACAGGCTCCAGACGCGCAGGCTCAGCGGCCATGGTTCACGGGCCCAGCCGCTCCGCGGCATGTGGGATCTTCCCGGACCGGGGCACGAACCCGTGTCCCCTGCATCGGCAGGCAGACTCTCAACCACTGCGCCACCAGGGAAGCCCCACAGGGTAGATTTTTAAAAACCATTTTTCTTTTTTTGGCCTCACCATGCGGCAGGCAGGATCTCAGTTCCCCAACTAGGGATCAAACCCGTGCCCCCTGCAGTGGAAGTGTGGAGTCTTCACCATTGGACCGCCAGGGAAGTCCCTAAAAACCAATTTTTGTAAAAGTATTTGCAATGTCAGGGCTAGATGTGGATGGATGAGTGATGGCGGTGGGGAGAGAGTAGTGATGATGGGATTTGTGTGCGTGTGTAAAAAGATGGGGGAGAGGACAGGCAAGCGATGGTAAAAAGCAATTGGGAGGAAGACACGGACAAGAAAAACCAAAAATAAATCTTGATTTCTGAAGTAAAATCTCAAAGCTCAACTGAATCAGAAAAAAAAGTGTGAAAAATATTGAGGCTGTTTTTGTGAAAATTTAGCAAGTCAAAAAAGTAAAAGTGGGTATAAAACAACAGAAGAGTTCTCCATTGTACCAGTAAATCACTCCATCCTGTTTTAGAAAGAACAGGAACTGTTCTGTGGGTTGCTTAATGGTGTATGACACAACATTTTCATTTTATAATTGGAAATGAAATTACTGTGAAGCTACAAATAACTCAGAGTGGAAAATGCTACCACAAACTTTTCATAAATGGGTTCTATCGATGTGTGCCACTTATTTATTTAACACCCTTTCCGGTTCATAAAGCCATTCAGTCACAACCATTAGCATTTTTGATCTAGGGCTGATCCTGTGAGGCAGGCAGAACATCAATCAGCCATGGGGCCCGCTGTAAAGGAGAAAACTCGCTGCGAGACCAGAATTTGCCTAGAGTCAAGTGTTTCCATTATGACCAACGCTGCAAGTTCTCATGGTATTTCCCCTTGATATGGTGACTAATTTCGCCAAATTCACCAAAGACTCCTGAAATGGAGTCTTGTGATTATTACAGGAACCTCAAGAAATGGTGATGCCCAGCCTCGGTTAGTTCCAGCAGTTTATCCAACTTAAAAAGGAGTATCTGGGCTTCCCTGGTGGCGCAGCGGTTGAGAGTCCGCCTGCCGATGCAGGGGACACAGGTTCGTGCCCCGGTCCGGGAGGATCCCACATGCCGCGGAGCGGCTGGGCCCATGAGCCATGGCCACTGAGCCTGCGCGACCGGAGCCTGTGCTCCGCAACGGGAGAGGCCGCTGCAGTGAGAGGCCCGCGTACCGAAAAGCATCTTGATTAGTTGCTAATAAAACTCTTAAAAAAAAAGGAGTATCTCTGGGACTTCCCTTGTGGTCCACTGGTGAGGACTCCATGCTTCCACTGCAGGGGGCACGGGTTTCACCCCTGGTCGGGGAACTAATAACCCGCATGCCACCCAATGCAGCCAAAAAAAAAAAAAAAGTGTCTTCATTCCACAGCCCCAGAGCTATGGGGCAGAAGAACTGAGGGGCTGGGTTGGGTTCCTGTTCAAACTGAGAACTTCCTGTGGACGGACATTCATCAGGCTCAGAGTGACCACACCCTCATCAGGAAGATTAAGAAGTTCCACTAAATTAATCTGTGGAGGTCTGGTAAGTTTGCAAATTGTTAAACTTGTATGTTTGAATTCCTTACTGGTAAATATCCCTGTCCTTTAAGCCCAGAGATTTCTCCTTCTACCTATTGGTCCCCTGAAAGTCCTTTCCGGGCTTCCTCATGGTCTTCAAAATACAGTTCTGGGAATTGTCCCTCCCAGGCTCTTCCCCCTTTAAGGAGGAAGCCTGGGCCTGTGTGACACAACCTGCTTGGTGTCACCCAGGTGAGGACGCAGGTTCACCCAAGCCTCCTTTGTGGGCAAAGAAGTACCTATTAGCTTAGGCACTACTGGACACTAAAAAGAACTACTGGGCTCTTCCTATGAGCCGCTTTCCTCATGAGGCTCTGACTGCACAGAAGCACACAAAACACTCCCTGACCTTAAGGCGATGACGTCTAGAGTGGGAGAGAGACTTTAAGTAAGAAAAGAAAACAGCTTTGTATCCATGCTGAGGGCTCTGGGGTGTGGAGAATGGCCTATGCTTAGACTGGGAGCAGTGGAAAGCCTTCTCTGAAGAGCCCACATTTAAGGCATGAACAGCAGGATGAGGAAAAGAAGCCAGCCACGCCACGGGGAGGGGGCCGACAGGGGCTGCGGGGAGAGGGGTGGCCCTGAGGAAACTCACAGACTCGGGGGCTTTGACGAACACTTTGCTCTTCCCGAGCTGGAACTGGTCACTGTCCATGTTGACGGACTGCAGCAAGTGGAGGACACCTTGTTTCTCGTCCCCTCTCCACGAAGGCCAGGTGGCTTTGGTCAGAATGGCGTACCTGTAAGGACAATGAGGGAGAGGAAGATCAGGCTCAGTCTGCACCACCCCGCAAAGGCACTCGGTGCTGCTAGGGTCCTGGCCATCCCCTCACCTCGCTTCCAGGGCTCAGGGATGGACCTCGACAACTGCAAAAATCCACCGGGTCCGGATTGCCCATTTCAGAGCTGCCTCCTAACTCCTTCCTTATCTGACCATTTCCACGCTAAGGCCCTGGAGAAAATCTGCTTTTCCTTTCTACCACTGTCTAAAAATAGCATTCCTGAAGGTCACCAATGACACTTTTCCAGCAAAATCAAACGGTCTTTTCTCGATACCAATTTCCCCTGATTTCTCAGGAGTACTTAACAGTCAATGTGAAGAGTTTTACAAAGGTCCCCGTAAGCAGCTGTTATGATTACGATGGATCAACTTTCATCTTTGGAGTTCTCCGCATCTCGAGTCAGGAGGCCCTGATGACCTGGTCCTTGGCTATTCTCCAATCTCGTCTCCCTACCGTCCTCTGGCTCACCACGTTCCTGGGAGGATGGCCTCTTCTTCATGCACATTCAACACTTTCCCTCCTCAGAGCCTTCACCCAGGCGGTTCCCTCTACCAGGTGTGCTGTTCTCCAAACTCCTCAGGTGGCTGGCTCCCACTCAGGGGGTGCTCCCCTTCAGTGACACTTCAAGAGAGGCCTTTGGGGTAGACCCAGGCGAAAACTGTCCCCCTGCTGTTCTCTCTCATAGAAAATAATATTTTTCCTTAAGAGCAGGTCTCATAATTCATAACGATAGTCATGTTTGCACCTATTTGGTTAATTCATGCCACCCCCATGGGGACAAGAGCTCCGTAAATGGGTGCTCACCCTGCACATCTGGCACCTTACACCATGCCAGGAACACGGCAGTAAGAACTAACATGAAGGGCTCCAACGCTATAGGGTGCGTTCTGCATCAGGTGCTCTTCTTGGGGCGTTAGATCCTTGATCTCATTTTATTCCTACAGCAACCTCATCCAGTTGGTCTTTCCATTTTGCAAAGCAGGAAACACAGGCAAATAGAGACCCACTCAAGGCTACTTAGCTAGTAGGTGTCACAGCTGGGATTTGAACCCCAAGCTGTTTCTTTCATGACGGCACTACATACAAGGCATGGATTGGTATACAGGGAAATATTCCCTTTAAAGATGATACAGTCTACTACCCATGTCTGTGTTAGAAACATCATAATTATGTAAGAAGCTAATCTAATAGAGGAGACAGAAGGACATTACAAAATGTCAAATACAGAAGGTACCAAAGACTTGAGGTGGAAGGAAGGGAAAGAAGGATGGAGGGAGGGAGGGAGGAAGAAGGGGAAATCAGAGGAGAGTGTGGGTGAAAAATTGGAGGGCGTGGCCTATGGGCAGGCACATCTAGAACACAGGCAATGAATGGGCCCCAGGCCTCTGAAGAAGCCAGCATCCTCCTTTGTTCCCAGAAGCTACTAAGAGCTCCTAGACTGATTTATGGCATCCAAGGGAGAAGGGAGGCGTGACAAGAAGAGTGGCTCTGCCTTCAGGGTCCAGGGCTCCCTAAGAGGACAGAGTCAGTGCTCATCACACCCTTAGGTCTAGCTGGCTGGGACTAAGGTGATTCTAGGGACCCTCTCTGGTCCTCCGAAATATCCACATCTTGCCTGATAACACAAATTTCCTGGAGAAGCAAATCCTCTTATTCACTAATTAGCGATAAAAAGCTTAAAAATGAAAATGCCTGGCTGAAGCCACACATTAGCAGGAATACATTTCGCATGTGGCATAATGAAGTCAGTTATACAAACTGAGTCACATAAAAATGACTGATAGCAGGGTTGCCATTGGGGGGGCTGTGGTGAAGAGGTAGGAATGTACTGGCAATATAAATGGATGAGGGAGAAAGTTCATGCAGGGTATGGGTGAGAAAGAAAAGACCAGACTCCCAAGGTGACAAGTTTCTAAGAGTACGAGTTTGCCTGGCTTGATCTAATCAAATCAAAATTATAAACCAAAAGTATGCTTATTGTGCAACCTCAAATAGGTAGCTCTTTGCAATTCACATTTTCCCCCCTATTAAAATAATGCTGTATCCCTCAGTTGTTTTTTTGGGTTTTTTTCTTTTTTTAATAGTAAGGAACTTGTTTTGAAGAGACTTTTTCTTCTTCCTTTTCCTGACAAGGCCGCTGAGAGTTTGGGTCTGGGTAAGACATGGGAATTGCCTGGCATTTCCAGAGCCCTTTGACAATGGACCACTTGTGGTGGTCCCCCTGGCTTTCAGGAAGCTTGATGGTATCCTCCTTACTTCCTTTTGTACTTCACTGGAGAGACCAGGGCATAATTCTAGTACAATGTTCTCCCACTATGTAAGTACACCCAGTTCACTCGTCTTTCTCCAGGATATACTGGTGGGAACGGGTTGCACGAGGCAATGGTGCACTGCCTAATAGGATGCCTGTGATAATTCTGGAGAGATGAGGATAATAGCTTATACTCCCTTCATCAAGTACTTTCAGTTTAAGACCAAAATGTCATCTCAAGACCTTTGCACTGGCTGTTCTCTCTGCCTAGAACTCCCTTTCCTGCCCCTAGCCTGGAAGGCTCCTTGTAAGCCTTCTTACAGATGACCAATACAATGGTTCCTTCTCAGACAAAACGCAGCCCAGCAGACCTCTAGCTGCCGGCACTTGGATTTAAGGATGTTTCTGACCCCCAAGGACACTAAAATCCTGGCAGCCAGCAGGACACTCGCTACACTCCATACCTGAGATAATAAAGGTATAAGATGTTTTAATTACTCACAGGGGATCACAGGATGAGACAGTGACTGGTAGATTCTGGACAAATCCTGTTACATCCCCAGACTCATACACCTTATGGAAAACAGCACTGTCTCTGGAAAAATATTCCTTGCCCATTGACAGATATACGGCCTTGTAGCCAGTTTTGAGTGGGAGGCTAAACGTGTACTTTTTATCGAAAAACAAATTTTCCTTCCAAACTTCATTTTTATTATCCTCCCACAGTACTCTCAAATCAAAAGAAATAAGACAACATCAAAAGAGCCTCCTTTTTATAAGACAGGGCTGCCTGTTTGTCTCTTCTGAAAGGAAAAGCCCACAGCAGGAGAGCTAAGACGGGAGGCATCCAAGGACAAAATCATTTCAGTGAAAGTCTCTCAACACAAAGGGCATAACAGATATGCAATAAGTGCTTACTCTGTGTAAGGCACAGAAGAAAGTACCACCCGTGGAGCCATGCAGCTAGCCTGGCACTTGAGAGAGGTCCATATATTATAACCAGGTCATTTCACAGCTCATTTAAGGAGCTGCAGCAAACAAGTAACACAGCCCGCTCAGGGCACCCTGACATTCCTGCCGGGAGAGGAAAGCGTGGACTTCCCGCTCCCCCCAGTGCAGTAGAGCTCACAGTAATGCTTAAGGAAGTCAGGTTTGTCGGTTTCTTTTTAAATAATATGGAAGGAAGGAGGTCTTTCAGAACTGGTTTCTCAAAAACAAACAAAACAAGGTCAGATCAAAAAAAAAAATCTGATGAGTTTTCAATAGTAATGCCAATTAGAGAGAATCTGCAAATATCGCATAGTTTTTAAGTACAGAAAAAATACTGAAGGAGGATAAAACTATAAACATTTTGGACTTGTTGAGGGCAGGCCTTTCTAAATTAGGGCAAGATGGAGGAAATACTTTTCTTTCACTATTTTCTGAATTTAATTTTTTTTCCTCTTAATTAAAAAGGGGTATTTTCAAAGAAACGTAGTTTTACAAAAATTTTAATGATTATCTAAGCCATGGTTCTCAACTAGCTTTGCCCCCCGGGGGACATTAGGCAATGTCTGGATACAGTTTTGGGTGTCACAACTCGGGGAAGATGGGGATGGGGGTGGGATAGGGGGTTGGCACTACTGGCATCTAGCAGGTAGAGGCCAAGGAGGTTGCTAAACATCCTGCAGGGTACAGGACGGCTGTCACGATGAGGACTCATCCGGCCCAAAATATCAATAGCTGAGGTTGAGAAATCCTGTTCTAAACTCGTGTCACCCATCTGCTTAAAGAAGAGCAGAGTCTTCGATAATTAACATTTCAGTTGTTTGTCGGCAAATGGATGCGAGCGTTCCAAATTTACTTTCTCACTTTCCTGAAGACATCTTTTCCTATTGCTCTGCTTACGCTAGAGGTGTAGTGGGCCCTTTAATTCAGAGAGCTGTGTCAGTGAATTTTATTCCTAGTCTAATCAGCCTCCAAAATTATCAGCAATCTTGAATGTGTGGGGACAGAATCAGTGAAGCTTTATTGTATGGAGGGACCCACGCTTTTGCTAAGCCTCTTCTGACCTTCCACACGTGATGACTCACACTGATGAGCAGCAGGTCAGCCATCCCAATCGCATGGCGGAAAAAACAACATCCCCAAAGGGAAAGCTACTTTATCAGAAGTACTGGATTTCAAAGACAGCAATTAAGCTCTTCTCCATCGTGCAGCCTCTTTGTTACATACAATTTGAATTAAATAAAAATTTCTTACATCCTGCTCCTGTACCATATACCAGGAAGACATAATTATTTTCTGATGAAAATACTAAATATGGCTTCCTTCTTTCATGAAGGAAATTAAATAGATGTAGAAAATCAGTGGAACTTCACTAATTTAGAGTCATTAGAGAAGTTCGAATCCTAAATATTTTAAGGACACTACATTTTATCCTTTTTAAAAGCCATGCAAAATAAGAACAATTTAGTACAGATCCCGCCAAATGCACTTTAATGGAAATATAAAAATCAGTTTAACTTTGTATTTGGACTGTACAAAAAATCTGAGGTTAAATACTTTAAGCTTGTAAATATTTTCCTAAAATTGTCTTCATACTATTAATTTGCTCAGTCAACTTAAATCTCAGTCCGTCCCCATGTCACAATTACCATGAACTTCTGAACTGATCTGTCACTCTAAACAGACAGAATACTTGTGGCTACTGATTTACTTACAATAAATAATGCTAAAAAGAACTGTATTACAACTTAACACTAAAAAGACAAATAATTTAAAAATGACCAAAGGGGATGTAAAATGGTACAGCCACTCTGTAAAACAATCTAGCAGTCCGTCAAAAAGGTTAAGCATAGTTACCATTTGACCCAGCAATTCCATTTTCAGTTATGTCCCGAAGAGAAATAAAAACAAATGTCCACCTAAAAACATGTACGTGAACACTGGTAGCAGCATTATTCGTCATTCAAGACAGCCAAAAGGTGATGTCCATCAGCTGATGGATGAATTAAGAAGAATGTGGTATATTGGAACATTGGCGCAAGGGAAAATTATTTGGCAATGAGGAGGAATGAAGTGCAGGTACATGCTACAGGATGATCCTTGAAAACATTACGTGAAGTAAAAGCCAGAAACAAAAGACACATATTACATGATTCCATTTATAAGTCATGCTCAGAATAGGCAGAGAAGGAAGTGTCTGCTTAGGGCCAGGGGTGAGGGCCGAAGAGGGGGCTGATGACTCGGGAAGGGAGATTTGTCTTTTTGAAAATGTTCTGAAATTAATTGTGGTGATGGATACACAACTCTGTAAATATATTAAAAGCCAATGAATTGTATACTTTAAATGGGTGAATTGTATGACATGTGAATTACATCTCAATAAACTTGTTTAAAACAAAAAAAGAGTCCAGAGTCACCCGTTCATTACCTCTGTAGGAATTTCTGGAAGACGCGCCGATAGGCATAGCCAGCTCTCCTCACTCGAATGTTCTCTTTTAGGCCCAGATACTCTACTTGATGCTTTACCCTGTAAAGGAGAGAATGGAGCCAGGACATTACTGGATAATCTTTTCATTCTGTTCTCCCACCCACCGTTCCCCCCAAACTCCCAATTCCACACTGCAGGGAAGCATATTAAAAAAAGATTATAATTTATAGTGTTCAGAGTCTGAGCTGGCCCTCAGGGTATGTAATATTAATACATATCTGGTTAACTGAAAGGGTAGAAATCTGATTCAAGAAAATAATTTTCCTTTCTCCCATCCTCCAAATCCCAAACTCACCACCAGCCTTTTCTCTACTAAGGAAAATATACATGAGGTTGCCAGTTAGAGATATCTGCTCATTTTAAGTATTTTTCACAAATACTGGCTTCACCCCAAGCTTTGAGGCAGGGAATGCATCACCCATTGATTCCTTTCCCGTGAATCACATGGAAAACAATGTGCCTCATGTGAAAACCTTGTTTCATTCATTATAACTTCCATGACTAGGAAACCTTCTTATACAAATTTTTGTCAACAAAACAACTAGTTCAACATATTCTGTTATGTTTAAAATGTCATGCTTGGGACCCCCCTCGTGGTGCAGTGGTTAAGAATCCGCCTGCCAGTGCAGGGGACACGGGTTCGAGCCCTGGTCCGGGAGGATCCCACATGCTGCGGAGCAACTAAGCCCGTGTGCCACAATTACTGAAGCCCTCGTGCCTAGAGACCGTGCTCCGCAACAAGAGAAGCCACCACAGTGAGAGGCCCACACACCGCAACGAAGAGTAGCTCCCACTCACTGCAACTAGAGAAAGCCTGTGCGCAGCAACGAAGACCCAACGCAGCCAAAAATAAACAAACAATAAATAAATGTCCTGCTTTTTGCATATTCTTGGAGTGCTGTCTACTCCTCAGTAAACATCAACCAGGCTGGCAATGCCCGCTGTTCCCCTGGGTATACCATCTCCTTCCCTCAGAAGGAGCCCTCTTTCAAGCCTGTCCTCAGAAGGTCATGGCCTGAGAACTCTACTAGGACAGTTATTTAGAATCCAGGGCAGGCAACTTTGCCAAAGCCAAACAAAGACACATTTTCAACAGGAAAAGAAGAATAAACTACACGCCATAAACTTGTGGAATGAGTAACCCTGTCCACCAAGAACTTCAATTGACCCTGTGATCCCTGACAACGAAGCACACTGCCCTTTCATGGACCCCAACATTCCACACTCACGGATGAAGTGAGACCATCTGTCACACAGTAAACCTGAACCGAGATGAGGGGGCAGATCCCAGGAAGCCATCCTACTAGAAATACAAATCAACACTTGACCAAGGAATACCTTAGACTTTGTAAAACCAGTTTACATGAGTGTATATTAGGAAGTTCTTCACTGCAATTCAAATAAGGGGTGTAATTAAAAAAAAAAAAAAAAAGGGAAAACACCCTGGGGGAAATTCTATGAAAATTTACTGAATAAAATGTAGCACTTTCTTCATTTCTCCAGCTTCTGATACTCCAGTGAATCAGTTTGGATTTTATGAGAAGGTAGCATCAGGGCTGAGGAACTTCCAACCAGTAGCTACTGCAAGATTTCCACATTAGAGTGACAATCAACAGAGCTGGACACGTGGAGCAGGGGAGACTGTGCCAGGGAGGTTTTGCATTTGGAGGGCAAGCGAGATGTTTTCGTTCACGATTATGTTTGCTGGGAAGGGAAGCTGGAGAGAGTTTGAAGTAGGGGGAAGGGAAGCGGGAAAAAGTCTGAAGTAGGGGGAAGGGTGGGCTAAAGCGCCCCTTAGCAATACCTCTGCTTCCTAGGCTCTCGTAATTTATTATTATTTTTTTAAATAAATTTATTTATTTATTTTTGGCTGCACTGGGTCTTCGTTGCACGCGGGCTTTCTCTAGTTGCAGCGAGCAGGGGCTACTCTTCATTGTGGTGCACGGGCTTCTCATTGCGGTGGCTTCTCTTGTTGTGGAGCATGGGCTCTAGGCGTGCAGGCTCAGTAGTTGTGGCACACGGGCTTAGTTGCTCCGCGGCATGTGGGATCTTCCCGGACCAGGGCTCGAACCCGTGTCCCCTCCATTAGCAGGCGGATTCTTAACCACTGTGCCACCAGGGAAGCCCTCGTAATTTATTTCTGACGTTGCCTGTGACACCACCCTTACACTCTGTGTGTAAAACGAAAAAGAGTCCAGAGTCACCATGCACGAGATGTGAGTGTGGCGTGTGAGGGGGTGAGTGTAGGAGTGACGTAGAGACAGCCGGAGGCAGCATAACAGACGGGGGGAACAGATGTGGGAGAGTTCATTCTTCAGACTGAAGGAGTCCCACTCTGGATTGACCCTCTGATTTAAAGAGGAAGGAACTGAGGACTCAGGAGATTAAGCGTTTCACTCAAACTAGTTAGTGATAGGCCAGCATCAGGATACAGTTCTTCCAAATCCTAGTCTAGCCCTTTGCTCTAGATCAGCTGTTCTCCAACTATGGGGCCCAGACCATCATCACCAGCATCACTTGGAGGCCCAGACACTGACTCAGGAACTCTGGGAATGGGACCCAGTGATAAGCCTTCCAGGGGATACTCTGACATTCAAGTTTGAGAACTAGTGTTGTAAGGTAAGAAGCCCCAGACATTTTCTATCTGTTATCCTCCTGATATCAAAAGAGAAAGTGAGTGACACAGTTCAAAAAAGCAGAGGGCAATTTAAGCACATCCAGGGGAATGACCACGAAGGGGAAGTGTCGGATTCCACATCCAGCTCCTTCAGAGGGAATGGCTGGAGGAGCTGAGCGATGAGCCTGCCGAAGAGAAGATCCCAGGGAAACACGGTGACTGCCTTGAACTAGGAGAAAAGCTGTCACACGGGAAAGTCCCAAGAATGATTCTTATGGCCGATTAGAGATGACAGTAAAACCGATTTAGAGAAGGACTGGAGAGCTTGCTAATGGCAAGAGGCATCCCAATGTGAACTGGTGACTTAGAAGTGGGCTTCTTATCAGAGCCTGAACATCATCAATGGATAATATTGTAAGAGGAATCTCAGACTCCCTTAAATTGAAACATTTGAGCAATTCAATAGACAAGATGCCTTAGAAACACACATCTACTGATGAGACTAGTCAGAACATTGTGGAATGACCAAATGGAAGGCTGCTGCATCCCAACAGCACCTTAACATGAGAACAAAAGACTCAGGCTGCACCATAAAGTGTGAAGATGCAAAGAAGGACGTGCAGACAGCAAATGCTTGAGCTTGGGCACTTTCCTTCCTGTTTGTCTTTTCCTCCCCGTAAAGGATCAAGCATTGTCTGCCTGTGGTGGGTTAGAAAGGATCTGGCTGGTAGAATGGGAAGTGGACCCATCCATGTCTCTCAGAAGAGGTAATGGGCAGTTAGGAATTTTTTTAAAAAACAAATTTATTTATTTTTCTAGTCATTTATTTTTGGCTGTGTTGGGTCTTCATTGCTGCACGCGGGTTTTCTCTAGTTGCAGCGAGCGGGGACTACTCTTTGTTGCGGTGCGCGGGCTTCTCTTGTTGCTGAGCACGGCTCTAGGCACACTGGCTTCAGTAGTTGTGGCACGTGGGCTCATTAGTTGTGTCTTGCGGGCTCTAGAGCACAGGCTCAGTAGTTGCGGTGCACGGGCTTAGTTGCTCCACAACTTCATGGACCAGGATCTTCATGGACCAGGGCTCGAACCCGTGTCACCTGCATTGGATTGTGGATTCTTAACCACTGTGCCACCAGGGAAGCCCACAGGAGCTAGGAATTTTAATCTTGGTCTTCCCATTGGAGCTTAACCCTGACTGAGTCACCTGATACCGAGAAGTCTATCTATTTTTTTTCCAAGAGAGAAAAGAAAAAAGATCGTAATTCCAGTATGTTCGCATCCATGTCATCTGGTGACAGTGGCAGGACTTCTCTCTCTAGTCCAAGTCACCCACAGGGTCTCTCTCCAGCCCTGCTTCCCATATTCCTATGGACAGTAGGAATTTTCCCAGCTGGATACAAAAAGTATATTCTCCAGTCATCATCTTAACACTTTCCTCCTCAACAGCCCCACTGCATCCGGCAGAGGCCACAGTGCTAAATGCCAGGTATAGGAGGAACAGGGATTGCTCAGAAGTCAGGGAGGAGAGGGCTCACTGCATGCTTACATGCTGCACATCTCCCTTTGGCTGGTTCCCTCCTAGAGACTCACGCTGCTCATCAACACTGTCCTCGGGGGAGTACAGAGCCCATAGCCCCTCTGCCCAAACGAGCAACTAAATGACAGATTGCTTTTTTTTTAAATAAATTTCATTTATTTATTTATTTATTTTTGGCTGCGTTGGGTCTTCACTGCTGAGCGAGGGCTTTCTCTAGCTGCGGCGAGCGGGGGCTACTCTTCGTTGCGGTGCGTGGGCTTCTCACTGCGGTGGCTTCTCTTGTTGTGGAGCATGGGCTCTAGAGCACAGACTTCAGTAGCTGTGGAACACATGCTTATTTGCTCCACGACATGTGGGATCTTCCCGGGCCAGGGCTCGAACCCATGTCCCCTGCATTGGCAGGTGGATTCTTAACCACTGTGCCACCAGGGAAGCCCCGACAGATTGTTTTATGTTTTTTGTTTTTTTTTGGGGTACGCGGGCCTCTCACTGTTGTGGCCTCTCCCGTTGCGGAGCACAGGCTCCAGACGCGCAGGCTCAGCGGCCATGGCTCACGGGCCCAGCCACTCCGTGGCATGTGGGATCTTCCCGGACCGGGGCACGAACCCGTGTCCCCTGCACCAGCAGGTGGACTCTCAACCACTGCGCCACCAGGGAAGCCCCCGACAGATTGTTTTTAACCAGCTCTTTGGAACTTCACTTCAACCCTGAGCTAAGCATTCCAGGCCACATCCTGCGTGTGCTGATGAGCTGAGTGCATTAAAAATGTCTACACAGAGCCTCAAACTAATTTGAAAACCATCCTGACTCTGCTGTATTAAGGTTTGCTTTCTTTTTCCCATCTGTCCCCAGACTAGCCAAGATCAACATAAATCGCTAATTCTGAACTGAAGGGCACTGCTAACATTTCAGGAAAAAACAAGGAGGGGAAAAATATATCTACATAGGCTTCTTCCTGAAAAAGTTAAGACACAGAACACATTGGAAGGCAAACTGCTCCTGCCTCGGGCATAGGAGGGCCCAGCTTGAGCAGAGGGGAAAACGGGGTGGGACCATGCAGGTTGGCCTTGACCTCCTGTCCGTGTCTTCACCATACCTGCTTTCCTCCCAGTCCTTGGGCTTCTTGGTTTCATTGGGTTTGATGCAGCGAATGTAGTGAGGTGTACATTTCATCAGGGTGCTCACAAGGTCATTGGCTTGTTTCTAGAAAGGAAGAGTGACACCATTTAGAAACATGGAACTTGCCCTAAAGCAGACCAACTTTCAAAGGAGACCTGTGTGCAGATGTACAGCTAGAAATTCATCCTCATGACAGTTTGTTCATTAGGCTTAACTCGGGCCTACTACACTTTCTTAAAGCTCTACTCACTGTTATGGTGATTTGAACACTCTCAAGTGGGTTTGAAATTAGATTTTTGAAAACGATGAGGTATTTTTAGTATAGTTAATAAAATAAGACAAAAAACCCCACCCCCAAACCCAGTAAATCCTCCCATATAATTCTTTTTAGGAGAAACAGGGAAGCATGCCAACTGTTAACAAATTTAGTTAATTTTATATTGACTGACGGCCTTTGCAAATACATTTTTCTCATAAACTCTGAGGGGAAGGGAGGTGCACAAACGTATTTGCAAGGATAGATCATCAAAATCCCCTGCACTCTTTTCAGGCAATCTAACCAATGAAGAATCACCTTATTAACATGATGGAAATTCACAATTAAAAAGTGGGAGATACATAAAAATCTCAGAATTCATAAATCTTTTATAGGCCATTTCATTCACCTTCTTCCTCAGCATGTCCTTTTCCAAACCTGCTGACTCACAGCCCTTTCAGTGTGGCAGGAAACTTACTCTTTCACGAACTAAAATATTCAATGTAAAATCAGCTCTTACTACCTGTGCATCGGGTACCCACGATGGAACTGGGTTCAAGAAGAAAAAGCCACATAAATAAAGCTGAACTTGCTTATGAGGTATTTCAAATCATGAGTGCCACAAATGTTGTTTGAAGAAACAGGAGCAGAGCCCACATCAGCACTCCCAGCACCACACAGCTGAGCATACCCTATGGATCCAATCATGGGGCACACATGCAACCTCTCATTCTAAGCAAATCAGCACAAAGAGAGAAAACCTCTAAAAGAAAATAGAGGAAAGGGATCTCCAAAGCCAGAAAACCATTACAAAGTCAGCAGAAGGGATCTGCCTGCAGTAGTCAACCCTCTCTCAATTAGGACTTTTCTGTTTTCATGGGTTTGGGAAATCTGAAACCCTTGAGAAAAACTCTTGGGTATATTCAAAGCAAAAGTTCTCTGTTTAGATGTGCAGAATATGGCATTCTTTGCAATGCTTGGAAGTCAGGGCAAAGCTGCCGAGGTTGTATGATCAAAGCAAAGCTCTACGATAAAAATGTAAATTGACTCTCGTCTTCCTTGTTGATGAGAGAGAGATTGTACTTGAGAAAAAATTTAATGATCTTTGCAACACGTAAGATGAAGCTGGGGAGGGACTGGTTATAATAAAGCTTTATTTTTTAAGTTCCCAAACTCTTAATTTTTATTTTTAATTTTTACGTATAACTTAGCAGACTCTTTAGTCCTAAGCATTTAGGAGCATACCTTTTCAACTTAGCATAAGAAAACACAGGGGGCAAGTTCGACTTAAGTTTATACGACACTTGACATACTTCTTTCTATTGAGCTATTCAATAGCTCAAGATAGTAACGGCTAACAAGTACTGAATATGCTTCATGGGCTAGACACATGGATTTTCTTATTTATGCCTCAGAATTTTAAGAAGTAGCTTCTTACAATTATCATTCCCATTTTTTAGATGAGAAAACGGGGCCTTAAACAAATAAAGTATTACTCAAGATGATATAACTAGTAAGCAGAAGTTAAGGCTAGAACCCAAGTCTGTGAGCTACCAAGTTTTTTTCTTAACCACAATGCCATCCTCCTCCTTAAGGAAGATATGGGATAATTTAGTGTGATAACAAAAGGAATTAACTGGGTGAGTTAGGATTAGAGAGAAGCCTTTAGGTTTTGGAATAATCATTTTGAGCAAACAGGAATATATCTCAAAATTATCCTGTATTTAGCTATGGGTCAACTTTAAATGCCCCCTGAAGTGGTTGGGAAGCAGCAGGTTGGATTTACTCTGGCTCCAGACAAGAAGAGGCCATGAGTTAGAACAGAAAGCTACCAAAGGCACTTGCCCTGCAAGGGCAGAGGCTTGCCTACAGAGGCTTGTCTACTTGCCTACAGAAGCAGGCATTAAAATATGCAGACAGGGGCTTCCCTGGTGGCGCAGTGGTTGAGAGTCCGCCTGCTGATGCAGGGGACACGGGCTCGTGCCCCGGTCCGGGAAGATCCCACATGCCGCGGAGCGGCTGGGCCCGTGAGCCATGGCCGCTGAGCCTGTGCGTCCGGAGCCTGTGCTCCGCAACGGGAGAGGCCACAACAGTGAGAGGCCCGTGTACCGCAAAAAACAAAACAAAAGTGCAGACAGGACAGTGAGAAAGGCTTAGGGTGACAGCTCCCCATTCTACCCTCCACATAGATTGTTAGCAAGCCTGAATTGGGATCCTGGCTCTGCTCTTTGCGAGCTATGTTGCAAATCACTAAATTTCTTTGGGCCCCAGTTTCCCCATCTGTAAACTAAGTAGGTTGAACTAGAAGACGTCTAATTTAATCTGAAGGCTGGAATAGATGTTAAATGTCTACGAGTCCAGTTACCTCACGGCACTCGCGTCTCTCATCATATCCGCTCCCTTAGAGGCCCAGTCTCACTTAGATACAGCTGTAGCCCAGTCCACTCTGCCAGCTCTGAGCTCCATTCCCTCCATCGTTGGCTCTAATTTCAAAACCGGTCCCTTTTAGCCACAACAATGTAGAATTTAGGAAAGCCTCAAAAATGACATGTTATTAAGGAAAGAATACTCTTATTTAAAAACAAAGATAGTGGGAGTTCTCACCAAGCAAATATTCTATTAATTAAATCCTACAGAACAGTTTTAAATTTTAAGGAATTAGAATACAATAAGATTCCCAACACTAAAACTACCTTGAACATAAATTTAATTTTTCTTCCAAGGAACTCAGGATCCCTTTAAACGTTTAACCTCAGGGATATCATTAAGATGACACTTAGTTACTATATATAAAATAACCAACAAGGTCCTACTGTATAGCACAGGAAACTATACTCAATATCTTGTAATCACCTATAATGGAAAAGAACTTAAAAAAGAATACATACATATATATGTATAACTGAATCATTTTGTTGGACACCTGAAACACATTGTAAGTCAACCATACTTCAATAAAAATTAAAAAAGAAAAAGATGATACTTAGCATCTGCAAAACATTGTAGACATGAAAGGTGTAAGAGATTGGGCCACGGCTATACATCTCTAAGAGGTGACTCGGGAGACATAAAACAGGGAGAATCTCATTCCTACATGGAGGCAGAGTGTCAGACAGGCAGAGGTCACACAGCTCACCAAGAGGATACCACTGGTGAGAATATGCGCAGTACGGTCTCCCTAGATGAGCTGGCTGACTTCAGGCTGACCTCCCCAGACCACAGCAGTCCTGAACATTTTGAGTACACCCGGAAGGTGGCTATTTTGAGCATAATACTAGACGAGAATATGAAGGGGTCAAGTCTTCCAAGGAGGAGAAAAATGCTCCTAACACCACCCTGCTTTTTATAGGGAATAAGTTGGACTGAGAATCCAGACCACTTGAACGTGAGTCACTGCAGCCTTGAGGATCTGGGCCCCTTGGATCTGAATGTGACAGTCTTGTGACTAGATTTTCCAGCCTGGAGCTAATCCTGATCCAGGACCTAGAAGTTAAAGCTTGAGTCAGAGCTCCGTGCAGATGTCAATTATCTGGGGCCTCGTGAGAACCGCATCTCCTCCCTGTCGTCAACTCTCTGCCCCAGTGAACTCAATCCAGACACTGTCCCAGGACTACTGTAGGTCTCAAGTTCCTTGAACATGACTGTCCTTAACCCCAGAGGACTCTACCCTCCAACTCAAAACCCTACCCTCTAGCGTGCGCCTGACTTCCTGCACAAAACCTGAAGCTCCTCCGGATGGAAGCGTCTCGTGGCTGTGATGTTCCCTTTATTTCACGCAGGGCTTATGCCCTCAGAGGCTGGGAAGACAGGCTTCCATAGGTGCAGCACTCGGAGAAGAAAACGCTCGTGAACAAAACAGGCAGCAGCAACTGTGGTGTTCACGGGGCCGGGGTTATCGGAGGGCACTGTGAGAAGGACATGTAGGATCTGGACACACAGAGCCACACAGGGGGATGGACAGTCAGAACAAGCACATCAAGTGTCCACTGAGAATTAGGCAGAGATGAAGAAGCGTGGCAGAGAGGGAGGGGACAGATGGAGTAGTATGGAACAGGAAAGCATACACGGTTTGGGCTTATTATGTTTCAGGCAGTGTGTGCCTTAGAGGGACGATGGAAATTAATCACCACAGTACCCCCCTGAGATAGGTACTGAAATCTCTAAGGCAAAAGAGGCACTGAGAGTTTAGGTAACTTGCTGGCGATCACATGGTGAGGGATTTGAACACAGGTGACAAGCCCCAGAGCCCTACCTACTCTTAATCACTCAATGATTCCATTGATTATAAAGACAGGGTGGTATTTAATTGGTATGATTCTTTAAAAAACTGTATTTAATATACACTCTACTATATATAAAATAGATAATCAACAAGGACCTACTGTATAGCACAGGGAACTCTACTCAGTACTCTGTAATAACCTACACAGGAAAAGAAACTGAAAAAGAATGGATATGTGTATATGTATAACTGAATCACTTTGCTGTACACCTGAAACAAACTCAACATTATAAATCAACTATAATATAAAATAAAAATTAAAAAAATATAATAAAAATATAAAATAAGAAACTGTTTTTAACTGGTATAATTAAATAAGAAAACGTTTAGCGACTGTTTTTCAAAAAATTACATGATGGAGTGTGTTTGACACAACCTCTAAATTCAGAGAGTAATCAGGGACAACCGATTTCACCACACAGTGCCTCCGATAATTCAATGCACTCTCCATGAGAGGCTCTCAAGAAACACTAAGAATTCCTCTGACTTTGAGACACTGTGAAGCCCAGATGCCTGTAATTCACAGAAAGGAGGGCCCACAAGACCCAGGGCGGAAGGTGCATGAATTCCCCATATAAGACCCAGTAGAATTTCAGGTTCGTAAAGTTCCATAATTGGCAAGTTCTGGGGTCTGGTCTGGAAAAGCATCATCAAAATCCAAAATGTGGCTCTTGATCATAAAATCTCTCTGACAGTTTAATGTGAATTCTCCTAGATTCAGTATAAAGCCACTTCCTCTTAGAAAGTAACTGATTATCATCTGCTGACTATTAAGCTGTGAGGTACTTAATATCCATTTGGGGTTTCAGTACAGCCAAGTCCAATTCACCTGCGTCCTGGAACCCTTTCTCAAGCAGCAACGTTACTTCTGGCCATCTTCTGTAACGAATCTGTTACATCTCCCTGACCGCATCCCGGCCCAGGGGTGTAGTTCCTGACGCCTAGAAAACCCTACCTCTTAATAGGCATCCATCAATTTCCCTATTAAAATAGAACAAACCTTTATTTTGCTTCCAGCAGTAGTTGGGCGTCCTTTCTTGTCAGCCTGCAGATTTTCCGGAAATAAAGACTTTATAAAAGGTCTGGAAAAGGAGAAAGAGGATGGATTAGCAATCAGTAAGTACCTTGGGGGCTGGAAAGCCTGCTTCCATAGAGAATGGAGAGCGTCGTCCAGAAGCACAGAACCTTGGATACAGAATGGGCATCTGACTCAAGCCATCAAGTTGTGACCCGGGAGAAAAAAAGCAATGGACACAAGAAACGTAGAGAGAGAATTCTAAGACGGAAGCATCTTGGAGTCTAGACCTGAAAACTAAAATTTTAAACTCTGCCTTTCAAATTTCCCCACCCACTAGAACTGAGATACACCTTGGCAACAGGACACAACAGAGGGGGGTCAGTGTGGGTTTTGAGTTAAGTAAGATAGACCAGAATGCAGGGATTTCTATGAATTGTCCAGATCCAATGCAGATTCTGCTTTGCTGCAAAGCAGGGTTTCTCAGTCTCGGTGCTACTGATATTTGGGATTGGATAATTCTGTGCTGGGGCCTGGGGCTGCTTTACACACTCTAGGATGTTTCATAGCATCAGTGGCCTCTGCCCACAAGATGTCAATAGGGCACTGTATCCACCCTCCCCTCCCTCAAGCAAAAAACCTAGACAAAACGTGTTTTGAGTATGAGCAATTTTAAGTGCAGCTAATCCACTAATGCTTCGCCTGCTGAATATGCAACTTCATTAGTAGTTGTAACTGAGCTACATCTGTCGACAGGCCTGCCTCAAAAGGCACAGGGCAGGGACAATGTCTTAGTCACCTTAGTGTCCCTGGTGTCTGGAACAGAGCCTAGTACACAGTAGGTGCTCAATAAATATTTGCGGATTGAATGAATGATGTGATCCATGTAAATTAGGAATCTGCCACTCAAAGGAAATTCCCCCTAAAAGACTTATTGGGCATCACGGATTTTCTAGGAAGTCTCCACAGCATTCTACTTTCATAACCTCACCAGACACAATTATAGATTTTTTACAGCACATGTGTTTACCAAACAACAGACCATGTCTACATGACAGGAGTTTTACATGGAAGTATCAATAGCTCTTGAATTTTGCAGTAATTTTAATAATTAAAAAGAAAAAAACCTCTGAAAGCATGCCCGCACCTGATTTTCATAAACTCCAAAAGCCACGACTTGTGGCTTACCTGACTTTTTAAGAGCAAATAGATTTTACGTTTTGAGAGAAGAATCTCCGAAGTGAGGGGTGTGAGTGCCACGGAAGTGCAGGCCTGGGGAGATGAGGGCCAGGGAGGAGGGGAGGCTGGAGGGAGGGGAAGAGGGTTAAACGGAGCAGAACTTCGAACCACGGACCAAAAAGGAAACTCAGTTTTGCTTTCATTGAAGTCAGGCCTTTTCTAGACAATTATCAGGCTTGCAGCTGTTGATCAAAGAAGTTAACCTTGATATTATGATAGTTGAAGTAACAGAGACTAAAATGGCAACTATTACTTGGAGACAGCTCTAAAACTTGTAAAATCTGGAAGACTGTGCAATATTGTACTTGCCAGGCATGGACAGGCCTGATCATGTAAATGACATCTCACATCACTACCCAGGACCACGGGGGACCTTTGCACGGAAGAGGCAAGGAAAGGACATGGCAAAGCTGGCCCTGGGAGCTCCAGCAGCTTGCAAGGCGGATGCCCCCACTGCTCTGCGCTTTTAGCTTACTCAGGGTCTTGGGGGTTAAAATGGATCTCTGAGTGCCCCTCCCTGAGTTCTTGAGCCATTTCCCAAGGGCTTCAGCAATTCAGGTTAACTTCGGTTTAGCTAAGCTATTAGCATTTTCAAAAACAGAGGGAGAATTCTTGGGATGATGTCCCGAGGGCAAAGTGTCACAGAGCCAGACTGTCTCACTCTTAGACTGTCAGGCACAGCCATCCCAACCCAACTCCAGAATGGGCACTTCTCCCTGATAAAACCATTGAAAATGATGAAACTGGGGGCCCTGAAGGGCATGCAGATAGCACTTAGCATGTGGGGTGGGAAGTATCAGGGGTACAAGGGAGAGACTAAGACCGGGGGGGAAAAAGCTGTTTTGAGAAGCTGAATTGTCTAATGATAACCCAGACCCAACAGCACAAGGAAACGTAACGCCGACCATTCGAATGTCACACGTTTGTTCTAATATTGAAAATCCGATCAAACCTCTATCCTGTGTCGGATAAGGCAAACACACTTACAGCTCACTGCTCTGCATAAGCTCGATCAGATCCATAAACAGCACATCACGGTTCCGCTCACAAAAGCCATCCATGTCATAGGATACCTGGCCAAGAATGGAAAGATATCGAATTTTACCCTTTAAGTATTTCATTGAATAAAACATCCAAGCTGGCATGGCTGTCCTCCAGAGAGTGTGTGTATTTCCAGATATAACAATTGGGCTTTCATCCCGATCTGTCACATTAAGGCTGTGCATGTTTTAACTTGTTAGATGACTTCAGCTGGCGATGGCCTGGAGATGCTGACGGATGGTCTCTGGCTGCTTACACGATCCAAATAGTACGTGACCAGGACCCCAGCTCTCATGATTACACAGCCCTTCTTCGATGGATCTATAGGCATATGTAAATAATACACTTAATTCTTCCTCTAAATTTTAGGTAAGATGGAGTAAAATAAAACTCTCTGTGCTCACTAACGCACTGCAGTGGGCCATGTCATCTGAGGCTTTTCGATCTCTCCTACAAATGGTGTCAGAGTTAGATCAGTTTAGTTGAAGTCTCATGCTCAAGGACCCTCCTTAGTTAATAAGAGACTTATTGGGATGAAGGGTGAGACCAATGAATTTCCACAGTACTAGGAAGTCCCCAGATATCATGACATCAATTTACTTATCTGTGTATCACCAGTACCCACACAAAGCTTGGTACCCAGTAGCACCCAGTAATCACGCATTTTATGAGAACCCCAAAGGGAGCCTCTGGTCCTTATGTATACTCCCAGGGAGGATGGGCAAGTAAAAAATGCAAGCTTGTGATTGCGTAAGAGGCGAGAAAAAATCTCATTCCTTCAGCAGTTAATATATAGGTTGGGGCTTCCCTGGTGGCGCAGTGGTTGAGAGTCTGCCTGCTAATGCAGGGGACACGGGTTCGAGCCCTGGTCTGGGAGAATCCCGCATGCCGCGGAGCAACTAAGCCCGTGAGTCATAACTACTGAGCCTGCGCTCCGCAACAAGACAGGCCGCAATAGTGAGAGGCCCGCGCACCGCGATGAAGAGTGGCCCCCGCTTGCCACAACTAGAGAAAGTCCTCGCACAGAAACGAAGACCCAACACAGCAAAAATAAATAAATTAATAAACTCCTACTCCCAACACCTTTAAAAAATATATATATATATATATATATATATATATATATATATATAGGTTGATTCATGCTTATGTTATATTAAGGATGATTCATGCTAAAAAATACACAGTGGTGTATACACACTATCTTTTGTTTGTCTCTCCAAATATTTCATGGGTCCCATGTTGTTGAATAAATGAATGATGGATGAATAAAACACAGTGAGGCACATAAAACTCTATGGACACTGCTTTCAGTTGCCTCGTGAGAAAATAGATTACAGACCCAAAGGCTTATTAATACAGATAGACATTGAAAAGGATAGCTTCCCCTTTCCTGCTGAAGCCCTGCTCCCTGGCCATACCTTCCCAGCGTAATGGTGAATAATGAAGCCTTGGTTCCAGCTGTTGAAGTGCTCATGGTTCCCAATCTGCATCTGAAGTTTCTGGAGCAGCGTCTGATCTGCTCCCTCACCCACCGCGTGCATCGTGGCACATACATCATCCAGGATGCTCATGATCCCAGGGGGGTTCTGATGGGACCAAGAGAGCAAAGTCCCAACTCAGTGACTGTTTTAAAACATATACTGTTTATCAGGTCTTTCCTTAAGCAAGGAAACCGCTCCCTAGATTTAAGATACCATCTTGAAAGTCAATCTTTCCCTTTGAGGGAGAATGCTATTAATACTCCCAAATGGGAGTCACCACTTAGATCTAACGATGGGGGAAAGTCCATTTTCAAAAACAAAAAGAGAATAGTTTAACTCCCTGAAGTTTTATTCAAAGCCATAAACAGATCATTATCTGCTCACTCCTATTTGTACTAGGGTGATTTTTTAAACCCGAAAGATAAAAACATTTCCCTTGGACCCTAATTCATTTCTTAATGTTCGCTTTCAGCCTGTTACCCATATAGACATGGTTAATACAGCTACACACTGGACACATTCTATCATGTATTACTTTTTCTGCATAGCACTAGTTTATAAATAATCCTGCTGTTTTACACAGTCTTTATACTTATTATTTTGATGGCTGTATCTCCCTACTCTTATATGCTATCGTTTATTTAAGGACTGAGTTCTCTATGGATGTTTTCACTGTTTCCAGTTGGGACTTTTATAAAAAAACAGAACACAACAGTACTGTACAGATCTCTCTCTATACCCTTTTATTTCCTTTTGAATCATTTCTAGGGCTAAAGTCCTAGAAGTTGTATAAATGGTCTAGGAGGCAGGGCCAAGTTTATATCTCTTCATATGCTATGCCATCAACATAAGTCATAACTGTCTTCCCTTAAGATTCAGTAACAACCTCCGTTCGTAAATTGGCAATGTACTCATACACACGTGTATATTAACTACAAGAGTAAAACTCTATTTTCACACATATACCCATAAGCAAAATAAATGTAATCGCTACAACTCTCTGCAAATCAGAGCCGTCACTTTGCTTATTCTAATACAATGACAGAGAGAACACAAACTCACTTAGTGTAAACCTGTGAGCCGTGAAGAGACACACCAGACCGATACTTACAACTTTGTTCTCGATGAGGTCACACACGATTTTGTTATTAAAGTAATCGATGGGTGTCCATCTGATGCCTTCTTGAACATATTCTTCCTGTAGAACAGAAAGTGGGAATTCACAGTATTACCCAGTGGAGACCAGCTGGAGCTCTGCACGTGACGGATACCACAGGCACAGGAATCATGAGGAAGGAAAAACCTGAATGCCCTTCAATAAAAACTTGCAATCTTAATTTCTTCTAAGAGGAAGAGGAAAGGAGCATTTCATTGCTTGGTCATTTTTATGTTTGGTTGGAACCATATGAAATTGATCCCATACAACTGTTTTTGACTTTAAAATGGCTTAACCTGTAGGTCCAGTTATAGAACCATCTTTTTGAACTCAACATGGAACAGAAGTACAGATTCGCATCTAGGTGCGTAAAGGGAAGGCCCCTCATTCAGGTCAGCTGCTCGTTACACTTGATGAACACCATCACACTCTCCTGGTTTTCCTCCTTCCTCATCAGTCTGGCTTTGTTAGCTTCCTTTGCTGGCTCTTTCTTTTTATCCAGATCCTTATACTGATGGAGACTTTCAGGGCTCCATCTCCCAGCCTTGTTTCCTCCACTCTCGTTCTCTAGGTAATTCCAGTCAACTCCCTGGCTTAAAATAACACCTATAGCCTAATGACACCTGAATTCATTTCTCTAGTCTAGACTTCCCCACTGAGTTCCAGATTCATATATTGATGTATTTCATATACTGGAATTTCCACCCAGAGGTATAACAGGCCTCTCAAACCTACCAGGTTCTGGCCCTCCATCCCTCCACTGTCTCCAACCAAGTGCTCTCATCTTACCCTTCAGTAAACAGTCTCCCCATTGGCCCTGTTATTCAAGCTACAGAGGAAGGAATCATCCCTGACTCCTTTTCCCTTTGGTAATTATACTGAGCAACTCAGGCTGACTCACTCTCCAAAATATATGCCAGCTCTGACCACGTCACCACAGCACCACCTCTACTGCTGCCATCACTGTCTACTCACCCCCTTTCTTGCCCAGTCTCAGGCAGGAGGCTCCTAACCGGTTTTGAAACTTCCACTCCTGTTTGCCCTCCCCTGCCCCACCCTACCTGTAGGTCTACAGAGCCAGAGCCACCTGGTGAAAAACAAACACAAATCAGCTCGCGTCACTCTCTAGTCAAAATTCTCCAATGGCTTCCCATCGTACTTACTCAAAAATCTACCACCCCCTACAAAGTTCCTCTGTGATCTAGCCTCCGCCTTCTTCTCCCATCTCAGTCCCTACCATGTCCTCCCTTAGGGTTTTGCTCTAGCTACACTGATGGACTGGAAGAATCCCAGGGCAGAGGTTTCTGTGAAAACCATTGGTCACTGGGGTTCCTAAGCAGAGGCACGAACACGTCCGTGAACAAACATTCCTCAAACAGCCCTTGATGTGTGTAATGGGTTGAATGTGTCCCCCAAGATTTTGTGTCCACCTAGAACCTCAAAATGTGAGGAAATAGGATGTCTGTAGGTATAATTAGCTAGGAATCTCGTAAATAAAATGATCGTGGATTTAGGGTGATCCCTAAATCCAATGACTGGCGCCTTTATAAGAGAAAAGAATGAGATTTGGATGCAGACAGAAGGTCATGTGAAGACACAGGCAGAGATTGAAGTTAGGCTGCCACAAGACCAGGAATGCCAGGAGCCACCACAAGCTAGAAAAGGCAAGGAAGGATTTTCTCCTAGAGCCCTTGGAACGAGTGTTACCCTAGTGACAGTTTGATTTTGAATTCTGGCCTCCTGACCTGGGAGAGAAAAAAATTTTATTGTTTTAAGCAATCCAGTTTGTGGTACCTTATTACAGCGACCCAAGAAATCGACCAACAGTAGGTACCAGGATAAAAGGGAACCTGCCCTGGACTTTCAGAAGGTAGTATAAGCCAGACAAGTTACCTCAAGTCCAAATTTAAATACCAGCTTTGTTAAAGACACATTTATTTTTATGTTAGGTTGGGAGCAGAGCAAATCTGAGAAAACCAAGTTTTCCTTTGGAACACAGTATATGCCACAGACAGCTGGGCTTGGAATAGGCTTCCATTTCTACTTGGTCAGTGAGTCAGAGAGTAGTAAAAACAGCCAGTCCTAAGTCCAACTTCACAGCATCATTTACTTAAAGAAGAAAGAAAAGGTAGCAGATGGTGTTTATACTTCAGACTAAAATGTCACAGTGGCATATGGTATTTCTGCCTGACTCTATTAAGTACATTTCCTAATACAAGACTAAAATCTGAATCTATTACCAAAAGAGAGAAATCTATACCCTTTAAAACAAAACAAATTAGAAATAGAACAAGATGAAGGAAGGGGGACTGCTCACCTGTTCTGCCTTTAATGTGAGTTCAATAAAAATCTGCTGTAATTTTTCATTAACAAAATTGATACAAAACTGTTCAAAGCCATTTTTCTGGGGAAAAAAAAGGAAAATGTTACTTTCATGTAATTGTTTCTGCAAAATCATTTTAAAGTCGTTTGTTGAGTGATTTAGTGAAAAGGCTTAACAGAAATGTTGGTGGCATCAGTAGAAAGCAGCGTAGTTTATATTTAGGAGAAACTAATTTGGTAAAAGTACATGAAGAACTCAGAGGCAAAAATGAGCCATGATGGTTTTTCTTCCATGGCCTAGAATTATTTCTTTCAAGCCAGGTAAAAAGTATCTCCCTTCATAGTCTCCAACTACTCAAACTGGTCTTACCTGAAATATTTCAAAGCCATAGATGTCTAGGACACCAATGTTGTATTCCTCGTGGTCCTTCTCCATCGCTTTGTTGATGGACTAGAAGAAAGTAACCAGCATGGTAAGTAATTCCTTTTACATTCATATTAAAAATGGGCATGCATGGGGGGAAGGGAAGCAGCTACTCCCGGTTACTAGAAATAGAGGATGACAAAAAGACAGGTGAATTGCCCCTTAAAAAAAGGTCTCAGTGCAATGTCAAGTACTTTGGGAAACCACCAGAATCCAATAAAAACTAGTCTGGTAGGGAAAAAAAAGTTTGCTTAATGATGAAAACCACTCATTTCTGGCAGAGCTAGTTTGTCTCAAGAAGTCTTAAGATTTAGAAGAAAATATCATCTTGGGTGATTGAAGTCAAACCTATTTCACAAAAAGAACCAATATTGCAAGATTTGTAAATATTATTTCCATTGACCCCATTCAGTACAGACATACTTCAGAGATACTGCAGGTTTGCCTCCAGACCACTGCAATAAAGCAAATGTCACAAAAAAGTGAGTCACAGCATATCTCTGGGTTTCCCAGTGCATATAAAAGTTATGTTTACACTATACTGCAGTCTATTAAGTGTGCAATAGCATTACATCTAAAAAAAAGTACATACTTTCATCAAAAAGTACTTTATTGCTAAAAAATGCTATCTTCTGAGCCTTTAGCAAGTCACAGTAGTAACATCAAAGATCACAGAACACCATCACAAATATAATAACGAAAAAATTTGAAATATCGCGAGAGTTACCAAAACGTGACACAGAGACACGAAATGTTGTAGGAAAAACGGTACCGGCAGACTTGTTCAACAGAGTTGCCACAAACCTTCAATTGGTAAAAAAAACACAGTATCTGCAAAGTGCAATAAAATGAGGGATGCCCTGTAGTCAATTAATGATCACCTAACATAATACGGCAGGAATGTCAAGAAGACAGTCTCTATTCTCAGAGGCAACTATGGATAGTAATACCATAAATTAGTATTAAAGGGAAGGTAATAAAAGCAGCTTACACATATTCAACAATCACCTGTGCCAGGCTTCGCTAAGGGCTTCTCAAGTGCTGTTTCATTTAATTCTCACTACAATTCTCTTGACAACAGTGACAACATCATAAAGCATAAGATCACACTGGACAAGAGGAAGGGTCTGGAATTAAATTTAAGTAGTATGAGGACTATATCTGTGTTCTTGACCACTGTGAGGAGAGACGTGTAATCAATGGAACAGACAATGACAGGAGGGTAGGTGGAGGTGAGAGGGGGTTGGTGAGGACTGCAGGGGAGGGAGGAAAATTCCTGGGGGTGGTGAACAACCGGATGAATTTTTAAGTACCAGAGGCGTTTTCCAGGTGAAGAAAAGGACACTCATCTTTTATGAGTCAATGGGTAATGATACACAGCACTTAGCCCAGTGCCTGGCAAACAGTCAGGGCTTAGTAAATGTCAGCTCCAATTAGTATCGCTTATCTACCTCATTATACCACACAAAAAATCAAGGGAAGACAGAAAGGAAATAAGGTGGGAAGGCCAGCACCGGAAGGTGCACTGAACAGAGACAAGAGATGTGGGTTCTAACCCCAGTTCGGCACTACCCTCTTGCTGAATGGCCTTGGGCGAAACCACCAACACTCAGGGCTAAGATTCCCTTCTCAGTAAAAATGAGGGGCCTGGACAAGGTAAAAGAATGACTAATGTTTCGTTATGACCCTGACCTTCCCAAGCAATCTTACCCTTAAAATAACCACAAGTAGTACACAGAATAACTACCCTATCCTGCCCCGACTTACTCAACCCTAAACACACCCACCATACTTTAAGCCTTATAGATGTTGCTGCCTGGACTCAAACACAGACTTTTTGGATCTAATGGCCAGGCTGCTGTCCCTTGACTAGGGTCCCCCTGGGGTCCTTTCTGGCTTGAATATGTAAAAGGCAGAGGAATGAAATAGCTGGAGCACTGCCGAATTACCTGGGCTCAATTCCTAGTTTATCACTTAATAGTGGTGTGCCCTTGGGGAAGTTCCTTAACCTCTCTGTGCCTGTTAGCTTATCCGTAAGATAGAGATAATAATACCTAAGTCACAGGGTTGTTGTAAAAATTAAGTTATTTTTTTCTAAACTACTTAGAACAGGATCTGCCACATACTAAGTGCTATATAAGTGCTTGCTATTATTATTCCACCATTTAGAAGCTACAGTGATTAACAGACTGCCACTGGCAGTTCCACACTGCTGAGAGACTAATTTTCACAATCTATAAGTGGTACACATATATAAATATGTATTTATATGAATATGTATAGATAATATTTATACGGTCATGCCAGCATTTAAAAAATATATGGCAGTTTAAAAAATATATCCAAAAAGTCTCTGATACTCTTCCCCCCCAAAAGTGGAACCTAATTCCCCTCTCCTTAACTGTGGACTGTACTTAGTGACTTGCTTCTAATGAACAGAAGATGGCACAGTGGCAATATCTGAGGACATTAAAAGCTTCGTGGCTTCTTCCTTGCTCTCTCTTAGACTATTCACTCTGGGGGAAACCAACTGTCATGTCGGGAGGATACTCAAGCAGCCCAGAAAAGAGGCTCATGTAGCAAGGAACTGAGGCGTCTTGCCCACAGCCATATGAGTGCACCATCTTGCAACCAGGTTCTCCACCCTTAGTCAAGCCGTGTAGTTTTTTCTTTTTTTGGCTGCATTGGGTCTTCGTTGCTGTGTACGGGCTTTCTCTAGTTGCGGCGAGCAGAAGCTACTCTTCACCGCGGTGTGCGGGCTTCTCATTGTGGTGGCTTCTCTTCTCTAGAGCACGGGTTCTAGGCAAGTGGGCTTCAGTAGTGGCTTGCGGGCTCTAGAGCGCAGGCTCAGTAGTTGTGGCGCATGGGCTTAGTGGCTCCGTGGCATATGGGATCTTCCTGGACCAGGAATCAAACCCGTGTCCCCTGTATTGGCAGGCGGACTCTCAACCACTGCGCCACCAGGGAAGTCCAGGCCTTGTAGTTCTAATCAGCATCTTGACTGCACTCTCATCCTTGAATCAGAACCACCAAACTAAGTCACTTCCAAATACCTGACCCACAGAAACTATGAAAGAATACATGCTTACTGTTTTAAGCCACTAAGTTTGGGGTGAATTTGTAACATAGCAGTAGATGACAAGTACAACATTCTAAACCTTTAGACTCAAGGATTCATGACCATGGGTCTCCTCTTTTTCTGGCCTGTAGTCCTGGCTTTACTAAATATTTTGTCCACAAGAGGCTGTTACCATATTAGAGTCTTGCTGGACAATGCTAGAAGTAAAAGTGGAAAAGTAAAAAATGATCCCAGGGTGAGGAGAAAAAGTGGAGGAGCAAAGTAACGGTTATAAGGAATGAGACAAAACACGGAAACAAAGCTCTGAGAAGTTTCACTCTTTACGTGATGCTAAAATACTTGCTAAAGTTTCACTCTTTACGTGATGCTAAAATACTTGCTAAAGTTTCACTCTTTACGTGATGCTAAAATACTTGCTAAAGTTTCACTCTTTACGTGATGCTAAAATACGTGAAGCATCAACAATGCCGAGCTGTGTTTACTTACATCTACCAAGAAATCAAAGACCCTGGAGTGCAGGGCCTTGGCGAGCGCGTCCCTGGTGTAACACGCCTGCTCCACGTTGAGGGTCACGTGGATTGACTCCGACTTGCCTCCCCACTTGCTGTCCATCTGCCGGCTCGTTAGCTTTTCTTTCAACCGGTCCTGGTTGATCCCCAGGAGATAGGCAGGAAAAGCCAAAACTATACAAAACAAAACAAAACATGACTGTCTTTCAGAATCTTAACAAGTCATCTCATAAATACATGGAGACACGCGTGTGTGTGCACATAGAGAAGACATCGTCGTTGGCCCCCAAGAACTTTCACTTAATGAAGACTGCTTATCAGCATTCCCACACACATCCATCCACTTTGTTTTTCCCAATTGTTCTATGACATGAGTCAATTCCTATGATGACTGAGACTTCCAATAATACAAATCAGGATCCAAGAAGGGTGGTAAACCAATCCCCCCTATTGAGATCACTGCCACATGCCTAAAATGGACATCTTTCCAAGCTTGCAGCAAGACAGCCCGGAAGGAACTAAATCAAGAAACATTTCCTTGGCTCCGTATAATTGTTTTGCTTCCTTTTTGGTGCAGTGTTTTCATAGCATCATCATTCCCAAACAGCTTGAAGCACCTGACACCATCAAGCTCAGAAAGATAGCAAATCACATGGTTATTGAGTGCTCACCATGTGCAGGGTTACTAAAGAGAGAAGACAGGATATAAAGTATTTAAGAAATCTTAAAGACAATCTAGATGAGGCAAAGGTAGTTTACCAAATAAAGAAGCCTACAGAAAGCTGAGTATGTGGCACAGACAGACAATAAAGTCCTGGAGGAATTTAGAACAGGAAGATATTACTGTTTGCCGGGGTGGTCAAGGAAGATGTGGGATTTGGGGGGTGGCGGCTCAAAGGATGAACAGGACTTGTACAGATGCAGAGGAAGAAAGAAGAGGGAGACAGGGGAGTGGAATGTGCAAAGGCAAGGAGGCAAGAATGTGGGAGACACAGCTGAGGTGTGTAGCACTAGCTGGAGATGAAAGTCAAGGGAGGTGATTAAAAGATTAGGATGGGGCTTCCCTGGTGGCGCAATGGTTGAGAGTCCGCCTGCCGATGCAGGGAACACGGGTTCGTGTCCCGGTCCGGGAGGATCCCACATGCCGCGGAGCGGCTGGGCCCGTGAGCCATGGCCGCTGAGCCTGCACGTCCGGAGCCTGTGCTCCGCAACGGGAGAGGCCACAACAGTGAGAGGCCCGCGTACCGCAAAAAAAAAAAAAAAAAAAAAGATTAGGATGAATTCCAATGGTGGAGGGCCTGAATGGTAGGGGATATTTGGGTAGGAGTCAAAGGAGGCCTGGATGACTTCTAGAGAGGGGTGTTACCTCATTTCCCTGGGGTGGTGTACAGAGTGATGGAGGGGATCGGTGGTATTCATATCTCAGAACACCCATCCAATCCTAAGGACATGTAGTTGGCATAGTTTGCGGTCAGTTCGAATTGAAAAGGTGAGGTTCTCATGGGTCAGCAAATTGTTTCAGGTCAAGAAACTCACCAAGAGGGGGGCTAGTGATATAAACAGATTTTTCTTGACTTTTGGTCAAAATACTCTAATGTGAATAAATGACAAGAATGACATTCCTGCACATGAAAGAATGCTCAGATTTTTTTCCCAGTATGAATGGAAGATGTTCATGGACACAAATCAAAATTTTGAACTTGGATATGAGTTTTCTTTTTCTGCATAAAGCTGTACCAAAATTCTCTGATAAAGGGATTTTATTTATTAAAGACCTTAGGATAATGCTCAAAAATCATAAGGCTCCCAATAAAGGATAATCTGTTTGAATTTCACAGGTGGTGTTTGAATGTAACAGGCTGACATTTCTCAGTATATACCTTCCAATGAGATTAAGTCAGTGAATGCATTCTGAAAAAGTGTAATGCCAGAACAAGGTATTTATTAACTATAGGACTCTTCCACAGAAACACTATGACAAGTAGAGGGCTTCCTTTTTCAAAGGGCCTGTGAACAAAATTAAATGTACTCATTTGCCAATGGCCATTGTTTTCAGTTTAGTTTTACTGTTGACACATATGTTTAGGAACCTGGATGTGTCCTCTAACGAAAGAAAATCACCTTGCACAGAACGAGGACAGAAGACGCCCATAAATCACACTGGACATACGCAGCTCTGCAGCGAAACTCAAGAGACATTGATCAAAGTGTCTGACATCGAGGAGGCCTTCATTAAGGGGAAACTATAATGTTGGTTATTATCACTCTCACCAGGCAGATAGCATGTAGATTAAATACGGGCTTCTCCCAAGCCCCCCATCATGCTAAAGTAGGCATATGGTTAAAACGGTTGGTAGAAAAGTTTATGCTATTACCTTTATGACCACAGCTAAAGAAATAAAGCAATACAGACTAAGTTCTTGGGTCCTTGAGACAAAACAGACAGGGCTAACAAGGAAACATGATATTCCTTCCATGCCTCCTACCTCTTCTGTAGAAAAGAAGACGGCACAAGTGAAGGATCACAGGCACTTGAAAAACAAGGCATGGAGTTTGGCCAAGAATCAGAGCCACAGGCTTAGGGAAACAGCTAAGAAGTCTAGAGAGGAAATCTAGTACCTGCTTTCCAAAAAATCCACGCCATGTCTTTCAGGTACTAGCTTTTATGTCCTCTTGTCTTCTTCAGTGACTGCCCTGGTGCTGAAATTATAGGGCTACTCATATTGACTTCCTTCGGGCTGTGAACTTCCACAAGGGTGTGTGCTAGGGTGGCTGGATAGGAGCGGCAGTATGGAAGGTCGGAGGCTGGGGGAGTGGCGTCAGGAGGAGGGCAAGGAGAAGGCACTGATTAATTAAAAATGCTGATGTAACTCTGGTAGAGTTAAAGAGTTAAGCAGAACATAAAAGAACCTGCTAGAAAGTAATGTTTTAGCACATTTTGATAATGAGGATAGATTTCTATTACTGCACTCAAGTGTAAAGCAAAGTTGGATTTAATTTTTCCATTTAAGTATAGGGACGTATAGGGAAGATAGAGAAACCGAAAAGATGTAGCAAAGCAAAAGTCCCTGTTACAAATATAAAAGAAACGGCAAGGGGCTTCCCTGGTGGCGCAGTGGTTGAGAGTCCGCCTGCCGATGCAGGGGACACGGGTTCGTGCCCCGGTCCGGGAAGATCCCACATGCCGCAGAGTAGCTGGGCCCGTGAGCCATGGCCGCTGAGCCTGCACGTCCAGAGCCTGTGCTCCGCAACGGGAGAGGCCACAACAGTGAGAGGCCCGCGCACAGCAAAGAAAAAAAAAAAAAAGAAACAGCAAGGTAAATGTGGTGTATCAGTCTTGGGTGTTGAAGTTCTGTGCTTTCTAACCCGTTAATAACGGGTCAATTTATTTATAGCACTGTCAATTTATTCCCGTGGTTATTTAAGTAGTATTTTTATTTCCTTCAACAAAGTTCTTAGGTTAATTTGTATTTGATATCTTGCTTCAGTAGGCCAGCTGTGATGGGAGTCTTAGCAATTTTTTCTACCATACAAGAGCTAAGGAAAGTCTGCTTTCTTCCTTTATAAAAACATAGGCTAGCCCTTCCCTCTATAAATCTATTCCGTATATAAACTCGAATATGAGAAAGACGACACAAACCAGGTTATTCATTTTAAGTAATTAGAAGCGCAAAAGATGTGAAACCATCTTTATGTCAATCGACAGATGATTGGTTCAATACATTGCAGTATAGCCCAGCAACAGAATGCTAATGCAGCTATAAGAAGGATGACGCTTCTTAATGAATTGATACAGAATAAGCTCCAAGATATAATTTGAAGTGAAAAAGCAACTGTAGAACGTGTTATACGCTCCCATTAACATACAAGAGTGGGGAAAAAAGAACAGACATGAGTAGTTTCTCAGGAACACAATATTCCCTTGAAAGGGGTACAAGAGATTGGAAACAGTGTTTCTCTCGGGGGAGGGAACTAAGTCGACTAGCAAAGGGGTAGATGTGATAACTCTGATCGTGTACCCGCCGAACCATGTTAAGGTATTACCAACTGAAAGAAAACAAAATGATTGGGAGGAGGACACTTTTCTTTGTTAGACCTCTTTGGCTTCAAGCATAGTCTTTTCTGATCTCCATCCCTGCACCACTTCCTATCAGGGGATTTCATAGTCAGTTGCCAATCCTGGGCTTTACCCAGTTGGCTGAGGAGGCTACTTCCTCTGGACACTCATGTGCAACGAACCACTTCGTGGCTCAAGTACCCAGGGAAATGCTTGCTGTGTCAGAGTCATGACATTTTTCTCCAGCCTACAGAGGCAGTAAAGGATTGCACGAAGCAAGAAGGCAAGAGAAGTCCAGTCTACGTCCACAGAAAACTACCAAGAAATTGGAGAGATCCATGTTGAAAGGCAAGTGTTCATCACCCTCCTGGACACATACATGCATTTGTTAAATGGGAAGGATAAAGTACATGAAGTCTAGAAACACAGTTATTATTATTATTAGGTTGTGTTTCTAGATCCTATGGACACCCTGTGTATTTATTGTTTTCCACCCCACTCCCTTCCCTGGTAAACATAATTCACGTTTCTCTTTATCAGACAGACATCAAAAGTTGGCAGAACTTCCCTCTTTTTTCACCAAGGAAAACAAAAATATAAAAAAGAACCTTATTTGGAATGGAAAGAGCCTTACTGCACTGTCAGCAATGAGTAGGATACTATTTATTACTAGGCATCTAAATTTACCATCTTTGAAGAATGCTGAGAAAGGAAGAAACGTCTCCCTGGGTGGTTAAAGGATGTGTGGGTTCTGAGAGCAGCCTGGAAAGCCAACTGATGCCTACGAGGCTAAAGTCACATGCCACGGCGGCTGTGGCACAGCGGAGCACACAGAACGAGTAACGTGCCTCTTTTGCACCTCATTTCTTCTCAAAGAGTAAAAGTGATCATGCAGGTCGTCAGGCTCTGACTGCTACAGAGAGGACATTAAAAGCCGTCACCAGCAATACCAACACAACAGTCAGCGTCCATTTTTTTTTTCCTGTTTTCAGAAGCCCGGTCTAATGCAACCCATGGGGCAACTTATAAACATGAGCTTTCCTTATTTATATATAGCCTGTGACGCTCTTTAGAACCTTTAGGTGAATATCAACCCTAAAGATCAGCTACAGAAAAGATTTATAGTAGGAGACAAATCTTACTAATCTTCATTAAAGTATCACTTTATTTTTAAACCTATACGTGAAGTTCTGCCAGACTTCCCCAAAGTTAATCATAAACTGAAACAATCTCATTAATGGTCCATAGTGTGAGCGTACAGAAGAGGCACAGACTCCCGTGAGGCCGTTAAGCTCTGCCACAGCAGGACACCTAAGGGTTCTCAGCCTCTCTCACCAAAAACCCCAAAGCAAAGGAAAGTGGTGTGTAACTTCTGATCGGAACTAAACAACTGCGTCCCCTCATTTGGCAACTGGGTGCCCACACCACTCACACTCTTCACTCTCCACGGCCGCGTAGTTGCCAACTTCCTTGAAGCTGATGTTTCCCAGGTGGAGAATTCCCGCCACTATCTGCAGCACCAGCGTCTGTTCCTCCGCGAAGATCCCAATCACGTTCATCGCGTGCTGGAAAAGAAGAGAGAAGCGATCCAGACAAGTGGGTCCCCAGCTCTAGAAGCACATCAGAAAGACGCCAAACTGCGTGTGCAGTTACACTTGGCTTAGTCTGCGATGGCAGCAGGAAGTCCCTGACATTTTCACTGACCAATGCCCCCTCACACATTCAAGTCTCAACATGGTGCTGGAAAGGCAGTTCCGTCTTTACACAGAGAACGTGTAATCCTCCAGGAATAAGGGCGAGAGAGCTCTGGAGGAAACACACTCAGATGGAGCGGCAGCTGCACGGTCAACAAGTCTGTTTTCGTCCCTTAGTTTTCTCCTTGTTGCCACTCCTCTCCCTCCAAGGGCACCAGTGCCCCTTTTCCAGCCACTCTCAATACTCATAGATCTTCCTCTTCACTGGCAGGGCTGAGAATAAATTGTACTTGCAAAAGGATCGTGATGAAAAAATCTCCAGGAAGATCAAATAAAAGCATCATTAGAAAAGCCTTGTTTCTGAGGTCCATTAAATTCAATAAAAGGAGCTGAGATGCCTGAGTCTTAGATACCAATATCCTAAGAGAACTGTACTATAGGACCAACGCAGGCCTGTCTGCATTTTTTTCTCCCAGCTCCTCTGAGACCATGTGGCCCCTTGATGCCATCTTCCTCCCTGGCACCCGGGACACACGAGCACAAAGGTCAGCTTCCCCTCAACTGTACCTCCAACTGCCAGTTCTCCCACTTGGTTCTGGATCTGGGCTGAGGGATGAGGCAGGCTGGTACCCGACTCAAAGGGCAGTGGTGATGCAGTTCTTTGAGGCTAAATGGGTCAACAGCCCACCTTCAGAAAGTTCTAGATTGACTTAGTAAGTCGTTTCCCCAAGGATGTGAACCCTCAATAATCTACCTGGATTTATACCTTGTACCATAAAACACATAAATTGTGAAGAGAATGGCGTAGAGGCTCTCCTTCTGACCTATAAATACAGAGGGGAAGAGAAAGCGGGTGGAGAAGAGACTGAAGGTGTTCTAAGATTTCTAAACCTGATTAAGATCATAAGAGCAGTTTTTGCTTTGCCTTTGTAAGGAAACAGTTCAACAACTGTATAAGCTGTTGGCAAACAGGTATGGTAAATGCATTACCCACAACAGTTTTTATCTGTTAATCAGAGCACCTGCAGCAGGTAATGATGAATTTTTTTTTTTTACCCATTTAAAATCATTAAGTAGTCCTCCAGCAACTGGGCACATGGCTCTTTAAGGGTGTTTACAAGCGTGTTTCAGAAAATAGAGTGCTTCCAGCAGCATGAGGTGGGAATATCGGGCTGTTCTTTGCTTTGCTGACCTCCCCTGCCCTTTCTGCCATAGGCAATGCCCGGTCTGAAGAGCTGCCCCGCGCCAGCACTTACCAGAGTTTCCTGAAACTCCTTCCTGTCGTCAATGCCATCCACCGTGAAGGACCCCGAGAGGCTCAGGTAGTAATAATAATCCATGGTGGTGATGCCCAGGCCGTGCTTCTGCTCTGCGGAGGCGCCCTCGATGAGCTGGAGCAAGAGAAAGTGGCGTGTGCGTGGAGTGGCCCAGAAAGCAACCGAAGGTACCGCACGGTTCCTGTCACCACCAGCCCCGGAGCCCAGGCGATGAGACTTTCTACCCCTGCTTCCCAAACGGATGGGTGGTCCGGTCGCAAAAATGTGGAGGGGCTTCAGCATATCTGCTCTCTGTGTAGTAGCCCCAAATCATCTTTGCAAATTCTAATTCTTAACTCTGATTAGACCTGCAAGAGCTGAGAATTTTCCCTTGTCCGATAACGGGAACTGCACGGTCACACTGGTGAGATCCCTTGGAAAAGTGGAAAGCAAGCCAGATTACAATGACTTTGTTCCTGCTCAACTTGCACATGGCTTTTTAAAGTGCAGCTGGACCCTCCCTGCTTCTCAGGGCAGGGCGCGTATTCAAGAACAGCCTCAGGTCCCCCATGCTGGTGTCCTGTCCCTTGGCTTTCTGTTCTATCTCTGGTATTTGCCTTAGCTGTGAGCAAGACCCTTTTAGGTGTGCTGGAAAATGTTCAACTACCCATTCTTGAGCTGGGGGTGGGGACTAGAGTTGTAGTTTGCTGACTTTCATGGTGTGAATCCTCCTATCATGACCAAACTACCAACAAATGTCCCTGAAGGGAGAGATGCGAACAGCCCATGCAAGCCAGTGCCAGCCACCACTGGCTCCCAGGTGGCAGGAGTTAGCCCCCATCCACTCTCCTCCATCCTGGTCAAGTTCCTCATGTCATCCCGGCTCCACACCCTTAAAATAGGGAACCTCATCTCCATGACCGAGAAGCTCTAGGTCATTTGACGACATCAGGTTCCCTGAGTTTTTTCCCCTAAATCCTCAAAATCTTTTTGCACCACTCTCTTCCTTTCTTCCTTCTGGCTGTATTTTTCTTTTTTGGGGGGGTGGGGGTGGGGGTGGGCGGGGTGTCTAAGGAAGAACTTCCCCCACCTCTTTCTCAGTCTCCTCCCCATAGTATGTAGCTCCCTGAATCTTCAAACACCCCTTTCTTTAATTCTCTGCCATCTACAAACACATGCTGCGCTTTGCCTCCTCTAGAAGCTTTTCCTTGCCCCTCTCCCTGAGATCCTTCAAGCTACAGAACCTACCTCCTCATCTGGCTTCCTTCTTGCCATCGCCATTCTGATGAAATAACCCTCATGGCTACTTTCCAGTGGCTGAGGCCACCAGGCCTTTCTTGATTCCCAGGCCCTTGCCCCATCCTTCCCCGCAAAGCTCTGAACATGGGATCCGGGCCCACACTCCCCTCCACCGAGCTCCCTCTGGCTTTGGTGACACTGCACAATCTTGGCTTTCATCCTCTGACTACTTCCCTGGTTCCTCAATGCCTCCTCATCCTCTAGGTGGTCCCCAGGTCCCCAAGTCCTATATGGGCATGGTTTTCTCTCCACACTCACTCCCACAGGAGTCTCCCCTATTTCACAGCTTCGACTTTTACTTCTGTGTCAGAATCTGGAACTCTGTCTTCCCCTGATCTCATCACATCCCCAGTCACTAACCTGGGGATTTCCAACCTGTAGGAAGAGGAATCTGGAGGGGCGTGGGGCTGCCATTTATTAAAAGGTGTCTGGGAAATAATTATGAACTTCTGTCTGGTGCTCAATAAATAATACAGTATGTGTGTGACGCATGAAGTTACTTTTCAAACATCTGTACATGCTGCTTTGACTGATTTAATTAAAAACATTACTGAATTAACAGAAGCTTTTGGTCATTTATGTAGGCTTTCAACCAACAGATGCCAACCAGAAGAATTATTTGCCATCACCTAACATGTCTATGTAATTGAAAAGACTGAATGTGAGCTACCAACACAGCGTAACTGCCTTCCAATCCAATGAGCTTCGAATTATAACAAAAAATAAATTAAAAAACCACTGCAGGCCAACTCTTCAAAGAAAATGTAACATGGATCCCCGATATATGAAGTATTAATACATAAATCCATACATTAAAAAATTGTGTATGGGGGGCTTCCCTGGTGGCGCAGTGGTTGAGAGTCCACCTGCCGATGCAGGGGACACGGGTTCGTGCCCCGGTCCGGGAGGATCCCACATGCCGCCGAGCGGCTGGGCCCGTGAGCCGTGGCCGCTGAGCCTGCGCGTCTGGAGCCTGTGCTCCGCAACGGGAGAGGCCACAGCAGTGAGAGGCCCGTGTACCGCAAAAAAAAAAAAAAATTTGTGTATGGTATCATTAAATTTTTTAAATACTTAAAAACATTTTAAAAATAGTCAAGGCAAATGACTGCTGAAGCCTGGGACACAAGTTCAAAGCAGCCGGCGTACTGTTCTAGCACCAAATTCTCCATGGCTTCTGAGAGTCTAAGCCCAAACTTTTTGACCTGGCATGAAAGAGCCCAAGTCTATTTCAAGCCTTTTGTCCAACAGTTCACCTTTTGGAGACCTCTGCCCTTGAAGACCAGCTGGGGCCTGATTCATACATTAGCCTACTCCTCCCCCGTCCCCCCTCTCCCTCCCACCCCTGCTTTGTTCAGGCCACCTGACTTGCCTGAGTCAATGTCCCCTTGATGCTATCCTGTGCCTCCTTAATGGCTCTCCTTACCATCCCAGCCAAGTCTCCCCTTGTGAATTCCTATTTGGCAAAGAATAAAACATTCCTACTTTTGTTCTGAAGTGTGCCAACACTTTCCTGATTATTTCACTCTAGGGAAATTTTTGTCTTCTCATCCCAACTAGAACTTATTGTCCTTGCAGGTAAGGGCATTCTCACAATTCTTTTGCACACTGACGTACACAACCTACGGCAATAAAGACTCCCGGGCTTGCCAGACTAGACTGTCTAAACCTGAGGACTGAGAGAAGAAAATTTTAAATGTGGAGAAGGAATAAGGAAGTAGGCAAGAAATAATATAAAGGAAAACCTGGTAAAATATGTGAAAATTCCGCTCTCCGGGGTTCCTCATCACCACCCTAGATTTTTCCAGAAGGAAGTTGGAGATCTTTCCACCATCTGGTTCCCCACCGGGACTGAACTGGATTTCAAAGTATTTTCCCTGCAAGAAAATTAGGGATTTCCTTCAATGGTTGGTGAACAAAAACATGATGTTCCAAGCAGGCTTTGGATATAGCATATAATTCAAGGAAATTCATTAATGAAAGATATGTTTCTGAATTACTCCCAGTTCTGGTCTAGACTTCCTCACCATTTCCTATCAGACAATACCCCATGCCTTTGTCCAATCACACAATCCTGTATTGAGAGAGAGAATCTATCATTCTAACCTGACTAAATAAGGATACGCTCACTATATCCCTTCCCATTTTCCCCCAGTAGGTGCTTGCCTGCTAAACCGGAAGCTGTGAAGAATAGGACAGAAAGTCACATGGTCCCCTTGATCTAACAAGAGTGAACTCTATCTGCCTCTTTCAGAGGAAGCAAATTTTCCCTTGGGCAGACTTACTTTAACGGCTTTGAGCAAAAGCAATCCCCTTTTACCTCTGGAGCATCTAATATGCTTACGTAAAATAAAAACACTTGGTTATAAGTCCTTTCCAGCTAGTTATGGGTGTGGGGATTTTTGCTGCTGTTGTTAATACTTCCTCTTAAATTACTGCTAATAGGGAACAAAAGAGAAAGAACCCTGGAGAGTAGCTGAAAAAGGTGTCCAGATTGTTAAGTAAATGATTTTTTTTCCCCCACTACAATCTAGTTTCTCTCCAGTCCTCAGAAAGGTCCAAGAGGGCAAGTATAAATGAAGAAAAAGATGAAAATGTGGGTTTTAGGGAGTGGTGTGGCCTAGGGTCAGACTGGAGAGCATGCCCAGCCTAACTGCATTCACATTTAATATTTTTAAAACGTGTATGCTGATGAAACCCCCCCATCTCAGGGCTGAAGCCTGCCAAGCAGCAAGTCTCCACCTAGAACCATAAACTCACTAAGGAGAAGAAAAGCCTGCTGCGTGTTTTTCCTGCTGCCGACAGCACCTAGTACCTGCTGTGTTCCTGCTAAGGTATTCGCCAATTCCAGGTATCAAAAAGGCTACAAAGGAAAGCCACCATCTAACTGTCTATTTGTTTTACTCTGCTGACTCCTTCCTCTCCCAAAAATAAACCCCAAAATAAACATCCAGAAGCACCACAAACCGCAGCTATCCCGAATTACGGTGGTTCACAAGAAAAGTCTGCTAACAAGACCCCTCTGCTTCCTACCGTGGCCATCCTTCGCCATCTTTCCCTTTGGCCACGTTCTGAAGGGAATAATTCAGTGCCCATCTGTGTACAACCCTACCACCCCACTGCCATTCCCCGTCAACCTGGGGATGGAAATGCAACAAAACAGGACATCAAATCCAGGAAGGGCAGATGTGGTAAACGGCAAACTCTCAAGTCCTTCTGGAAATGGTTCACAACCTTGGCTACATGTTAGAAAGACCTGCGGAGCCTTTAAGAAATGCTGCCCTAGGGGAACTTCCCTGGTGGCGCAGCGGATAAGACTCTGCACTCCCAAAGCAGGGGGCCCGGGTCCGATCCTTGGTCAGGGAACTAGATCCCACATGCATGCCACAACTAAGAGTTCACATGCTGCAACTACGAGTTCGCATGCTCCAACTAAGGAGCCCACGTACTGCACCTAAGGAGCCAGCAAGCCATGACTAAGGAGCCTGCCTGCCGCAACTAAGACCCAGCGCGACCAAATAAATAAATATTAAAATTAACTTAAATTTTAAAAAAGAAAGAAAGAAAAAGAAGTGCTTCCTGATGTCACCCCAGACAAGTCAGTCAGTCGCTAGGGACTGGCACCCAGACAGGAGTAGCTGTAAAAAGCGTGGGTGTTTTTTATGTGTGGCCAAGTTTGAGAATCACTGTTCTAATGCAACAGAAATGCTTATACACAAGTCAAAATTGTAATATAAAAGGCAAAATCCCTTAGGAGGGAGCAAAAAGTTTAGTTTTGTTGTAAAGCAGCCTGGGGGAAAGAGGAAACTGTATAAAGAAGGATATGATATTTCCATTACTAAATGAAAAGAAACCTCAACTCTTGGTAATGTTCTATTTCTTAAGTTAGGTACTGGGTACCCCAATGTTCATTGTATTATTTTAAAATAGTATTTGAAATATTTCATAATGTAGTTCTTAAAACTTGGAAAGATTTATAAGTGGAAATAGATGAATTTTTATAATTCACACTACATATCCATTTTAAGTGAAATTACCCATAATCCCACCCCGATGCCACTTCTACCTCCTACTAATCACTGTAATAGGATATTCAAACGTGGATTTGCAGACACCTTAATTATGCTTTATATAAATGTGCATCTTAAAATAAATAGGACCATATTATAGATATTGTTTTGTAACCTTTTAAAAAAGATTTAACATTATGGATATCTTTTAAAATAAATCATTATTAACAGGAAACGTGGATATTATACCCTAAAAGTATTGTTGGGTCAAAGACAATGAGTCTTTTAAACTTTGATAAGAATTGCCAAATCGCTCTCCTGGGAGGTGTCAGTCTTCAACCAATAGCGTCTTTTCTCCTTAATGTTTCATGATCTGAGAGACAGAAAATGATGTATGGTTTTAATTTACATTTCTCTTATGATTAATGAGAACATCTTTTGATGCCCCACCAGACTCCACTACGTGTGTGCACGTGTGCACGTGCGTGTGTGTATGAGAGAGAGAACTGCCTTTCTGTACATTTCTCCCATCTTTCCATCAGGGTTGTACGGAATTCTGTAATCAGAAAAATAATAAATGCTGGGTATTTTTGTTTTGCTTTACAAAAACTGACTGCTGTAGCCTCCTTGTCCAAGGATAAAAAATAATTTATATTGGAAATATCAAGGAAAATATTGATACGGTTATCTCCCTGCTCTCTAAGGAAGGCAAAAGAAGGGGGATGGGTAGCTAGAGAGTTCAATTTGGTCAAGTCCATCTTTCCAAGGCAGAATGAGATGGACAACTGGCATTGAGCAGAAACATGAGAGATGAACAGATGAGTAGTTTGCAAAATACTGAACAGCGAGGAAAGCGAGGATAATTCTGACAGATAAAACTCACCAGGGAGCTCAACAATTACTGCATGAGAACTGAGCAAGAATTCTCTTGGAAAGGGAAGCTTCCTTCCAAAACAGAAGGGTAAAAAAGAAACCGTTTTTCTCCAAAATTCTCACTTATTTATTTTAAAATGGTCCAGAATCCACCTCACAGATGGCTCCCTAAATGCTTTACTGCCAGACATAATCTATGGTTGAGATAAGATACAAAATCTACATAAATCAGAGCTACCGAGCACACATTCATTTCTTTGTAAATGTGGCTCTTTGTCAAGGGGCGTATATTCACGTTCGTCCATGCCAGCCTTCTAATTTACCCCCTCGGGAGACACTCAGAAAAACGTCTCAATAGGCATTCAGGCATTCGCCTGATATTTTCATTCCCTTGGGTAAGTGGGCCCGTTAGGAGGAATCTGTAGGCTAAGTCCAGTCACTTTTAGATGTCATTATGTCCCATGAACATGCAAAAAACGCACACACAAAGCCAAGAGGGGTGGGGGAAGCGGTCGGCTCCCTTTGGCTGACAGGGAGGAGGAAGTTTCTTTCCAGGGTGCCGGATCAAAGTGCTTCCTTCAGGGTCCACAGACCAAGTTCTATGAAGCAAAGCAAGGCGACAAGACCTGGGATCTAGTCTCCTCAGTTCTTTGTCAGGCAAAGAAGGCTTTTTCTCCAGGGCCCAAAGCAATCTCCTCCAAGACCAAAGCGGACACTTCCATTTTCCTTAGGAAGGCACCTCAAATTGAGAACTGGTTTCAAAAATTATCCATCCCCAAGGCCCCAAAATAACTTGAGTCAAAGGGCAAATTGAAGCCTGGCAGCTCGCCGCTAGAGAAAATGAGGAAAAGATTGAAAAGGCGGCCTCCTGATGATCTGTGAAAACCCCCTATTTCCTCGGGACCACAGGACTTAAATCAGGAATGTCAACATCATCAATCAGGTGACATTCTCTATCACAGGAAAGAAACTCACAAATCGGCTGGAGTTGTTGTTCCGGACCGTCTTGGCATTCCCGAAGGCCTCCAGCAGCGGGTTGGACTGTAGGATGATGTCCTTGACGTGCTGTCACAGCAAAAAGACCACAGGTTAGGAAGATGCGAACACCTACTCCACGATGTAAAGCCAGACTTTCCGAAGGACCTGGTTTCTGAATGTGGTGAAGGTGAGAGGCCTCAAATCCAGGTCCCTGGGATTTCTGGAGGATTTACTCTTTCCTCTTGACAGAACTAACCCTGTTTTTGTGGTCATGCCTTCCAGCTCCCTTGTCTTGACGCAGGATTCTGTGGGGCCAGGGTGCCACCGTAAATCAGGATCTGCAAACGTTCCCAGACTGGGTTTCCAGATCGGATGCTGCACCTTCATCCCGTGCTCCCTGTGTACGGGGCACCAAGGCAGGATGGGGCATCTCCTTCGGTTCTGACTGGAGGCTTTACTGTCACTACTCCTGTTCTACTCAACTTCTCTCCCCACCTACTGCATCCCGCACTCCCTCTCTTCACTGCAAGTGAGAGGCACCTTGAGGGAAATGAAACAGTTTCTCCTCCCCAAACAAAGCTGCGGACACAGTCTTAAGCTTCCCGAACTTTCATGTGTGTGAATCACCTGGGAATCTCATTACAATGCAGATGCCGATTCAGTAGGTCTGAGGTGGGGCCCGAGAGTCTGCATTTCGAACCAGCTCCCCGGTGCTGCGGGTTTTGCCAGTTCTTTCCCACTTGAGCAACAAGGGCCAACACTGGATTGTGTGGAACAATTCCTGGCCTACTGGAGGGGAAGAATTTGGTTTTCATACACCCCAATTTGATGTCAGACTGAAAAGTACAGAACACCCCATGGGCAAAGACAGCTCAACAGATAGGAGTTGATGTTGGAGAGGATTTTGAACAAGTGAGTCATTCCTTGTACTTCTAATTATTCACATGCTATGGTTAAACATGTTCCAGAAATAACAAGTCTCTGGCTTGTGCTCTTTAGCTACTGACTAATTTCAAGCCAAGAGCTCTGTATCCTTGTCCTCATAGGAAAACAGGAAGAGAAAAATCAACATGAAACGTCTGCAGTCTGGCCACTAGGTCGTCGCCTGCAGCAAACAGGACTAGATGAAGGCACTAACTACTAACTATGTAACAGCCAAAGTGCTCCTCTGCCACCGCCTGGACATTGAGAAGAGGACTGAGAACTGGAATTCCATCAACCAGGCACACGTCGTTAGCAATGGAAGGAAGAGTAAATCATGGATGGTCCCACCATGAAGTTGGTTTCAAAGCTTAGAAAGATACTTCTAAGCATCCTTCTCCTTTAAAAACTCATGGATTTATACAGAATTTGCTTTTCTTTGAAAAATTAATTTTGACTTTGTGGGTCTTCATTAATCTTTCATACTTGTTGTCTGATGGCCAGGCCTGCCTACACCATTTATCAACACTCAACTTCTTGTAGGGACAGAACAAAAGAAAGACCCTTCCTTATCTCTTTCCTTCTTTAATTATTGTCTTTGTAACTGGGAATCTTTATGCATGTATCCATCCATCCCTCCATCAACTATCAAGATGTCCAACAGAATTCTGTGGCATGTGGTAAGCATATAGGGGGAAAAGAGAAAGAGTGAATTAAAGGAGCAGCCCATACACAAAAGAGCATCCTGGATTCCTGGCTCCATGTCCATCTTCTACGGATAGGGTATGGACTTCTACGGATAGGTGGACTGTACCACATCAACCTAAGTCCTAGGGCTGTACCCACTGTCCAACATGGAAGCTGCTGAGCCCATGCAACATGGCCAGTCCCAACCGAGATGTGCTGTAAGTGTAGAACACACACTGGATTCCAAAGATTTAGGACACAAAGGAATGTAAGATAGCTCATTAATTGATTAGTAATTAGATGCTGAAATAATATGGGGATATATTGGGTTAAATAAAATATATTTTAAAAGTTAATTTCATATGCTTTTACTTTTTTTTTACTGTAACTATTCAATTTTAAATTATGCATGTGACATGCACCATCTTTCTACTGGATGGTGCTGCTCTAGCTCTTCCTTTCATTTGGTAGAGAAGGCCACTCTAAGGCCCTTTTACTCTGTGTAAGGAATACTGGCCTCCGCCTTAAGCTTTCTGATCCCCCAGGACAGGATGGAGCACTATTGATTTAGCAGACAGAGCCATAATAAACAATTTCGATGTGTCTTTTTTTTTTTTTTTTTTGCGGTACGCGGGCCTCCCACCGCCGCGGCCTCTCCCGCTGCGGAGCACAGGCTCCAGACGCGCAGGCTCAGCGGCCATGGCTCACGGGCCCAGCCGCTCCGCGCCACGTGGGATCCCCCCGGACCGGGGCACGAACCCATGTCCCCCGCATCGGCAGGCGGACTCCCAACCACTGCGCCAGCAGGGAAGCCCTCGATGTGTCTTTTTAAAGTCTACAGCTGACTATGGCAATAACATCACATTAAATGATTCTAACTAAAAAATTAATCTTTGGGGTGAAATCTACCTTGCATCATGATTTCTAATAATAATAATAATAAAAGTTCCCAGCAGTCTGTGCCAGTGATGAGCACTGTGAGTTTGGGCAGCCCCCTGTGGACCTTAGCCCCCATAGCCATCCTCCACTACTCTCTGGGGGTGGGGGTGGGGGGCTTCACCAGTCCTGCTGATGCTGATTCCTCTACCACAACGAGTAAAACTCAAGACAGAAAAGGCTGCATCTACTGCTTTCTTCATGCTGTCCTCTTGAACCTGCCCCTTCTCTGCCCATACTATAATCCCCCCCTTTTCTTTCTCCCTCTCCTGTGTCCTCGTTCTCTGGGTTTCCCCCCTTTCCTAATGTTTCCTGCTAATGCTCTAATCCTTCCTCCTTCCTTTCCTTTCTCCATTTTAAAATCTTTGTAAATTTTTTGAATTGGAGATTTATTCACATTGTTCAGAAAATGAAAGGTTCGCAGCCACTCTCACTTTCTAAGACAGACCGCATTCTGCCTATGGAATGTGTTATCTCTCTAAATAAATCCATCTCTTACCTATCAAAAAAATAAAGTAACATAAAAAATAAAAGGTTTGCGAGGTTCTACACGGACAGATGCCCCTCCCCCAGTCTCCCAGTTTCCTCCCCGGAGAAATCACTATTATCAATTTCTTATGTATCGCTCTAGAGCTATGCTATACATATGCAAACAAATGTAAATATTATAAATATATGTTCTCCTTTTTCTCAAATGGTAGTACATTATAGGCAATGTTCTGAACTTTGCTTTTTGCAATTCATGATATAGCTTGAAGATCAGTCCCCATCAGTACCTGAAGCTTCATTTTTTTATGGCTAATATTCTAGTCTATTATGAACCATAAATTATTTCCCCATAAATTATATCACCAACTGAAGAGCATCTGTCTCCAGTCTTCTCCATCATCAAAAAATGTCACATCAAAGATCTTTACACATGTTATCATTTTGTATACATTTCAGGACACCTAAAGGTTAAATTCTCCCAAGCAGAATTGATGAGTCAAAGGGTGTATGCTTATAGATTTGAAAAATATTGCTGAAATGCCCTCCACACAAGTGTACTAGTTCATGTTCCTACCAGTAATGTGTTAGAGAGTCTACGCCCCTATGTTTTTACCAGCAGAGTGTTTAAAATACTACAAAATTGTTGCCATTTTGACAGTTAAGAGATAGTTTTTGAATGTAATTTTAATTTGCATTTCTCTTATTATCATGGGGGTGCGCATATGTTCATGTTTTAAGAGTCATTTATATTTCCTTTTCTATGAGATGGCTCTCGTGCCCTTTGTCTGTTTTACTTCTGGATTTGTGACCTTTTCATCGATTGTATATAATACTCATTACATATTAGGCATCTCCAGCCCATAACATGCTGTTTCTCTGCATATTTCAAGTTTCTTGGTTAAAAAACCAACGTCTTCCCTGTGGAAGAAAAATTCTTTTTGAACAGCAAACGGAGCCTCTTACTTTCACACAGCGCAAAGTCTCACAATGGGCCATAGCACCAGCTCACCTGGACTTTGGGGCCTCCTCCAGACACCCTGGAGATGTAGCTCATGATGTATTTGGCAGCCACGGTCTTTCCAGCACCACTTTCACCACTAAGGAAAGAAAGACAAAAATACCCACCTGTGAAGTGGCTCATGACCAGCTCCCTTTCCTCTGAAAAGACCCCCTCAAAACAAAACCCAAAACAAAAGGAAACAGGCAGAAAGGAATTCAGTAAAAAATGCACACTACTGGTTGAGAAAGTTAAATCACAGCAGGATCAGGTTACCTCCCTGACTTGTATGATCACTATTAACATGGTGTGTGGGCCAGTGTTCTGATAACCATCACTGTGTACAGGACAGACAATTCAGCATTCTAAATGCCCAATAATAGGAGGAAGCATGAACAGGAACATTACGGAACATCAGAAGGACAGACTAGACAGATTACAACTGACAGGAAGATTGTAAACACTGCGGGAGAAAAGCACACGAAGTAGTGTTATGTGAAATAGATCAGATTCAGATTATAGGTAAAACAGGGTTAAAAAACTGTAAAGAAAAAAAAGCACATAAGAAAAATATTAGCAGAGGTTTTGGTAAAGGAAAAGATACTGTGGGAGACTTCTTTCAGTTCATTATTTTCCAAACTTTTAGTAATCACATATCTCTTCTCTAATTAAAAAAAAGAAAAAGTAGGCACTCTCTGGTTTCAAACCAGCCTTGAACTGATGCAAGCAACTTTATTTTAGAAGTTCTAAAATTAAATGATGAGGTAATATTAATCACATCCTGCATAACAAAGACTACTTCCGTTTGGTGGCCTTACTGCATAGGGAAAGCCTTTTGTTAATACCGTATAGTCAGATCTTCAAAATTCCCGTTTCTTCCCCCAAAATCCCCTTGAACTGATGGCGACCTCAATTCAAAACATGCTTAAGTCAGTCAGACTTCTCATCTCTCTATTGGTAGCCTTTGTACTTCCATGATAGAATTAGATGAAAGGAATCCATTATCATGGAAAATAATGGTGAAATTTAACATGAAAAATTCAGGCTGCTGTGAGTTCCTAAGACACTATTTTTGTTTGCTATCGGTGATCAAGAATTTTGGGGTACAGAGCAAATATTCTGTGAACACCCAACCTAATGAACTGTTACCAATTGCTTAGGTACTCAAGAAAAGAGCAAACACTTGCTTAGGGTCCAACCAAGCCAGGTGGCCCCTATCCCCAAAAGGAAACTGAAATAAATTTGGAAATAATTTGCTCTTTCAAAACAAAACAAAACGAGGATTAGAGTCACCACCATAGCAAAACTCAGAACTCTGTTGAATTTCTTTGAACTAATATGTTATATGCTTAATTAGAGAGATTATAGGGAAGAATGAGGGAACCATCCTCTGTGAGGACTTCTAAAGGTCTGACTCCATCTGTGCAACTCATTCAGCATCCTAGTACTCAGCTCCTGACTTCCAGGTCACACGAATACAGAAACCAAACTGGTATTTCATAAGATATGGCGGAAAGTAGAAAACCAATGAGCCTGGGATGACGTGTCACACTGATTACAGAGCCATGCTTTCTCACAGGCACAAGTAGGTATAATAAATATTTCAGCTCCATGAGGAAGTTATCTGTTCAAATGGTCCACGTAATCAGAAGATTTATACCCTAGATCCAAGGTCAAAACATGCACTCTCACTCATTTGAAGCATAGGTTTGTTAACAATGAAACTCCCTTTTATAATGTTGTAAATCACGTGAACATTCAAGAATACCGGAAAGTCCAAGAGTACAATGGTACAACCAGCCTATATAATATTACACAGACATTTAAAATAATTAGAAAACTATGTGGCAACATAAAAACAATGCAATAAAGGCTAAGTGGCAACATAAGCAGAAGACACTGTACCTATAACGTGATTACAACTATGTAAAAATAATGTATGGACAAGAACAGAAATGGAACAAGGAAAAAGAAACAGTTCTGACTTGTTGGGGGGCTGATATCTGGACGATTCTTGTTTCTTTTGATGTGATTTCTCTTAAGGTTTAAAGTTTTGAGAGAGACAATTACCCATACAGTTCATATTTTTAAAAAATATGGGACTTCCCTGGTGGTCCAGTAGTTAAGACTCTGTGCTTCCATGGCAGGGGGCATGTGTTCGATCCCTGGTTGGGGAAGTTCCACATGCTGTGCAGTGTGGCCAAGGAAAAAAATAAAAAAAGAGGAACAGAAAACAAAAAAACCCCCAGCATTTCCAGAAAAAGTGGAATCGCACATCATAATGATAATCAACAGGATTAATTTCTTTAGATTATTACTATGTCATGAGTAAACAACTTTCGTATTTAGAATTCCTTAGAGAAAGCTGTGAGTGTGTAAAAGAGAAAAGGAAAAAAAACAATAAATCCTATTAGAATTACTAAATGAAAGTACAGTAATGTCCCCACTGTGTCTTTGGTTAGTAGTATGATTAGACATAAAATATTTTGTGTCTTTTGTGGAAAGAAAAAAAAAGGAAGAATAATGGAAAGTAACTCATTTCATATATTAAAATAAGTATGCCAGGTACATTAATAGGACATCTACATTCTCAGTAACACTGATATTTTTCAGAAGATTTAAAATAATTAGCTATGGCTGAACTTTGATCGGAATTTTCATTTCTTGGATTCAATTTACAGATGCTTAAAAAGAAATTTTATTGATCAGAGGCTGGTAATTTGCTCAGAATATGGTACAAGAATGGAGTGCTCCATAATTACTTGAAGCTTACAGTATACATAACCATAATTACATTGGCCCTTTCAGGGAAAAAACTGTTTCTTCCCCTGGACTAAAACCCATGTTAAAAGAATGTGAAGGTATCAGACAGATTATACAGCATATGTGAAATTGTTTGCTTTGCATCTCACAGCAATTAGAGCAATTTGCTTTGTTTATGGTTATAAGGCCTTTCTTAAGTGCCTTCACTTGACTACTAAAGTGGACCAAAAAATACTCTAGAAATGTATGTGCCTTAAAATTAGAAAAATGTCCCACTGGTCCCTAAGTCCAGCAGCCTATCAGAATCCTCAAAGTACTTAAAAAATGCCCATGTCTGGGCCTGTCTTCAGACCTGCTGAATCCTGGTCTCCAAGGACAGGGCCTAGAAATAAGGATTTCTAACAAACTCCCTAGTTCTCATATAGCTGGCTGGGAACCAGCTAAACGAATGTAAAACGCAGTCAAGACAGATTTCATAGGAAACGTCAATTCAAATAGGAAATAATGTAATGTTTCTGACTGCATTCACTATACAAATGGAAACATATGCTACAATTTCAAAGAAATGGAAAGAATGTTGGGGGGGTGGGGTGGGGTGGGGGTGGAGCTATTTACAATGATACATTAATAATTGGATTCAAAGACTATAATTGTTTTTCTTAGTCTGAAGGTTATTCCACACTTAAAAATCAATAGTGTTTTCAATTCAGTTCAACTGATTCTAGCAAATGTAAAAATATCTTAGTCGTATTTGGGGGTGGGTATCCCAGAGAATAGGTAGAGTCGACCATTCCTCCTATCTCCCCCTTGCTAGTCTCAAAATCTCTCTGCTGGTTCTTACCACACTAGCTGTTGTTCCCTTGTAACTGTTCAAGTTAATGTAATTGAAATGCTGCTCTGCCTACTTTACATTTATTTGCACTTTAGAAAGGATAAAAATTTAAAACAAAAATTGTATGTGCATTTGCTTACCCAGCATGCACTATCTAAGTGCCTCCTCGAGGCTGGGATGAAATGTGTCTCCTGCCCTGGAGGGCATGTGCACCAACACTGTGATAACACCTTGGAGATATGGGTACAGTTTTAGGGATTCCTGAATTTGTATTAGGAAAAGATTCCTAAAGAAATGCACAAGATAAGTCAAGTCACACTACTTACATTTCAACGAGACAGATAAAGTTAGCCAGGTAGGGGAATGAGGGGGTGGTGCGTGTGTATGTGTGTGTGCGTGTGTACATGCACACACACAGGCAAGCATCAGAGGGCGGCATTCCTGCCCAGAGTGAATGATTGATAAGACAATGAAGTTATGAAAATTCCCACTGGGTCCTACTCTCTTAGACCTGACTTTTTTCTTTTTTTATATAGGGACATATTCGTATTAAACTTGACTCTTATTTCAGAAGGTATAACCCAAGGGTAAAAAACATAGAGATCGTTTAAAAACTTTTTTCTAATTCTACAGTTATAAAAGATAAACATATTGGTGACTGAAAAGAGTCCAGATGAGAAATAACATCAATTCCAAAGGAGATTTGAAAGCAAACTAAAATTTTGCAGATGTATTGACTGTAGCATGTGTCCGCTGGGTGGGCAAGTCAAGGACTGCTCTAAGGGCTTCAATCATGTGATCTGGATAATAGCCCTGCGAGGTAGGGACTATTCTTATTCCCATTATTTGATGAAAAAGGCTAAGCAGCTTGCTCAGGGACACAGAGCTAGTGAATGGCATCACTAGGAAAGGACCTGAGATAGTTTAAATCAGAAGCCTGAGCTATACTGCTTCAGATGAAGGTCTATATTTAGATAGTCAATTAAAATCAACAAAGTGTCCTAAAGAACTCCATGAATAGCACAGTTCATAGTATAATCAAACTTTTAGTTACTGAGTTTTTACTGATACACACCCCTTGAAGCAAGGCTTCTGCCAAAACACTTATTATCTCACACACAGTCGGAGCTAACAAGTAATAATAGCCTGCATCACTGTGCTCACAAGACAAGATGCAACCGGGAAGGAGAAACACATCAAACAAGATTCTGGACAGACTTCTCCAAAGACTCAATTCGCACACACCCTTCCTGGCAGCCCTACTGGATCTGGGAAAGAAATAAGTCTGAAGTGAAGCATCTCTGTTGCCCATCTGAAGGGTTCCAGGGCAGGAGAGAAAGGGGTGATCTGTCAGAGCTTGTGATGACACTGAAAAGTAGAGCCTCAAGTACATGCAACGGCTGGAAGTATAAAATACAAAATCAGACAGACATGCCAGCACCACTGAGTAAATGATAAAAATTCATTAACATAATGAGGAAAGTGAGATAAGACAACTGTTATTTCTTCCAAATCAATTAGTATTGTCAGGCAGACAAAATTATCACCTATGGTCTGCCAAGAAAGTGGCCCCGGGGCAATGCTCACGTTGGCCCAGCCTGATGCAATAGGAAAAACCCAATGTTTAGTCTGAACACCAAGTTTCAGCCCCAGCTCAGCTACTTATTAGCTCTGCAATTCCTTTTACTGTTACTACCAGGTATTTTACATCACTCCTTAACAGTTAAAAACAATTTTTTATATGTATCTCCTCATTCAATAGCTTTCCTTTAAGGTATTAATCCCCATTTTGCAGATGAAGTGACCGAGGTTTGCAGAAGTTGCACACTTTCGACAGAACAGAATAACAAGTCTACCCCGTGACTCAACCCCAGAGATCTTTCCACTGTACCCCATGACCGTGGACAGTAACAGGTTACTAACCAGACAACCTGACACCTGCGGGCTCAAAGCAGCAGAGAAAAGTGGAGAGAGTGTACTAGGGGAGCCAGGCAGCCCTGGCTTGAGGCATGGCTTTGCCACATTTCAAATGTGAGACGTTTAACATGTTTCATTACCTCTCTGAGACTCGGTTCTCTGATCTGCAAAAAGGGGGGCTGTAATACCTAGTTTACTAGGTTGTAAATGATAAAAGTAAAAGATGCTGAGATACAAAGCAAATACTTAAAAAGGGGTTATTATTATGATTATAGATAACATATTAATTAGCTAATGAGTCAGGCTTCCTGAATAACACTCTTTGATGAAGCCTGGTCAGGGAACTTGGGGTAGAAGGGCACATTTGAGCCCCCAGCTCTTCAAATCCACAGCCAGAGGGCAGGCCTCATGCAGACCCCACCGTCAGGGGTGTGAGCTAACTGGGCCTCCCAAAGCCAGGCCAGAGGGACAGGGAGCCTCAAAGGATGCCGGTGCTGGGATAAACAAGAAATTGGGTGGACCGAAAGAAACAGAAAAGAGTTCCAATGCTAATAATAAAAGGCTCCTGAAATACATCAAAGACAGGAAGTCAGCTTGAGAATCCATGAGACACTTGACAGTGCTGAGGCAGAGAGCAGAGATAAGACATAAGCCAAATATTAGAAGTGATCTGATTTTTAACATTATTTAAATCTTTCATCTTTACTCCTGAAAATCTTAGGGATCCCAAACCCAAAATGTCTCTTGAAGAAGATAGTTCAGAAATCTTAGATCCAATAGTGACAACTATCTCCTTTTCCTCTACGAAAATTCTCATATTCAATCAGTCACCAAATCTTTTGATGCGCCTTCAAAAGATCTCTCACGTCTTTATCTCTAAAAAAAATATTTATTTGGCACGTATTCAGGATACAACCTACCAAGACTTTGCAAATGTTGTATACACTAAGAACAGAACACCCTACTTTTCAGAAAAACAACTGCTTAAGAATATTTCAAGCAAAAGAAATCAGAAACTGGATCAAATGTGATGCTCTCAAATCAACATCACGTTTTTTTAAACGCGCTAGGACAGCAAGAACGGATGCAGGCCAAAAGTGGAATTCACTTTTGATGGCAGCAATAAAACTGCCACATAAATGTTCTCTAAGACCCTGTAAGTCTTTCCAGAGGTCAGCTGGCAAGGGCTGCAGAAATGCCTCTGGCCACAGTGCCATGGTCCGGTCTGGTGATACAGAGATGGTAGAGAATATGAGAAAAACTTGCCGTTTCTCCTTCCCCTCTTACCACACCATGATTATTTTATTCAGTAAATTTGCATAGATGTCTCCGATAGGTCCAAAGGTACCACATATGCAATTCTAAAACACAAATCCAAATTCTGGATTCTGGAGCACAGAAAACTATTGAGTTAAGCAGATCTGGGTTGCTCATTTACTGGGCTCATGGGTGGATACCTGTGTCTTCAGGTGCTCATCACTGTCAATGATACTAATGTAGCTACCACTGTTGTGTCTTTCTCTTGGCACTGCCTGGAGTCCACATTCACTTCCTATTCCTTTAATTCCTTCAGAGGCTTATGGAATGTCACACATCAGTTTCCGCTTTGCCTTTCCAACTCCGGTCAGGCCCTCATAACCTCACTACATATCTGATTTGCTCAAGATCCCATCACTTTTCTACCCCTAGACTCGTCTTTGTGAACCAGCCTTCCGTGGTATCGTGTCTCTGCTCAGAGACCTGCAAGACATCACCAAGGCCTGAAGGTTTATCTGCAGATCACCCAGCCTGGGAATGAGGATTTCAGGAGGCTTAGTCTTGGTGCTCAACTAGAACAAATTGGGGGGCTTGAAAAAAGATATTGGATGCCCTGGGTCCACCATAAATCAGTTGAAAGAGAATTTTGAGAAGGGTAGCCTAGATGTCTTTATAGGCTCTGAGCGAACAGCGCAATTCAGGAATGGGAGATATTTATCCCTGGAAAGTTAAATTAGTGAACGCAAGGCACAGTGGATGAAATCGGCATCAACGGCAGCCACTCTCCCTGACCTGTCTGCAAGTGAGCTCTTGGGGAAGACTTGGGAAACATTAAGGCAAATCCTGGCTGTTTATTCCTGATAGAACTTAACTTACTGCATGGTAGGGGCTGACAGGACAAAGGGTAGGTTAATACAAAGGGGTTGGCCTACACGGAGTCAGGACAGGAAAAATCAACAGCAGACACGATGGGTTTTCCCCAAGTAAACAGACTACTAAGGGGCAGCCTACTGTCTCCAGATAAAAGTGGGGGCCATGACGTGACGACATTAGCCACTGTGATCATCCCTCGGCTCGGAATCCAACCCTCTAATGGTAATCCAGCAACCCTCACGGACTGTGTTCCAGGGAAATAATCAACAGAGCAGTCCACCACAAGCAGAATTCTCCTTAAAAAATCATGAACTGGGGTCTAATTCACACTCACTTGTGAGTCTGGTTGGCCAGTCAGTCAACCTGAGGCTGCTCAACTCCAGCTATTTTGACAAATCAAGTCTGTACATGTTTGCAAAACTCAGGACCAACAACTGATCAACAACAAAGGAGGCAAGAATATACAATGGAGAAAGGACAGCCTCTTCAATAAGTGGTGCTGGGAAAACTGGACAGCTACATGTAAAAGGATGAAACTAGAACACTCCCTAACACCACACACAAAAATAAACTCAAAATGGATTAAAGACCTAAACTTAAGACCAGATACTATAAAACTCCCAGAGGAAAACATAGGCAGAACACTCTCTGACATAAATCGCAGCAATATTTTTTGGATCCGTCTCCTAAAGCAAAGGAAAGAAAAGCAAAAATAAACAAATGGGATCTAATTAAGCTTAAGAGCTTTTGCATAGCAAAGGAAACTGCTGACAAAATGAAAAGACAACCTACTGAATGGGAGAAAATATTTGCAAATGAAATGACCAATAAGGGGTTAATATCCAACATATATAAACAGCTCATAGAATTCAACATCAAAAAAATAAACAACCTGATAAAAAATGGGCAGAAGAACTGAACATTTTTCCAAAGAGGAAATGCAGATGGCCAACAGGCACATGAAAAGATGCTCAACATCACTAATTACCAGAGAAATGCAAATCAAAACCACAATGAGATATCCCCTCACACATGTCAGAATGGCCATCATCGAAAAGAACACAACTAACAAATGTTGGCGAGGATGTGGAGAAAAGGGAACCCTCATACACTGCTGGTGGGAATACAGATTGGTGCAACCACTGTGGAAAAAAGTATGGAAGTTTTTCAAAAAACTAAAAATAGAACTACTCTAATAGAATGATCCAGCAATTTCACTCTTGGGTATATATCTGAAAAAAACAAAAACACCAATTGGAAAAGACACATGTACTCCAATGTTCACTGCAGCATTACTTACAATTGCCAAGACACGGAAGCAACCTAAGTGTCCATCAACAGATGAATGGATAAAGAAGATGTAGTATATATACACAATGCAATATTCTTCAGTCATAAAAAAGAAATTTTGCCTTTGCAGCAGCATGGATGGACTTGGAGGGCATTATGCTAAGTGACACAAGTCAGACAGAGAAATACAAATAAATGACATCACTTATATGTGGAATCTAATAAATACAACAAACTAGTGAATGTAACATAAAAGAAACAGACTCACAGAGAGAACAAACTAGTGGTTATCAGTGGGAGGTGGGGAGGGGCAAGATAGTGGTGGGAGATTAAGGAGTACAAACTAATATGTATAAAGTAAGCTACAAGGATATATGGGACAACACAGGGAATATAGCCAATATTTTATAGTAACTATAAAGGGAGTATATACTTTAAAAATTGTGAATCACTATATTATACACCTGTGCATATTACCGTACATCAGCTATACTTCAATTAAAAAAACAAACTCAGGGCCAAGGCTTGGATGGAGGTCTGCACTTGAGAAAGCAGCTTGTCTTCTTCCTTTTTAAATTCAATTTGTTACACTGATTTCTATCCAGAAATAATCAGCTGCCAGTCCATCCTGTCACTGTATCCACCTCTTCAGAAAACATAAGATTGGGATGGAACTGATAAGATTGCTTCTATGTGCTGCATTATCCCATCTAAGCGTACACATTTCATGGTCATCACTTCGTAATGTACAGCTATATCGAATCACTATGTTGTACATCTAGATCTAACATAGTCCTGTAGGTCAACCAAACTTCAATTTTAAAAAATCATAAAATTTTTTTCTTATATTAATATAATTTTCTTTTTAAAAACTTCTTTAAATGTATTTGACCTTCATTTCAGTTTCTTCTATAGCATGATTTAAAATGCATAAAATATGTATTATCCTGGAAATCCCAAATATATTTCTCTCTAAAGCTAAATGCTTTAAACAAAAAATATTTATATACATTATTAATAAAATGTTTAACAAACCAGATACAAAAATTTAATAATTAATTTTAAAATTAAAAATAGATAAATAAAAGATAAACCATATGCATTTCATCATGTAGATGAGGTCATATACCAGGGAAAACAGAAAGTGAAAGTCTAAAAGAACACCAGAGGATTAGATCATCATTAATTTTTAATTTCCTAATTAAAGGATACTAAAAATTCCTAGTCTCTCCAGCTATGGCAGAAGCCCTTTGCACAAGGAACAGACTTTTCTTCCAGCCCCCAGGAAAATTGATATTGTTTGTTTTCTGTTCACAAGTGCATTCAGGTAGGCAGCACTGGACTCAGCCCTAGCTGAATGAGCACCCAGCTCTCCCATGTCAGTAGCTGCAAACTTGGGCTTCTCTACCCAGAACAGCATTTCCCTGCCTTCCCTTCCCTCAAGCATTAGTTGGAAGAGTTCCAAAACCCCCCAAAGCAGGCGAGACCTCAGAGGTCATCTGGTCAATCAGTTCACTCCTAAGTGAAGACACGAGGCCCAGATGAGTGTTAGGTTTGCTGCCCAGGATCACAGAGCTGATGAGAGTGAACCACAGCACAGCAGAGATAGCAAATCTACTTTCTCAAAGCAGATGAAGCACAGCTCTTGGGTAGTAAAGAAATTTGTCTGGGGTCTTTGGGAACTGGCCAGTAATTTATGATTAAGAGCTTTGGAAAGCCGTGTCTAAGTTCTGACCCAGGGAGAAAATGGAGGCTACAGATATTGGACCAAATCTTCAGGAGGGCTGGAGACTACCGGTCAGTCATGCAGGCAGTATGTGATTGAGCCCAAATAAAATCTCTGGACAGCAAAGGCTTGGGTGAACTTCCTAGTTGGCAATACTGTCAACTCCCACACCACGAATGGAAGGAGGAAACACCATCCATGACTCCACGGGGAGAGGATGCCCAGAAGCATCACACGTGGACCTCTCCCAGACCTTGCCCTGTGTCTCTACTCTTTTCTGCTCTGCTTTGTATCCTTTTGCTCTAATAAAATGGTAACCATAGGGTACAGTGCTTTCATGGGGTTTGTGAGCCATTCTAGTAAATTACTGAAATTGAAGGGTTGGTGGGAACCCCGGAACTTGCAGCTGGTGTCTTGTGGAGGACTGTGCCTTTCACGTGTGAAGTCTGGCTTGACTTAGGGTGGTTAGTGTCAGAAGTCAAAGCAGCTCCCTGTTCCACCATCTCCTATATTAAAGCACAGACACTGCAATAGAAATGCCTTGAGCAGGGCCTTCAAGTCTTTGCCACCTGAACACTGGAAAAAAAGATCCTACAAGTGGGCATGTGTCCTGCTTCAGGGCAAGTGTCCTGCTTCAGGGCAAGTGTACCCTGCACGACAGACTGAGGGGATCCAAGAGAGGGAAAGGGTTGGGCTACGAAATAAAGAAGTAGCTCCAAACGGGAGAAGCTCATGCAACAAGACCATTCCCTTCCTTCTCATCTCACTAGGGGCCCAGGAGGAAGGAAAAAGGGCAAGGGAATAGGTTAGAAAACTCATCCTATCCTCTCTCATTTAATTCAAGTCAAGAAAACACCTCCCACCTCTCTACTGGCCAGTGACCTCTACTTGGGGTCAAACGGAAGCATTTCCGATTCAGCAACCAAACTCAACACCCAATGTTCCCTCCAGAGGGCTTCACCTGCAGCTAATTAAATATTTAGATCTAACTTCCAATTTACAGAAGATTGAAGGCATTAGAGTAACGAGACCATGAGGAAGCAACTGGACCAATCTAAAAGGTGTCTATAGGAAAAGTGGGTTGGTCTCTTGAACCAAGTCAACGGAAAAAGAAAAAATAATGGGAGAGGGGAACTGTGGTAGGATTAAAAAAATGACTCATAACCAAATGCAGCCAGTGTTCCTTGATTTACATAAACTGGCAAGAAAGGACATGTGTGCCACAATCACAGAAATTTACACAGAGACTGCTTATCTTTAGATGATATTAAGTTAGTATTCATTATTTAGTTGTGATAATGGTATCGGGGCTAAGTTAGAAAACGTTATTTTCTAGACATGCATAGAGAAACATTTAGAGGTAAGATGTCATGAAGTCTGTATCTTGAAATGCTTCAATGTTTTTGTTTTATAGTTTTGACTTTGGAGCCCTGTAATGGTTTACACAATTATACAACAAAATTAAAATTTACAAAATTTAAACTCCTAAAACCCAAAATGAAATAAATGAATCTAACTGTAGTTCAAGTTGGCATGTTAATGACACAGAAAAGAATTAATTTAAGGGACTTTTAAAACCCAATATTTTGACTGTACATCCTAAGGACCAGAAAGAACAAAAGAATTTTAAGTGAATTCAGTATTGTTACGGATAATGTTGGCATTGTCATCTTTAAGCATTAACAGAATTACTTTATTTGCTTTATCCCATTATTTACTATGTAATATATATTATTTATGTATAAGTATACATATATATACTTATTTATTTATAGTTTTATGCACCTACACATTATAGAGCAAGTAACTGTAATAATGTCATCAGAAATCGAGGTTTTCAACGTAAGAAAAATGCGGATACAAATATAAAAACCAAGGAAGTAAAAACCCTATAATCTTAAAAATGAACTGGGGGATTTCCCTGGCAGTCCAGTGGTTAAGACTCTGCAATTCCACTGCAGGGGGGAACAGGTTCGATCCCTGGTCTGGGAAACAAGATATCACATGCTGCGGGGCGAAAAAATTACAAAAAAAAAAAATGAACTGGACGTTATCAGTACGAACTCATGTTTCATTTTTTTTCTTAAACAGTTCATATTCCTTGCCTTTGTTCTCTGAAAAGAATAAGAAGCACTGTTAACAGAGCAGTGAGCACTCTTAGTGACTAGACTGATGGTCTCTAAATACTATTTCCCATTAAAATGAACCAGGGCTTTTTGATGAAATGGCTGGTTCCAAGGCTTGGCAGAAAAGGTACAAGATGAGCCTGGAACATCTTTTTTTTTTTTATCATCTTTATTGCAGTATAATTGCTTTACAGTGGTCTGTTAGTTTCTGCTATATAACAAACAGAGTGAGCTATACATATATACGTATATGTAGAGTGAGTCACCTATATGTATACATATATCCCCATACGCCCTCGACTCGTGTCTCCCTCCCACCCCTCTAGGTGGCCACAAAGCACCGATCTGATCGTGCTGTGCTATGCGGCTGCTTCCCACTAGCTATCTATTTTACGTTTCATAGTGTATATATGTCCATGCCAATCTCTCACTTCGTCCCAGCCACTCTCTCACTTCGTCCCAGCTTACCCTTCCCCCACCCCGTGTCCTCAAGTCCATTCTCTACGTGTGCCTTTATTCCTGTCCTGCCCCTAGGATCTTCAGAATCATTTTATTTTTTTAGATTCCATATATATGTGTTAACATACAGTATTTGTTTTTCCCTTTCTGACTTACTTCACTCTGTATGACAGTCTCTAGGTCCATCCACCTCACTACAAATAACGCAATTTCGTTTCTTTTTATGGCTGAGTAATATTTCATTATATACATGTGCCACATCTTCTTTATCCACTCATCTGTTGATGGACACTTAAGTTGCTTCCATGTCCTGGCTATTGTAAACAGAGCTGCAATGAACATTGTGCTACATGATACTTTTTGAATTATGGTTTTCTCAGGGTACATGCCCAGTAGTGGGATTGCTGGGTCGTATGGTAGTTCTATTTTTAGTTTTTTAAGGAGCCTCCATACTGTTCTCCATAGTGGCTGTATCAATTTACATTCCTACCAACAGTGCAAGAGTGTTCCCTTTTCTCCACACCCTCTCCAGCATGTATTGTTTGTACATTTTTTGATGATGGCCATTCTGAATGGTGTGAGGTGATACCTCATTGTAGTTTTGATTTGCATTTCTCTAATGATTAGTGATGTTGAGCATTCTTTCATGTGTTTGTTGGCAATCTGTATATCTTCTTTGGAGAAATGTCTATTTAGGTCTTCTGCCCATTTTTGGATTGGGTTGTTTGATTCATACTGAGTTGCATGAGCTGCTTGCACATTTTGGAGATTCATCCTTTGTCACTTGCTTTGTTTGCAAATATTTTCCCCAATTCTGAGAGTTGTCTTTTCGTCTTGCTTATGGTTTCTTATGCTGTGTAAAGCTTTTACGTTTCACTAAGTCCCATTTGTTTATTTTTGTCTTTACTTCGATTTCTCTAGGAGTTGGGTCAAAAAAGACCTTGCTTTGATTTATGTCAGTGTTCTTCCTATGTTTTCCTCTAAGAGATTTATAGTGTCTGGCCTTACATTTAGGTCTTTAATCCATTTTGAGTTTATTTTTGTGTATGGTGTTAGGGAGTGTTCTAATTTCATTATTTTACATGTAGCTGTCCAGTTTTCCTAGCACCACATAATTGAAAAGGCTGTCTTTCCTCCACTGTATATTCTTGCCTACTTTATTAAACATAAGGTGACCATACGTGCGTAGATTTATCTCTGGGCTTTCTATCCTGTTCTATTGATCTATATTTCTGTTTTTGTGCCAGTACCATACTGTCTTTTTTTTTTTTTTGCAGTATGTGGGCCTCTCACTTTCGTGGCCTCTCTTGCCGCGGAGCACAGGCCCCAGATGCGCAGGCCCAACGGCCATGGCTCATGGGCCCAGTCGCTCCGCGGCACAAACCCATGTCCCCTGAATCGGCAGGCGGACTCTCAACCACTGTGCCACCAGGGAAGCCCCATACTGTCTTGATTACTGTAGCTTTGTAGTATAGTCTGAACTCAGGGAGCCTGATTCCTCCAGCTCTGTTTTCTTTTCTCAACATTGCTTTGACTATTTGGGTGTCTTTTGTGAAAGATTGTGAAATTTTTTGTTCCAGTTCTGTGAAAAATACCATTGGTGGTTTGATAGGGATTGTATTGAATCTGTAGATTGCTTTGGGTAGTATAGTCATTTTCACAATGTTGATTCTTCCAATCCAAGAACATGGTATATCTCTCCATCTGTCTGTATCGTCTTTAATTTCTTTCATCAGTGTCTTATAGTTTTCTGCATACAGGTCTTTTGTCTCCTTAGGTAAGTTTATTCCTAGGTATTTTATTCTTTTTGTTGCAATGGTAAATGGAAGTGTTTCCTTAATTTCTCTTTCAGATTTTTCATCGTTAGTGTATAGGAATGCAAGAAATTGCTGTGCGTTAATTTTGTATCCTGCTACTTTACCAAATTCACTAATTAGCTCTAGCAGTTTTCTGGTAGCATCTTTAGGATTCTCTATGTATAGCATCATGTCATCTGCAAACAGTGACAGCTTTACTTCTTCTTTTCCGATATGGATTCCTTTTATTTCTTTTTCTTCTCTGACTGCTGTAGCTAAAACTTCCAAAACATGTTGAATAAGAGTGGTGAGAGTGGGCAACCTTGTCTTGCTCCTGATCTTTGTGGAAATGTTTTCCGTTTTTCACCATTGAGAATGATGTTTGCTGTGGGTCTGTCATATATGTCCTTTACTATGTTGAGGTAAGTCCCCTCTATGCCTAAATTCTGAAGGGTTATCATAAATGGGTGTTGAATTTTGTTGAAAGCTTCTTGTGCATCTATTGAGATGATCAAATGGTTTTTATCCTTCAATTTCTTAATATGGTATATCACATTGATTGATTTGCATATATTGAAGAATTCTTGCATTCCTGGGATAAACCCCACTTGCTCACGGTTTGTGATCCTTTTAATGTGCTGTTGGATTGTTTGCCAGTATTTTGTTGAGGATTTTTGCATCTATGTTTATCAGTGATATTGGCCTGTAGTTTTCTTTTTGGGGAACATCTTTGTCTGGTTTTGGCATCAGGGTGATGGTGGCCTCATAGAATGAGTTTGGGAGTGTTCCTCCCTCTGCTATATTTTGGAAGAGTTTGAGAAGGGTAGGTGTTAGCCCCTCTCTAAATGTTAGAATTCACCTGTGAAACCATCTGGTCCTGGGCTTTTGTTTGTTGGAAGATTTTTAATCACAGTTTCAATTTCATTACTTGTGATTGGTCTGTTTATAGTTTCTATTTCTTCCTGGTTCAGTCTCGGAAGGTTGTGCTTTTCTAAGAACTTATCCATTTCTTCCAGGTTGTCCATTTTATTGTCATATAGTTGCTAGTAAGTAATCCCTCATGATCCTTTGTATTTCTGTAATGTCAGTTGTTACTTCTCCTTTTTCATTTCTAATTCTATTGAGTCTTTTCCCTTTTTTCCTTGATGAGTCTGGCTAATGGTTTATCAATTTTGTTTATCTTCTCAAAGAACCAGCTTTTAGTTTTATTGATCTTTGCTATTGATTCCTTCATTTCTTTCTCATTTATTTCTGATCTGATCTTTATGATTTCTTTCCTTCTACTAACTTTGGGGTTCTTTTGCTCTTATTTCTCTGATTGCTTTAGGTGTAAGGTCAGGTTGTTTATTTGAGATGCTTCTTGTTTTTTGAGGTAGGAATTTATTGCTATAAACTTCCCTCTTAGAACTGCTTTTGCTGCATCCCATAGGTTTTGGGTTGTCGTGTTTTCATTGTCATTTATTTCTAGGTATTTTTTGATTTCCTCAGTGATCCCTTGGTTATTTAGTAGTGTACTGTTTAGCTTCCATGTGTTTGTATTTTTTACAGTTTTTTTCCAGTAATTGATATCTAGTCTCATAGCGCTGTAGTAGGAAAAGATACTTGACACAATTTCAATTTTCTTAAACTTACGAAGGCTTGATTTGTGACCCAAGATATGATCTATCCTGGAGAATGTTCCATGAGCACCTGAGATGAAAGTGTATTCTGTTGTTTTTGGATGGAATGACCTACAAATATCAATGAAGTCCCTCTTGTTTAATGTCATTTAAAGCTTGTGTTTCCCTATTTTTATTTTGGATGATCTGTCCATTGGTGAAAGTGGGGTGTTCAAGTCTCCTACTATGATTGTGTTACTGTCGATTTCCCCTTTTATGGCTGTTAGTATTTGCCTTATGTACTGAGGTGCTCCTATGTTGGGTGCATAAATATTTACAACTGTTATATCTTCTTCTTGGATTGATCCCTTGATCATTATGTAGTATCCTTCCTTGTCTCTTGTAATAGTCTTTATTTTAAAGTCTATTTTATCTGATATGAGAATTGCTACTTCAGCTTTCCTTTGATTTCCATTTGCATGGAATATCTTTTTCCATCCCCTCACTTTCAGTCTGTATGTGTCCCTAGGTCTGAAGTGGGTCTCTTGTAGACAGCATATATATGGGTCTTGTTTTTGTATCCATTCAGCCCGTCTATGTCTTTTGGTTGGAGCATTTAATCCATTTACATTTAAGGTAGTTATCAATATGTACGTTCCTATTACCATTTTCTTAACTGTTTTGGGTTTGTTATTGTAGGTCTTTTCCTTCTCTTGTGTTTCCTGCCTAGAGAAGTTCCTTTAGCATTTGTTGTAAAGCTGGTTTAGTGGTGCTGAATTCTCTTAGCTTTTGCTTGTCTGTAAAGGGTTTAATTTCTCCATCGAATCTGAATGAGATCCTTGCTGGGTAGAGTAATCTTGGTTGGAGGTTTTTCCCTTTCATAACTTTAAATATGTCCTGCCACTCCCTTCTGGCTTGCAGAGTTTCTGCTGAGAAATCAGCTGTTAACCATATGGGGATTCCCTTGTATGTTATTTGTTCCTTCTCCCTTGCTACTTTTAATATTTTTCATTGTATTTAATTTTTGATAGTTTGATTATCATGTGTCTTGGCTTGTTTCTCCTTTGATTTATCCTGTTTGGGACTCTCTGTACTTCCTGGACTTGATTGACTATTTCCTTTCCCATATTAGGGAAGTTTCAACTATAATCTCTTCAAATATTTTCTCAGTCCCTTTTTTTTTTTTTTTTTTTTTGCGGTACGCAGGCTTCTCACTGTTGTGGCCTCTCCTGTTGCGGAGCACAGGCTCTGGACACGCAGGCCCGGTGGCCAAGGCTCACAGGCCCAACCGCTCTGTGGCATGTGGGATCTTCCCAGACCAGGGCACGAACCCATGTCCCCTGCATCGGCAGGTGGACTCTCAACCACTGTGCCACCAGGGAGGCCCTCAGTCCCTTTCTTTTACTCGTCTTCTTCTGGGACCCCTATAATTAGAATGTTGGTGCATTTAATGTTGTCCCAGAGGTCTCTGAGACTGTCCTTAATTCTTTTCATTCTTTTTTCTTTATTCTTCTCTGTGATAGTTATTTCCACTTTTTTATCTTCCAGGTCACTTATCTGTTCTTCTGCCTCAGTTATTCTGCTATTAATTCCTTCTAGAGAATTTTTCATTTCATTTATTGTGTTGTTCATCATTGTTTGTTTGCTCTTTAGTTCTTCTAGGTCCTTGTTAAATGTTTCTTGTGTTTTCTCCATTCTATTTCCGAGATTTTGGATCATTGTTACTATCATTAGTCTGAATTCTTTTTCAGGTAGATTGCCTGTTTCCTCTTCATTTGTTTGGTCTGGTGGGTTTTTATCTTGCTCCTTCATCTGCTGTGTGTTTCTCTGTCTTCTCATTTTGCTTAACTTACTGTGTTTGGGGTCTCCTTTTCACAGGCTGCAGGTTCGTAGTTCCCTTTGTTTTTGGTGTCTTCTCCCAGTGCGTAATGTTGATTTAGTGGGTTGTGTAGGCTTCCTGGTGGAGGGGACTGGTGTCTGTGTTCTGGTGGATGAGGCTGGATTTTGTCTTTCTGGTGGACAGGACCACAACCGGTGGTGTATTTTGGGGTGTCTGTGAAGTTATTATGATTTTAGGCAGCCTCTCTGCTAATGGGTAGGGTTGTACTCCTGTCTTGCTAGTTGTTTGGTATGGGGTGTCCAGCACTGAAGCTTGCTGGTTGTTGGGTGGAGCTGAGTCTTAGCATTGAGAAGGAGATCTCTGGGAGAGCTCTCGCCGACTGATATTACGAGGGGCCAGGAGGTCTCTGGAGGAGTGATGTCCTAAACTCGGCTCTCCCACCTCAGAGGCTCAGGCCTGACACCCGGCAGGAGCACCAAGACCCTGTTAGCCACATGGCTTTTGGGAAGTCTGAGGTCTTCTGCCAGCGTTCAGTAGGTATTCTATAGGAGTTGTTCCACATGTAGATGTACTTCTGATGTATCTGTGGGGAGGAAGGTGATCTCCACATCTTATTCCTGTGCCATCTTGAAGGTCCTCCTGTTGCTCTACTTTTTATACTGTATTATTCACCTTTTATTTAGTTTTTTGATTTTTGAACAAATTTTGAACTGGATATTTTTAGATAATTTAAAAGTCATTAACATATCTGCATTGCCCATTATTCCTATCACAATCACATACAGGTACCATCTGTACCTATAAATGGAGTTATGTGTTTTTTAGCCTGATTTCCTTATCCCTACTTTATAGGAACATATTTCTTTATAAATCTTGTATATTCCATATATAAGATATGAAAGGGTTTAACAAGGCTTCTTTGTAGATTTATTTCATCAATTCCTTATCTAAAGCTTCATTTATTTACTCTTCTCTGGGCACATTTCCCAATGGCAAACGTCCTTTGAACAACACACTTCATCAATGCCCTGAGACAGCTTTAGCAGGTCCAGTCTCAGTCCTGTAGACGTTTCTGAATCCCAGGGTAATAGTCACTTGCAGTGTTCAGGTAGGGATCCTTGCCACGGCAGCCAGGAAAAGGCCCTGACCTTTGACCCGGCCTCCATTCAGGCTCTCTTACTCCCTCCTGGCTGCCCTGCCCCACTCCTTGGCTGGAGCCTGGAACATCTTAAATAAGGAAACTATCACAGACTACTGGAGTCATGTCAAAGGGACAAAGAAGCCAATACAAAGGGCCTTCACTGGCCAAAGGTAGGACTACTTGAGCCTAAATGAAAACTGCAGTGTTGTTCAACAGGTAAGGTATTTAAAATCTACCAGTGTAGAATGATATTGAAAACAAAAACATTTTACCTTGCTGCTAGGGTATCAACTCATTGCTTGAAAAATTAGTAAATAAAGACAACTAATCAAGCTTTTTAATCTAATGTTCCCGTATAGATTGTATTTTATGGTAAACAAATAAAAATTCCAACTAATAAATTAATGTAGAAGGGATCATAGAATTAGAAAATGATTCTTTTTCAACCATCAAGTAAATGATGATTGTGAAATGAGAATTTATAATGGATTGACCCACTGGAAATCCGAACATCACACAAAGACAGACCAACAGGCATTACGTGCACAGCATCAATAATGGAGCATTTTTTTGCCAAATAATTGAACCTGAACCTGATCAAGCTGTTAGATCTGTCAATTTACAGGAATAGAGAGGACAGTGCAAAGTCACGGTATACAATTAGCTAACACCAGACTACAGAAAATTCTGCAGGACGAACCTTTTTCTCTAACAAATAAATACTAAGAAAACAAAAAGAACAAGAGAGAAGTGTTAACGACAGACTTGAGAGACACACAACCAGGACAAAGTGTGAGCGTTTGGAACCTAAATAAAAATGAATCAACTGTAGAAGAGAATTTATAAGACAGTCATGGAACTGGAACACTGATAATATTAGACGACATTGAAAGAATTATTCTTTTTTTTCAGGTGTGATAAGAATGATATTTTCGAGGTACACGCTAAATTATTGACAAATGAAATGATTTTCTCCCTAGGATTTGCTTTAAATAATCAAGTGGGCCAGGGTGGGAGGACTAGGTGAAACAGGATTGGCCACTATATTATTATATTATACACTATTAATAGCTGTACAAGCGGGATGACAGATACACAGGTGCTTATTATAATTCTCTTTCTAATTTTGTGTTTCTAAATATCCATAAAACCTTTTTTTTTATTTTTGAAAAATGAAGAACTAAAAAATTAAGTAACTAAAGAAGATGAACGCAAATATGACAAAATGTCAAAAACTGTCAAGTTCTAAGTGATGGAAATACAGACGCTTACGTTTTCTGTATGTTTGAAAATGTTCGTAATGGTAAACAAAATTGTAAAAGCACTTCAATCCAGCAAAGACTCAGCGCTAGGTCAGGTTACAAGGATTGCGAAGTGTAGTTACAGACACCCAATGCTGGCATTGACCAGTAATGCCCTCAGAAAATTAAAAGCAAATGATAAAAAACCAAAAATGTTCAAACTCGAACTATTGGACTGGCCAAAAAGTTCGTTCAGGATTTTCTGTGTTATGGAAAAACCCAAATGAACTTCCTGACCAAACCAATATTAAATTATGAAGGAAAAAGAAGGACCTAGAGAAAAATACTCCAGCTGACAAAACAGTGACACATGCTTACTATACTTGCAACATAAAGGATCTCCAATTCAGAGTAAAGCCACAATACAATCAAATGGGAGAGGAGGTGTCTCATGATTTTATTTCAAGGCCTGATGACAATCAGAGAAAGATCCAGCTAGAACCATGTGCCCTAAGGCCTTAATACCTTAAGTGACAGGGGTATAAAAAGCAACCTCACAGAAGCTCAAATCTTTTATGAACTGGAGTTATAAAACAAACCAAGGCAAAGTTAACAGGCTGCTTGCTACTCGGATACATTAACCAGCCTCTGGAATGAGCAACTACTGCAAAAGCATTGCTCCGTGACAGAATCCTAAGTACAGCATGGTCTCATGTTCCCTGGACCTAAGAAGGCTCTTTTCCATACCTGATGATGACACACTGGTTCTCTCTGTCAATGATCATGTTTCTGTACATATTATCTGCAAGAGCATAGATATGTGGTGGGTTTTCATACTGTGCCTGGAAAAGAAGAAAAAAAAAAAAACCAAAAAAACCATGGTCAGTTAGAGCAACACATTACATTTCTTTTCTTGGCCTTGGCAATGAATACACCACTGTATAGTTCCAGCCTTAAAGGTTGCATAATACAAGAATCATAAACTTGCTAAGGTCATGAGGAGGTACACCTAAAGCAATGAAGATGGAATTTGGAAGGACTCTTCTGTAAGCCTATGTATGATTCAGCCTTCAGACATAACCATTGTCTTCAGAGACTCCGATACCACACCCTTCCACCCAGCACGCCTCTGTAGACCACATTCCATTTCTAAGTGTTTCTGAAGACATTTGGGCAACAGGTCTTAAGAGGGCCTTACTAAAAACCTGGATCTGACTGGTATTAATTCAGAAATTCTAGTTTTTTTTTTTTCTAAGAGGTAAGTTGAAGATCCTGGGACCCCACAGGAAATTAAGTGAGACTATATGAAAATAAGGAAAAAACTTAAAAACTTTCCATTAGAAGAAGGCAGGAGGTGTGGTTCTTTAAAGAGATAAACAGATTTGACCAGTTTGTCCCATCTCAGTATGGAAAAACAAAAAATCCTACCACACCAAGATAGCGGGTTTGTGCTTTTATCTCATGGGATATCTTAGCTATGCATAAATATAAATCCACCAATAAATTCACTGCGTCAGGACGACTGCAGCCCTGCTTCCTTCAGTTTCTTGGCACCACTTCCACCACTTCCTCAAAAATCACTAAAAAGAATAATACTTCATATGGTGGAAAGCTGGAGGAAGAACACGCCTTCAATTTGAGACTATCTACCATAAAAGAGTGAAAAGAAAGCCAAGTCCAGAGGGAGAAGACATTCAGGCTCTGTCTTGCCCTTCTCTGGTTCGCATCTCTAGAGTGGGGATAATAACGTCCATGGTACACATCTCACAAGGTAACTGAGATGAAGGATGGGAAAGTAATTAGAAAAGGTAAGTAAAATGCAGCGGTAAAGCAGAATCTACTTAATCCAGCTTTGAGCCTTGTTACACAACAAGTTACTACAGTGTAAGGGGCCTGGCCCAGAAATTGCCACTCACTGCAAGCCCTGGTGGATCAGAGTGGAGCGACAAGGGGTGAGAGACTGCTCGACGCCTGCACAAATGGTAAGCACGGGTGTTTCCAGTGCCCACGGCTCCCCACATGTGAGCGGGGGGCTCAGAAAGGAAACTGCTCATGAGGGTCTAGCTTATGCCTGGGACTGAGGGACTGAATAATTCTATACAGGGACAAAAATAATGCCATTGCTGCCTTCACCTCATAGTGAGAAGGGATGCGTAGATGGCACTGCAGGATAAGAGTCTTAAATTGTCTTCTTCCAGCCCAGACTGCTCAAATTATTATCTTTAATACCTCTTTGAAAACAGGGAGACAGGAAAAGAAAAGAGGATGAGGCACTTCTCTGGCGGTCCAGTGGTTAAGACTCCCAGCTTCCACTGCAGTGGGCACGGGTTCAATCCCTGGTTGGGGAACTAAGATCCTTCATGCTGTGCTGCGTGGCCAGAAAAAAAAAAAAGGATGGAAAATAGAAGGAAATGGAGTAGAGAGAAAGCTGTGAGCAGTGGAGGGAAAGGAGTGGGCAAGTCATTGCCCAATAAGGCTTCAAAGTCACTTAGCTAGTTATACTTGACCTCTGCACGTCACTTTTTAGTTTTCAAATTGGTTTCCCATCTATGGACTCCTGGTACTTCTCAGCTACTGATGAGAATTATAGGGTAAGCATTTCCTCTACCTGATCTTCCCTTAGGCTTGAAAGAAAGTCACTGAGACCTGACTTCAACTCCCAGCTTCAACACTCAATATATTCAAGTACTTTACCTCTCTGAGCTCCAGTTTCCTCATCTGTGAAATGGGGATGAAGAGTAATCCGCAGCCAGCATACAGGGCTGAGTTATTATGGTTGCAAGTGTAACATAGTACCCGGCACTAAGTAAATACCAATTTTACAACATTCTGTTACCACTAGCAGTTAAAAATAAATATATATTAAAAACTTCTAGGGCATATCTTTAAAGAGAACTCTTCAAAAAGATGAATGGTCTGCAAGGGACTCACGTAGCAAGGCTTCACAGAGAAATGGGAAGAAACAACACGAATGCACAGCACTTCCACCCACCCCGCTTTGGCTGTCATTGAGGACGCCAAGCCGGCTCCGTGCCTGCTGCCCCGGGGCCCTGCTGATCAGGGCGCCAGGGCAGGGCCCAGCCTCTACTGACAGTGTTTCCCTTGTGCTGGGCTTCCATAAAGGCAGCATTATCAAAGGTCTTTCGCGTGGCAGCCTCCTTCGGCTCCAGCTACCAGCACCATTCATCTGGCAACCACGGGGTGGGCTCTTGCTCTGGGTAAATTGCCTTCCACTTCAACTGATGAATTTGTGTGGGCTCCCTTTTGTTTGTTTTCCAGGGGTCAGGATTAATGAACGCTCTTGTGCTTCTGCTGGAAAGGAAAGAGGGAAGGAAAAAGATGCAGAGATGGGGAGGCCTGGGGAAGTGATGAGCCATGGGATGAAATATATTAATTAGGATTATGGATTCTATTTTGATCACACAACTGAAATGGCTATGGAGCTGGGTCTGAATAGAGATCAGGGTCACATTAATAAATGAAGTAATAAAAGATTCATTTTTCATGTTCCACTCATAGCCACAGCTTAAGTGATTTGCAGAGAAAAGTTCCCGTTGTCCTATTTATTTTTTTTTTTTACCGAGTAGTGTTTTTTTTTAGTCCTTAGAATTTTGTGACATATGTGGAAGGAGGAAGATGCCTGAAGCTGTAAGTCTTACATCCTGTTTGACTAATTTTGTATATAATGTTCCAATAATAATACTCCTATGCTTTTTTGAGCTGTACTCTGAAGAGCAGCACATTATTAAAAATCAAACAATGTCACCTACTTGCGTTTCCCCAATAAACAATTCATAATAAGAAAATGCAAATGTATTGCAAACTTCAATTGCCCATGCATCATAAAAGCCCCCAAACACTACAGTAATTTAAGTGGCATGTAACTTACCGCTCCTTGGTACATTTCAATTTCCTTTTCCCCAAAATATGGCATCTGCTTGAAAGGGTTGACTGAGATTAATACAGATCCTATATATGTCTGAGTTTAAATCCAGTTAAGGTCTATCATTAATCTTCATAGCTATACATTTTTTGAATTAAGCAACCAGATGTTATCAAGAATTCATAATGATTGTCCCAAGGAAAAGCTCACGTTTGTCTTCTAAAAGATTACAAATAAAGACAAAAGCAATTACCAACTAGCTCAGGTTTTGTTCTCCAGGAAGAGTAACTGACTTAATTACCGAAGTGTTACTAAAAGAAATCGTTATTTTAAGTGAATTGAAGCACATTCTTTCAAGACTGATGACATGCACAGCTAGGAAAAAACGAAACAAGTGACCAAGGAGTAAAAAGAGCAAATATTTTTTCCTTGGAAATTTCACGTCTCTTAGGTACACTAAAAACATATTCATTTACCTGTTTAACAAGTACAGGGGTATAAGATGAACTGAACAGTCCTGCTCTTTTTTTGTTTTTTTTAAATTTATTTTTGGCTGCGTTGGGTCTTTGTTGCTACACATGGGCTTTCTCTAGTTGCGGCGAACGGGGGCTACTGTTCGTTGCAGTGCGTGGGCTTATTGCGGTGGCTTCTCTTGCTGCAGAGCATGGGCTCTAGGCACGCGGGCTTCAGTAGTTGTGGCACGTGGGCTCAGTAGCTGTGGCTCGCGGGCTCTAGAGCGCAGGCTCAGTAGTTGTGGTGCACGGGCTTCACTGCTCCGGGGCATGTGGGATCTTCCCGGACCAGGGAGTGAACCCATGTCCCCTGCATTGGCAGGCGGATTCTTAACCACTGCGCCACCAGGGAAGCCCCAGTCCTGCTCTTTCAAATCTCTGGAGAACTGAGTTGTTTCCATAAGTGGTATTCAGAGCAGAAAATTACAAACCCACATAGATCAGGTTTAGGGAAGAAGGTTTTATTTCTGTGTGGGAAATCCCAGAAGGCCCTGCAGAAGACAATGTGTTACATATGCCCCCAAAATGAAGTGTTATTATAACATACAAAATATTTCCATTTATCATTCAACAATCAACTAGTTTGAACTGGATGTCTACAACACGCCAGGCATTGTTACAGATGCAGAGATACAGCAGTGAACAAAATGGACAGAAGAGATAAAACTCCCTGCCTAGAGCCCGTGCTCCGCAACAAGAGAAGCCACCGCAATGAGAAGCACGTGCACTGCAACAAAGGGTGGACCCCACTCGCCGCAACTAGAGAAAACCCATGCGCAGCAATGAAGACCCAATGCAGTGCAAAATAAATAAATTTTTAAAAAAAGAAAGAATGTAAAGCTATGAGATTTCCTCCTCCAAGGGTACATTTATATATTCACATATTAGGACCTGAGTGTCAAATAGAGCAGCACAGGGAATCTGGTCGGATTGCCTAGCTCCCCACACCCAGTTCTATTCTACGCTGACCTTGAGTCACATCTCTAAGCGGTGGTTATTGGACGATGGGGTAAATAGGACCTACTTGATAGGCCTGTTATGAGAATTAAATGAAACAGTATAAAATGGTCAGCACAATGTTTGCTATGTAGTAGAGGCAATGTCCTTGATTCATACACTTCAGGATGCTCATTCTGTCACGTTAACATCTCTGGGATGCAGTGCTGGTATTATTATTGAACACAAATGAGCCAAGAGTGGAATGGATCATATAATATTTAAAAATTAATACTTATACATGAAAGTGAGAATAGGGTATGACTGGGTTGCAATTTTGCTTGCTTTTTCACTGAACAGAAAGATCTTCAGAATTGAAAGGGCTGAACATGAAACAGTAGTAGACAAGATGGGGTCCATTTTCACTGCACATCCAGATACACCCAGCACTGCTCTGGGGTCAGGCCATGGCACTAAGAGAAAACGCAGATGAGACAGTGAATCATAACTGAAAATCACTACAGAGTCACAGACGAAGGGCCAAGAGCAAACGTATTTCCAAGTGCCAAAGTCAGAGGAGGCCAACCACACGTCAGTGGGCTGTTTTTTTTGAGGTAAAACTTAGAACAGATAAATTTATTGTTAGAATTATTAAGCAGGTCAGACGTCTTCATAGTGTTACAGCCAAGACTAAGTGTTGATGATAAAAACACTGATCGAACACATACATGTATACATGGCACTAATCTAAGCTCCTAATGACAATCCTGTTACTATTTTTTCTTTTTTTTTTTTGCGGTACGCGGGCCTCTCACTATTGTGGCCTCTCCCATTGCGGAGCACAGGCTCCGGACGCGCAGGCTCAGCGGCCATGGCTCATGGGCCCAGCCGCTCCGCGGCATGTGGGATCTTCCTGGACCGGGGCACAAACCCGTGTCCCCTGCATCAGCAGGCGGACCCTCAACCGCTTGCCACCAGGGAAGTCCCCTGTTACTATTTTAATCCTATTTTACTAGGAGGAAACTGAGGCATAGAGAAATCTTCAACATTCAAGAAGTACAGCACTGCTACGACCATATTCATTTCAGAAGTAGATGTCTATGCCTACATCCATCCCCCAAATAGGATCTTTCCATGGAGGATGGTGCTCCTTCCTCAGTTGTAAAGGGACTGCTGTGGATGTCACCTGTCCTAGATAAACCAATCCCTGCACTCAGAGAATAAAGAGCTGCCAGAGGACCCAAGCCAAAGGAATCACCAACCCAACCTTGTTCCCCAATAAATAGATCTAGATTGGGTTGCATAAGAGCTCCTATAGGTACCAACATTTAAAAATATTTCTTTATTTATTTTTGGCTGTGTTGGGTCTTCGTTGCCGCATGTGGGTTTTCTCTAGTTGCAGCGAGCAGGGGCTTCTCTTGTTGCAGAGCATGGGCTCTAGGTGCACAGGCTTCAGTAGTTGTGGCTCACGGGCTCTAGAGCACAGGCTCAGTAGTTGTGGCGCACGGGCTTAGTTGCTCCGTGGCATGTGGGATCTTCCTGGACCAGGGCTCGAACCCGTGTCCTCTGCAATGGCAGGTGATTCTTAACCACTCTGCCACCTGGGACGGTCAGGAACCAACATTTTTTTACTGTTAATAGTCTGCTATGTGAAAAGACATCTTGTAAAGTCTTGATTTTCACTAAGTAGTCTACATAAACTCTGGCAAGGAGACATTCAAAGAAAAAAACCTCTTTTGGAATATTCTAGGCCAATCCTGAATCCATGACTCAGATTGGAAGAGGGATCCAGTAAGGCTCTCGCGGGCGGTATTATTTGGGAGGACTCCTGAAAAATAAAGTTTGGTTTGAAATGAATAACGCTGTTCCTATCTAGCTACAAATTTACTTAAATCAGAATGGAGACAAGAGAATTTGATTTGGAAGTTAAAGGAAACAACTATGTTTTTCCCACCTGCTTGGGTCTGCAGAGACCTCAGCTACCTCCCTGACAGCACAGGTCATCTACTGGGTTGGGCCACTTCTCCAGGTAACTCTAATACCCACTCCTGCTCCCTGCTGCATAATTCAGGTGTGCCTTTGGAAACAGCTGTTCCGTCATTGTCTCTACCCACACGACCTTTAGCTGGAAAGGTGTGGCCCAAGGTTAATTCTCAAATTGTATGCAGATACACAAGGTTATGATTAAAAATTAAAAAAACCGGAAATAAGATAAATGCCATCTTATTTAACAGCATATGCAAGACAGAAGGCAGCTAATAGATCTTTCATTGATTGTTTCCCAATTACTACTCTGTGGATCCTTGTACTTTCATCAATCTGCAGCAAGAATGACAAAAAGAGAAACAGTGCCCTGAATTTTTTATAAAGCCCAATGTATTCAGTATAAAGGACCATCCTTTATTCTTACACTATTTCCTTTCTACTTTTTGGGTGTTAAAATAGTCTTTCTTTTATGAAATGTGATGGTAGTGCAGCTCCTGTAAATTTGTTTTTAATGGTCTTATAAGGCAAGGTTAAGCGTTTAATGTTTTTTTAAAAAAAAAAAAAAAAATTTAAATAGCCAGTGAATTCCCCCAAACTGCCCACACTGATGTAGTCGACCTGCCTGGACTCATCACTGAGGTGGGGCAGGGAGGTGAGGTGATTTGTGTGAAGTCACATATGTGGAGACGACAGAGCTGGAACTTGAGCCCCTGGCTCCGGACACCAGACTCACGTTCATCTCACTGCAGTGGCTGCCCCCCAACATGAACTGATGGCCAAGGGTCAAACCTCATTCAAATCAATGGCGCTGCCCTGAGCTCCGGTTGCTCTGGCGCAAGTGTCTTAACTCCTAATTCAAGGGCTGAAAATGCCAAGCACACTTGAGCATGTGGTCTTTGAGGAAAAACAAGTTTGGAGAAAGTTGGACCAAATGAGCATGGAGTGCTTTGTACAGGAACTATTTTTGTCAGCCAAGTGGCTATAAATGATATCTCACCAAGCAGAGGGAAAATACTGCAAGGTTTCCCTCCTATATTTTAGAATGTAATTGTAAGAAGTGTGGAAACACTCAAGAAAAATAGATAGTAAATGAAACCTCCCTGGTCTTAGGATAAATAGCTGAAAAAAATGGGGTTTTGTTGGTTAACAGTGTTCGCATATTCCAAGTAGATTTTTTTTCTAATGTGAAACAAAGAAATGTTCAGTCAGCCTGAATGCATTAACAATTGATTGTTCCAAATGCTGACCTTCAGTACGAAACAATGTGCTGCTATTAGATGTAGAATAGGTAAAATGAGCATTTTTATAACTTAACCTAAAGGCGAATCTCTTCTTGTCTTAACTATTAAGCTTAGGAGAGAGAGGGGGAAAAACTCATTCAAAATAATGCTACTCTATCATAACATTCCCTTGGCATTGAACTTATAAAGGAGGCTTCTATCACTTATCAGAGGAAAAGATTCACAGTTAGACCCTTGGTATTATTTCGTAAACATCCAACAGAGCCATCAAGCTTCCTCAAAGCTGAAAGCTGCTCTGTGCTATTGCCGGAAAGCATGCTGATGCCGAGTTTCTCATATACTGAGTGGGCAGAGGTTTCTACAACACGAAGTCTATTAGTGGTCAACTAACTCATTTCCTTGGAAGAACACACGATTAGTCAGTCATTGATTCAAAGACATTAATTCAAAGGCTGGGAATCAGCCCCCTCTGTGTGAGTCACTTTGAAATTCTGCTGTCTGAATATAAAAAGCGAGTCATCATAGTCAACAAACTTTCAATGAACATCTACTATAATGCACCATGCCAAGAATTATGCAGGAAACTAAGAAATAAACAAGGCAGGATGATGCCACTTTTTGGCTAAAATTAACAAGAAAGCACATGTATGTATAGGTATGTTTATATGTGAGTAAATTGAAAAATATACAACAGGTTAATAGGAACAAACCTTATATGGTGGGATAGCAGGGGATTTTAATGTTCTCCTTTCTAGTTAACTGCATTTTGTAAATCGTGTTAAATGAACACATATTGCTTTAAAGTGCTTTTTAAACTTTGCTTTTTAAAAGGTATAGAAGACATAGTCCCTGTTCTTAGGAGTTTCTAGTGTTTTAGGGGTAAACGCGATCTGTACGGAGAAAAGTGAGTCTGTCTAGGTTGATGATGGGCTGGCTGCTGATAACCACTGACATATTTTTCTTTTCTTACCCAGTTGATCAAAAACCATGCCTATAGGGCTTCCCTAGTGGTGCAGTAGTTAAGAATCTGCCTGCCAACGCAGGGGACACGAGTTCAAGCCCTGGGCCGGGAAGATCCCACATGCTGTGGAGCAACTAAGCCCGTGCGCCACAACTACTGAGCCTGCGCTCTAGAGCCTGCGAGCCACAACTACTGAGCCCGTGTGCCACAACTACTGAAGCCCGTGCACCTAGAGCCCGTGCTCTGCAGCAAGAGAAGCCACCGCGATGAGAAGCCCGTACACCGCAACGAAGAGTAGCTCCCGCTCGCTGCAACCAGAGAAAGCCCACGTGTAGCAACGAAGATTCAACGCAGCCAAAATTAAATAAAATATAATTTTTTAAAAGAACAAACCATGCCTATGTAAATAATGTAATAAACTGAGTCCACGTTCTAAGAACATTCCAATGAATAATGAGTTCAACTACATCCACCGGAAATGAGTCTTCTATGGGCTTGTCAATAAACCAATCCTCCATTGAAAAGTTTCTATGGGGCTTCCCTGGTGGCGCAGTGGCTAAGAATCCGCCTGCCAATGCAGTGGACACGGGTTTGAGCCCTGGTCCGGGAAATTCCTACATGCCACAGAGCAGCTAAGCCCGTGCACCACAACTAATAAGCCTGTACTCTAGAGCTCTCGAGCCACAACTACTGAGCCTGAGTGCCACAACTACTGAAGCCCGTGCGCCTAGAGCCCGTGCTCCACAACAAGAGAAGCCACCGCTGTGAGAAACCTGCGCACCGCAACGAAGAGTAGCCCCCACTCGTGGCAACTAGAGAAAAGCCTGTGTGCAGCAACGAAGACCCAACGCATCCAAAAATAAAATAAATAAAATAAAATTAATTAAAAATTAAGAAAAAATAAAATAAATAAACAAAAGCTTCTATGGTAAAATGCATTTGAATGTCCAATAAGCAACTTTATCATTGAAGTTTTGGAACATAATTCAGAAATACGGCAGGGGGTTTCCCTGGTGGCGCAGTGGTTGGGAGTCCACCTGCCGATGCAGGGGACACGTGTTTGTGCCCTAGTCCGGGAAGATCCCACATGCCGTGGAGCGGCTGGGCCCGTGAGCCATGGCCGCTGAGCCTGCGCGTCCAGAGCCTGTGCTCCGCAACGGGAGAGGCCACAAGAGTGAGAGGCCCGTGTACCGCAAAAAACAAAGAAATATGGGAGGAACTTATACACTTGCCTTAGTGTACGATAATAATAACTAATGCTTACTTTGTACTCACTGCATTCATTATTTCATTTTACCCTACAACAGCCTCATGTGGGAGGTTTTATCATCACTTCCATTTTACAGGTGAGGAAATCAAGGAACACAGATCACAAAACTTGTGTAAGGTCACCAAGCTCACGCAGATTAAAGCTTGAAGCCAGTCTGTCCAGATTCATCCCAACTCTTCCTGATCCGTCATCGGCCAGTTTCCATGTGCCTTAGGTCTTGCACATAAAAGTGATTAAAATCTTTTAATAGATGATAAGCCCAGATAAAGTGAGCATATTTCAATTTTTTGACCAAATAAAATGAGAACTTACAACCGAATAAAACTGCTTTCATACAATTAAAGGAAGCTCTGTGCAGGTATCTAGGAGTCAACAAATGTTTTCTGCAAAGGATCAGAGAATAGTCTAGGCTTTGCGCATCATAGGGTCTGTTGCATATACTCCACTCTGCCACAGTAGCATAAAAGCAGCCACAGACGGTAAGTAAACCAACAAGCATGGCTACGTTCCAATAAAATCCTGTGGTGGGTGGGATTCTGTGTTTAGGCAGCGGGCTTCCACACCTGATCAAAATGCTATTATAACGTGGCTAATGAATCCAAATCTATCTATTACTGCTTAAAAGCAGAGGTTTAGGGATTTAACTACCCAGATATTTGGAAAAACTTCCTGTGGTAAACAAGAAACAGCACACTATTGGTTAGAACCCTCCAAGTGCCTTGGAATAATGTCTATTAGTATTAAGCCCTGGTGAGTTGAACTCCCTCCTCACCAATGATAGAATAGGCAGTCCCTGCAGAAGTACTGCTGCATTGCTATGGGTGCTTTTACCTAAGAGTCAAAGGAGTGGTGTAAATAATAAACAGAAGCTACGAATGTGAAAACTTTACCTTCCCAAGGTTTGGGGGTTAAAATCTAAAATGTATGTTATGATAGTTGCAAAGACTCCGCTTTGAATGATCATCCAGAACGTCATACCTTCAGAAGCCACCAAGAGCATCACGGTTAAACTTTCTGGTACTACTATATAGATTTTCACAGACCCTTGCTTATCTATAACCAACTCCACAATAATTCTATTAAAAGAACTTTACATAGTTGCACCAAACAGAACTCCTGAATCCTGTAGGAACTTAAGCAACTATCACAGTTCTCTGTTTATAATGAAGTCAACACACATTTGAATCAAATTTCCATTCTGAATTTTTTAAAGTCCTACCAAAAAAAATGGTATCTGGCAAGCTAAAACTGAAACATAAAGAACTCAAGAATATCAGACATTTTCAACAGTTCATCTTCACTTCTCTCTCATGTTTCTTTTCATGAACATAAGAATGCAGAAAAACTGGCAAAATGGCATATTTTTTTGCATGAGGCAATCTTTTTTAAACCTTTTAAGTCTGGACTTAACTGTCTCTGCTTTGCAATTAGGGAGCGCTATCGACAGAATTCTGCAGACCAGGACATTCTCTAGGAAGAGCACAGGTTTTAGACACCACGTGCGTGGCTAGAGCACTTCAAAGGTACAGTGCCATTGACTGAAATAGAGGAATACTGGCTGCATCTTTTTTTTTTCTGGTCACACGGCGCGGCATGTGGGATCTTAGTTCCCTGACCAGGAATGGAACCCGTGCCCCCTGCAGTGGAAGCACGGAGTCTTAACCGCCAGGGAAGTCCCTGGCTCCATCTTGCTTTTGTGAAATGCCAGGGGAAAACTTTGGCACCATCTCTGCCCTTCCTACAGCCTGAACCAAGGGACAGAAAGTACAAAACCACATTCTGCAATGGTGAAAATGACTTGAGCATATAGTGTCAGTTCAGAATTTCAGATGGATCTCTTATACTAGGATGGACATGTCATCTCACTTAGAAATGTCCAAAGAAACCAATAAAGGATACAAAAATGTAGTCGTCCATGTATCTCTTCTTTAGATTCTCCACGATGGCATTCTCTGTGATCTTGGAGAGCAACACCATGTCATCCACGCCACTGTGCTTGACATTGTGGCTCTGCCAGTGGTACCGGTAGGCACCTTTGCTTCCCTGCAAACAGAGAACACACAATTATAAGGATGGTTTCTTTTCTCCTGGAGGAAAAAAAAAGTGTCACTGAGTTCCCAAATAGTCCTTATATCAAATGAGAATGAGCAAAGCAAACAAAGATCTTGCTATCAACAGATCTGGATTCAGATTTCCGCTTTGCCACCTAAGCGAAGTGGGGAAAAGTGATCTAAGCTTTTGTGTCACTTAGGCTTTTGTCTCTGTAAAAATGGGAGAAATAAGACCCAGTTCATAGAGTTGCGGTAAGGATTAAATAAAACGACATGTAAAGCACCAAGCCGTATCCAGAGTACAGCACAGTAAATGATCAACGGGCTTGGATAATTCCTTCAACCTTATTGTTTTGTAGAATTGACTGGTAAAATAAGCAATGAAACAGAAACGTTCTGGACTTGGCTTGCAAATTATATGACGGAACTCAGAAGTGGAAAGAATATGTATCCCACAATGGCTAGGTCCCACTGTCATAATTTCTCAAGCCATCTGAACTGCTTTCCATCCATGAACTTCCCACTGTCGATGTAATACTGGCCTTCCACATTCAAAAGATAAGCTACATTTTTTACCCTGATCACTGCTATATTAACAAGGAAATGGACAGGACGGCCTCAACACGCTCACAGAACACGCTACGCACAGAAGAACCTCGTCTGATCTCACAGCTTCCTTGGACAGGTAGAGCCCTTGTCTGCTTACTGGATTTACAACTTAACACCACGGGTGGCCTCTGAGCATCCTGTGGCCCGCAGGGCTTCCTATCACTTGGCATTTCTGCAGTGTGATCCCCCATGGGTTGGACTACGTGCCAAGTCCTGGAGCTAAGGGCAGATGGGAGCCCCATTGTGGCTGCATTTGGGGAGCTCATGGTCTCCTGAAGGACGTGAGAGATAGCCACCAAATGATTCATCATTTGTGCGTCAGCAACAGTCAACACGTAAACGCAGGTAAAATGGGTGTTCCAGCAGTGGGTGGAGACTCCTTTGTCCCAGGAGAGACAGAAATCACTTCCTGGAGAAGGTGCCATGTGAAGTGGACGTAAAATATTTTGAATTTGCCAGACAAGACTAGACAAGGAAGGATATTCATTATAATTTACACTCACGGTGCAAAAAAAAAAAAAGCCAATACACATGAAATAATGACAAATAATACATGGCAAGATATTAGAAGACTCTCCCTTCCCTTCAAGCTCTCCATGCATCCTACTGGACATGTCACACACTGGACAAGCATGGTGGGCATTGAATCAAGCAAGACTGGCTCTTCTCCCTCCTCAGGAGTTTACTTTTTTTTTTTGCGGTACACGGGCCTCTCACTGTTGTGGCCTCTCCCGTTGCGGAGCACAGGCTCCGGACGCGCAGGCTCAGCGGCCATGGCTCACGGGCCCAGCCACTCCGCGGCATGTGGGATCTTCCCAGACCGGGGCACGAACCCGTGTCCCCTGCATCGGCAGGCGGACTCTCAACCACTGCGCCACCAGGGAAGCCCAGGAGTTTACTTTTGAGAGGAGTTTGGATAAAGGAGAAAAAATTTCTGAATTAGGGTATCTAGAAAGGCCACCTGCTCAAACGTCAAAACTAGGATGAGAAAAGGCAATAGGCTCTTTGAGAGAAGGGGAAGGTGGAAGGAAACAAGATAAATAACATTTTAAATTTCACTTTAAAAAACTGTTTAATGCTTTCCCTGCAGGAGACACGTGCCCTTTGAAATGGCAAAATCTAAGAAGCGCTGGGAAAGCAATTATTAAAAAACCAGCCAAGGAAGGGGCCACCATAGGAAAAGCATAGTGCGATGGGTTCTGGAAAGGGTTCTGGAAACCCTTTCTGGAAAGCTTGCCACCCAGGCTGCCTTACAGAGGGAAACTGTTTATATGATAAATTGGACTTTCTCAGAACCACACGCAGCATCAGTTCCTCAATCAGTTCCAAAATTACCTCAAACCTCACCACTCCTTATTCTTGAGGAAAAGCAGAAAGCACTGGCCACAGCATGACTCACTGGATCTCAATGGAAGAGTTGAGAGATCTCCATCTCCACCTTCTATTTCCACCCAGATAAAGATTCCTGGAGACTCCTCCCCTCCTCCACCCTCCCTGCTTTCCCAGCTTGAATACTCTTTCTGGGCACCTGCAAAAATTACTCTGCATAGAAAACTAGGGTCCTGGAGTAACTAGCCAGTAGGTGTGTGCGTTTGTTTCTTTTTTACCCCAATAAATATCTACCTACTTAAAAGAGGGCAAAAATATTATTTTCTCTTTAAAAATGTAAGCAGTTGAACAAAACAGAAGGGCTACTAATAAGCTGTTATTTAACATGTGCAAAGGACAAGAAATGTAGGGGCTCCGTGTCATAGTGTATGTGTTTGTACTGATCCACAGAAATGCCTTCTCAAGGTAACCCAAGTCCATCTTGGTGCCCAATCCAACTGTCTTTTCTCTCTCTCACTGCAGTGTGATACATTACTGTCTGTCCCATCTCAAAGGTAGTGTCTTCTTCCTAACAGCAGTTACTCCCCAGTGCAACAGGGCTCCTCGTGGAGTGCATTGATTCTCATCGTCTCAAATATCCCTCCGCACAAAAAAGTCCCCGGCTGGGTCTCCAGACTTCTATCTACAAGAGGGTAAGGAACCAATAGGATACCTGACAGTTACTATAAGCAAGGCAATGAGCCATTTGATTTGAGGCAATTGCTTTTTTGCTCTTCCAAACAACCCTATGAGAGAGGGGTTAACATTCCCATGCTACATGCAAGGAAACAGACGCCCCAAGCAGTAAGTAGCAAAGGCAAGATGCGAACCAAAGTCTCTATGATTATGAACTCATTCAAACATCACGGGTTCTTCACACTTTCTCCCTAGTGACTTACTCGATATTTCCACATGTTATGTTTAAATGGCAACAGAATGCCATTTATCTGAATTCATCACTAAAAAGACATAACTGAATTCATCACTAAAAAGACAAACAGTTGGAGGGTCCTCCGTATCCACGGGTTCTGCATCCGCGGATTCCCAACCGTAGATCGCAGATAAGAAGGGCTGACGGTACGATGCCATTTTATATAAGGGACTTGAGCATCCAGGGATTTTGGTATCCACAGCGGTCCTGGAACCAATCCCCTGTGGATACAAAGGGAAGACTATACAATTTTTGTTAATGGCCACCTTCTCTTAGCATCAAAGACTAAAACACTGGAGCTATTTTTCACCTGACATATTTCCTATAACCAATTTGGTCACAAATCTCTCTCTGTCCCCCACTTCCTCCCAGGCTATTATAGTTATATATGTGAACTCATTCAATCTTCACAATCATCTCCTATACTATGTATTATCTCTATGTTACTGATTTAAAAAAAAAAAAAAAAGTAAATCGCCCAAGGTCTTCTAATTGCAGTTCCTGTCTTTATTGACCCCCACCCTTACTATGCTTTTCTCCTCCCCCTTCTCCATCCCCCCCGCCCCGCCCCCCGAAATTCAAATGCACTAAAGGGAAGGAGGGAAAATAGCTAGGGATGCTGGGAGCACCTTAGAGCCTTTCAGGGAAGGCTGACCCGTCCTTGGCAATCCACAGAACCCACCCATAGGCAGATGAAAGCTGGGACAGGGCTGGGCTGGGCAGTTCTAGCGGAGGGTGAGAACCGGATCCGGGAAGCTGGAAATGAAACAAGGATGCATAGGCTCTCATCCCAACCCACGGAAGCTTCGAAGTTCCCCACAGTGAAAAAGAACAACTGTTTAATGTTTTTCTATAGGGGACCACAGTGTTTGATCATAGTGTGACTTTCCCAGAAGCCTTCCTTGGAACATAGCCACTGACAGAGAATAAGTGGGGAACACAGTGGGAAACGGTTATCACCTTACAACCCTAGACCAGGGTCCCCAACCCCCGGGGAGCGGCAGACCAGTAAGGGGTCACACAGCAGGAGGTGAGCAGCAGGTGAGCGAGCAAAGCTTCATATGCCGCTCCCCATGCTTGCATTACCACCTGACCCATCTCCCCCAGCATCCCCCCCTAGCATTCCCCACCCCTCCCCATCCCCTCCCCCATCTCCATCCCCCTCCCCTCCCCCGTCCCCTCCTCCTCCCCTCCCCACCATCCCCACCCCCATCCCCCCACCCCTACCCTTCCCCCATCCTCCCCCTCCCCCGTTGGAAAAATTGTCTTGCACGGAAACCTGTCCCTGGTGCCAAAAAGGTTGGGGACCGCTGCCCTAGACAATGTTCTCAGAAGCTGAAAGTTGCCTTCAGACCACAAACTACTGTCCTAGAATTGTGTGGACAAGAATGGTGTTCCTGGGGCAAATAACCTGGACTTCTTTGCTTCTTCCTCCTGCCCCTGACTGGGAGCGTAGGGGCAGGATGGGCTGCCACGCCTGCTGGGAAGACGACCCGAGGGACGGAGACTTCCCCATCTGTGTGAGGAGGTACATTTTCCTCAGATGACAGAAGTCCAGTTTACCAGGCTAGCACCTCAGTGAGACTCCACTTCCTTCTCTTCTGTGGGCTTTTTGGATGGGGTAACTCCTTTTAGATTCCCCACCAAAAAAATGGTAACATTTTAAACAAGTAGGGGCACTCAGTGAGGTATTTCATTTCCCAACAGTTCTTGGTAAGTGAAGCGACGCTGTACAAAGGACGGAAAATGGCTGCTGATGTGCCAGCTAAGAAATGATAATAATAACAATGATAATGATGATGATGATAAAAAGTTACTCTTAGGGCTTCCTTGGTGGCGCAGTGGTTGAGAGTCCGCCTGCTGATGCAGGGGACACGGGTTCGTGCCCCGGTCCGGGAGGATCCCACATGCCGCGGAGCGGCTGGGCCCGTGAGCCATGGCCGCTGAGCCTGCGCGTCCGGAGCCTGTGCTCCGCGACAGGAGAGGCCACAACAGTGAGAGGCCCGTGTACTGCCAAAAAAAAAAAAAAGTTACTCTTAGCCCTGACAATGATTACAAATTACGAAAGAGATACTTCTCACTAGGTAAACGTTGAGTGCAGACTTTCTCTGGTCCACAGTTACTTCCTAATGATGAAACAGTTGATTAAAAAGCATGGATTCACGTGCAAGTTCTAAAACGTCGGGTATGCCCACATCCACTTAATGGCCCGGTGTACCCCTCACAATGAAGGGGTGGCACCAAGACACAGGGGTACCTCACGCTGGGGAAGAACCCGGTCACTGATTTTATTTATTTATTTATTTATTATTTGCGGTTCGCGGGCCTCTCACTGTTGTGGCCTCTCCCGTTGCGGAGCACAGGCTCCGGACGCGCAGGCTCAGCGGCCATGGCTCACGGGCCCAGCCGCTCCGCGGCATGTGGGATCCTCCCTGACCGGGGCACAAACCCGTGTCCCCTGCATCGGCAGGCAGACTCTCAACCACTGCGCCACCAGGGAAGCCCCCGGTCACTGATTTTAAAAGCATAAGTGTCATGAACTGGTGTGTGTTTAGCAGGGTGGGGACTAGGGTGAGCAAAGGGGAGTCAGCGCACGAAAGCAGGCACTGTTGTCTCCTGAAAGCCAACCTCCACTCCCACGGAGAGGGCCCCAGGGCAGTCCTGCCCACAGCCAGGGCTCTGCACATACTCTCACTAGTGTCTCTGAGCATTTTCCTTCCTTGGTTCATCCCGGAGAGAGGAGACGACCATATACTGGGTAACTACACTTCTTCATACGTCCTTCAGACGCCCAGGAAAGGGAGGCCATCAAATGTGCTGGGTAAACACAACAGGCTCAGTGTTGGGCAGGGCCTGGGGAAGGAGTGGCCATAAACGCCCTTACCCTCTTGTAGAAAGAATACACAGCACAGTATCTTTAGACAGTCATGTGGAAATAGGGATCAAAACTTCAGTCACCAGGGCTTCCCTGGTGGCACAGTGCTTGAGAGTCTGCCTGCCGATGCAGGGGACACGGGTTCGTGCCCCGGTCCGGGAAGATCCCACATGCTGCGGAGCGGCTGGACCCACGAGCCATGGCCACTGAGCCTGCGCGTCCGGAGCCTGTGCTCTGCAACAGGAGAGGCCACAAGTGAGAGGCCCGCGTACCGCAAAAAAAAAAAAAAAAAAAAAAAAAACACTTCAGTCACGGGACTTCCCTGGTGGTCCAGTGGTTAAGACTCCGAGCTCCCAAGGCAGGGGGCCCAGGTTTGATTCCTGCTCAGGGAACTAGATCCCACATGCTGCAACTAAGACCCTGCACAGCCAAATTAATAAATAAATAAATATTAAAAAAAAAAAAAGAACTTCAGTCACACAGACCAATATATAAACTGTTAACTAAATAAAAATAAAATGCATACCCTCTTTGATCCAGCCATTTTATTTTTAGGAATTTACCTCAAGATCTACCAAGGATGCCAAGATGTAAGTAGAAGGTTGCTCGCTGTAACAAAGTCTGTAATGAGGAAAACTGGACATATGGATTAGAGACCGATTAGAACATGGCACTCCCTGCAGGTGTTCCACACGGTCATTGAAAGCAATCTGCCTGTGCTGACTTGGAAGATCTTCAAGATCCCCAGTTTCATGAAAATAGCAGTCAATACGTGGATTTAGTATTCAAGGACTGCTCTTGCCTAAACTTTTTAAAACATATGTGTTGGGACTTCCCTGGCGGTCCAGTGGTTAAGACTTTGCCTTCCAATGCAGGGGGTGTGGGTTTGATCCCTGGTTGGGGAGCTAAGATCCCACATGCCTCGCGGCCAAAAAAACAAAACATAAAACAGAAGCAATATTGTAACAAATTCAATAAAAGACTTTAAAAAAATAAAGGACATCAAAAAAAATCTTTAGGGCTTCCCTGGTGGCACAGTGGTTGAGAATCCGCCTGCCAATGCAGGGGACACGGGTTTGAGCCCTGGTCCAGGAAGATCCCACATGCCATGGAGCAACTACGCCTGCGCACCACAACTACTGAGCCTGTGCTCTAGAGCCCGCGAGCCGCAACTACTGAGCCCACGTGCCACAACTACTGAAGCCCGCCCGCCTAGAGCTCACGCTCCGCAGCAAGAGAAGCCACCGTCGTGAGAAGCCAAAGCACCGCAACAGAGAGTAGCCCCCGCTCGCCACAACTAGAGAAAGCCATGTGCAGCAACGAAGACCCAAAGCAGCCAAAAATAAATAAATAAATTTTATTTAAAAAAAAAAATCTTTAAAAAAATTAAAAAAAAAAAAGACGTGTTATAATTGTTTTCTTGAAAGATACACAAGGTTCCATTGGGGAGAAGGCCTGGGGTTTGGGGAGAAAGGTGACTTTTACTCTCCATTTTAAACTTTGCTGCACAGTTTACTTTTTTATTGCTGTTTTAAACCATATGAATGTGTTAGTAAAATTTAAAAATAAATAGAAATGTTGAATATGATGCCAATACTATCAAGCATTTTCTGGGGGTGATGATTTCTGGAAAACTGGGGACTCAAATGTCCCCAATGTTGTAAGCGTATCACTGCAAAAGGCAGATAGACCATATTCTTATTGTCAACAATGAACAATGGGTAATGCTCTGGCCTGACGAGCTGAGCTTGTTTTTTAATGGGATTTTCTGTCCCAGTGAGTCGTAACAGGAAAGGCTTGGAACTATCTGTTAGACATTCATCTTTTAATCGACAGTCTGGGTATTCTACCTTTAGCAGTTCTGCTGTTTGCCTGGAATGAAACACTTCCATTGCAAACGATGGGGAAAAAAAAAAAAATCAACCATAAATATTTGTTTGTCTACGTGCCGGGCATAGTAAGCCAGCATTGGGCTTGCAATGTGTTTCAACTTTATGGAACTTAGACCCCCCACTATTTTGGTGGTATGAAGATGGATGTCTGAAGCAAGCATTTGTGGGTGCTGAGCTGCAGTGAACAGAGTGCAAGGAAGGGGTGTTTCTGGAAGAGGTGGAGGGTAGGAGTGGGAGTGTGCAGTCAGGAGCCCACAAACACCCCTATTCCCCTCAACCTTTAAGGTAAATGGAACTGACTTTTACTGAAACCATAAATATACACCGAAGCTTTACAGCTCATTGAATTCTCACAACACCTGCAAGACATGAATATTACAATCGCACTGTCACTATTTTACAAATGGGTAAAGTGAGGTCTGGGATTATAATGTACCACGTTGCCTCTGCTCGGAGGGGCTGGGGATGGAAAAGTACATGCGGGGCTGGCACACAAAGCAGGAGCACAGGAGGCTCAGTGAATGTAGAGGATGTGTTTATTGGTCTCAGTCACGTAGGTACATGTGACCTGATCAAAAGTTGAATATTTGTGTAGCATTTCCATATACATGGCTTCAGTTAATCCCTGGGACAAAGGGCCAGCGCCGAGACTTGTCATCAGGACTTCTGGCTTTCTTTTCTTTGCTCTTTCTGCTACAGCACAGCTCACTTCCGATACCATTATCAAGGCCAAGTGTAGACACTGGCTCCAGGATCACTAGATCCAGTGGTTTCTAAGCCAGGGTTGGCTAGAGTCACCCTTCCTGGAAGTGACTAGAGCAAACCTAATTTATCATCTAAACCGAGACACTCTGTGTGCAGAAGGGGATGTTGTGAATAATAAAGCTGGAACAAGAGGCATCAACTGGGACTGTCTCAGGCCACACGGTTGTATCTGTGACCAGCTTGATCCCAGAAAAGTTATGGGCAGCTCTCAAAGACCAGCCCTCCCAGCAAGATCCTCAGGGTCTCCCACAAATCACTCAGCTTCTCTGAGGCTCTCGGGGCTTCTCAGCAGCCTGCTCAGGAGGAGGAGGTTCCTGACATTACATTGCCCCCAGGGGACAATCATACCAACCCCCAATCCCTCTAGGGGTAGAGTTGGTTTTACATGATGACATGATGACATGATGACATGATGACATGATCTGGGGGCAAAGTGTGGATGGTACACACCAGGCTGGCAACACTGGCTGGACTAATTGATTGGGGGAAGGAAAAAAGGTTTGGGGGAAAAAAAAAAAAACAAGAGATGGTCAGGAGCCCAAATTTGGTTTTAATTGCATATGTGATATTATTTATATAAAACGATATCTCTATGTGACAATACAGTTGTTAAAATGATGCAGTTATTTATCTAAGTGTACTTTCTGTAGGGTTTTATTTCTCTGCTGAGTAAATATTTATAAAATGTGCACACACATATACAGTTCTTTTCAGTGAAAAAGAAACTAGATCAAATACTTTGTACAATGAAATATATGTATAAATGACATTTTCCCCATATTCTCGTTATTCCATGTCAGCTTTGTTCACCCCAGTTTGCAGCTATAGTAAACTCTTCTTTAAATAACAATGGGCCCCTAGCAGGAAAAGAAACTCCCTTTCTTTCACTTACTCTGACTGAAATGTGGCTCCCAAAAGGATGGATTTTTTATATCAATGAACAGTTCGAAGCTAAGATGTTATAAATGAACAGTTAACATACTCCATCAATTCTAAGATGCATTTTTTTCATACTTCTAACAATGTGAAACTAGGACATGTCTTACAACCAATGTTGTGTCACAGCTCAACTCATAACCAGTAGCATCTTAGGCTTGATAAATTGTGGCATGAAACACTTCCAAAGAGCCAGGCCCCCCTTCCACACACTTTACAAATGTGAAGTCACTGAATATCATCAAGATATTATAAAGCTTCAGTTATTCTGGAAGCATTGTACCATGTATTAATGTCACTTCAGGAACTGTACAGTGGTTTTACTGGTGAGGTTGATGATTGCCCAGTTCTGGAGGCTTTGCTGTGATCATTTTTGTAGCTGTTGCTTCCGCGCCCCCGTCCCAAACAGGATGAGGGTGAGTGTCCTGGCTGACAAGCAGCTCCCATCAAGCTGCCCACACCAGACCACAAGTTTGCAAAGCAAGGTAATCTCCTCTTCGACCTGTAAAGGCATGTTCCATTTGGACGTCTTTCAATCTAAAAATTCCTTCAGTATTAAGACCATTGAAGCAGGAGACCCCCTTCCCTCACTGCTGCCCCACAGGTGATATGTCCTCCCCAGTGGATTACACTGAGCTCTGGCCTTCATTTGCATATACTATACTCCCATGTTTCCTAAACCTCATTTTCAATAACTTTTACAACTCTTCTATATCCAAGTTGCACCACCCCTATGCGTCACATTTTTATATAAACTGTCCTTTTTAATTTGGCTAAAGCCTAAACAACTATCTCCATAAAATCACCAGTTTTATTTCTTCAGTGTGTTAAATAATGAAGATAGGGCTTCCCTGGTGGCGCAGTGGTTAAGAATCTGCCTGCCAATGCAGGAGACGTGGGTTTGAGCCCTGTTCAGGGAAGATCCCACAGGCCACGGAGCAACTAGGCCCATGCGCCACAACTACTGAGCCTGAGCTCTAGAGCCCGCGAGCCACAACTACTGAAGCCCATACACCTAGAGCCTGTGCTCCGCAACAAGAGAAGCCACCGCAGTGAGAGGTCCGTGCACCGCAACGAAGAGTAGCCCCCGGCTCGCTGCAACTAGAGAAAGCCCGAGCACAGCAACAAAGACCCAAAGCAGCCAAAAATAAAATAAATAAATTTATTTAAAAAAATAATAATAATGAAGATAAACGATTTTAAGTACACGACATGGGGTCAGACACACTGACCTTACCATGCACCTTGCTGCCATATCCCACACGTGGGGACCCGCTACCCCTCTCTACTGGGCCCATTTCCGCCAATTTCAAGTCTAGCCATAGAGAATTTAAATGGCTTCTATTTCCCAGACGTATTTTTCTCTGCCGTGGAAAAAACTCACCTGGCAAGACTAGATCCCCCTTTCGGTAGCAGATGAGAGGCTAGGTTTCGTTTTCACAAGTAGAAACTACTCTGAATTCATGTCCCAAATCCCCTGCACTTTCCATCAGGGGTCCCCAGGGCCCTCCCTCTAGTCCTCTTGCCTCAGAAAACAGCCACACGTGGGACATTTTATCGGTCCCCTGGGTGAGGGCTTGTCCTGAGGCTGACGAGGAAATTCTCTCTTGGGCACCTGCAATTTATTCTTTCTCTCTAGGGAAGCACTTTCTGCAAGTATTATCAGCCCTGTTCTATCGTTCTTCCTCTCAATCTTTAGGAAATCTAGGGCAGTGGCTCTCTCCCCAGGGGAGAATATTCTTCTTGTACAACAGCTAATTCTCATTACATACCAGCACTGTTTCCAACAGTTTTTTTTTTTTTTTTTTTTTTGCGGTGCGCGGGCCTCTCACTGCTGTGGCCTCTCCCATTGAGGAGCACAGGCTCCGGATGCGCAGGCTCAGCGGCCATGGCTCACGGGTCCGCGGCATGTGGGATCTCCCCGGACCGGGGCACGAACCCGTGTCCCCTGCATCGGCAGGCGGACTCTCAACCACTGCGCCACCAGGGAAGCCCTGTTCGCAACATTTTATACATGAAAATTTATTTAATCCTCACAACCTTACCAGGCAGGAAAAATGAAGCACAGAGAAGTTAACTAACTTGCCCAACCCCAGAAGCTGGGCTTCAAATTGAGGCCGATTGGCTCTCAAATCTTTGCACTTAATCATTATACCCATTGCGTCTTGTGATAAGCAAGTGGATGTGGGAAACAGCAATAATGCTAGAGATAATAGTAATTGCTTTATTGCATGTTTAGTAATTGCCACGTATCAACTTTTTTTATCCGCACAACAGCATGAAGCAGATACTTTTATTACTGGTACATAGGGTACCGTGTGCAAAGCCCAGTATCTAGGAGCCCACAGAGCAAGCAGTCTGGCCCTACATGGCCTTGGGAGCACATCTACTCCCTGCCGAGTCCCCAGCCTGCAGGGCCGTGTCTGGCACACGGTCGTGGCTCAATCAGTACTGGTTGGGCCGATGAATTCCCAGTGGCTTTGGCTCATCTCAGAACCAGGTGTATGTCACTGTGGCAGCTGTCAGTGGGGTAAACGGGGGTCCTGGGCCCAGAGTCTGCCCCAAGAAAGAAAGAAGTTTCTAAAGCTTTCCTAATGCCCCCAGCCCAGAAGATCAAACGGAAGAGATGCTGCCCTGAAAGACACTTCTCCTTCTCTTAACGGTCCAGTGTCAGACAGGTAAGGAAAACAGGCTAATTTTGACCACAGGGTGAGGACATTTCAAGCTACAAGATAAAATGAATCAAATGGCTGAAATCCCATTATATGACAAATGCTCATTTTACTTCTGCCTCTATTTATATTTTAATCAAACAAATGACGAAGAGTCACACTGATGTCAGCCTCTGTCTTTTCAGCTGCAGCTCTGCTAGTTTGACAACATGTCAAGCATTTATCAGTCCCTTCAGGGACCTCCCTGTCGTCACTCCTGTTTTCACGTACAAAGGTTGGGGAACACCATTCTTCTTGCTAATCCAGCAGTTTATTACAATCAACGGACTTGGGTTCAAGTATAAGCTCTGTGATCTTGGCAAGGTCAGTTTCATGGAATTTAATTCTTCACAATTTAGGTAGTCTATTAAATTTATATGTAAATGTGATTTAGTTTTTGCACCTCTACTGACAGGACTTTCATTAATAGATTCATAAACCAAGAAAACAAAATCCTATCAGACTATGTGTCATAATTTTTGGTTTGAAAATTACAGTCCCTGAAGCAATGGTAGCTGTTCAGTAAATTTTTTTAATTGAATTAAGAAGCCAAAGTAATGATGCAGACCAGCTGGAAACACCGGGACTGACGGTTCTTATTCATGTTATTAACTGAAATGGAAAGAGAAACAGGGAGATAATAGAGCAATTCCTTGTCACTTAAAATGAACTATTCCTCTGTACTATGAAAGAAATTCTAATTTAAACACCGTTCTGTGGAAAAGAAAAATATGTAAAGACTTAGCAGACTGCAGCAGAATTGATATCAACCTAATTAAAAAGTCTTCCAGGACTCACTATCATTCACAGCATCTTCCTGCACTGATTACAAAACATGTATTATTTATGTCACGCAAAATGTTGGAGGTATGACAACACAAGAGAATCAACTCATTTGATGTTTTTTTAAGTTTAATTTACTTTTTCTGAAAAATGAACTGTTTGGGCATATCTGAAGGAGAAAACTCAGGATGTGTGCTTCAGAATGTGATAGGTGGGGAGAAGGGAGTGTGATCAGGGGTCTGATCAGGGGTGTCTTGGGGGAACGGGCAGCCTTTGTCGTGGATTAGCCATGGGGGATACTAAGTCCAGGATAGAAGCCGAGCGCAGGGGCGAGGGGCGTCCCCCAAGCACCACAGTCACTAGCCAACAACGAACAAAGAAATACAGAACTGAGAAATGCCTTCAGCACCTTCCCCTGGTTGGGCGTGGGCACAGCTAGACCCTTTGCTTGCTTGATCTGGCCTGAGCTGCAGCACAGTGACGCCACGTTCCTCTAGGGGCAAAATGCAGCCATAAGGCATTTGTCCAGGAGCTTTTAGGGTACAAACCAGACATGTTCACCAGATCCAGAGAGATCTGGGGCCACAGAGAGGCTGGCTGTCAGGGAGGCAGAGAGGAGGGTTCTGTGGGCACATCTCAGGGGGAGAAGCCACCAGAGCACCCCTAAATGGCACTGCGGGTCGGTGTCCCCAAGAGTCCTGCAGGCTCAGGACAGCTCCACGTGCGAAGATAAACACTGGGTCCAACCTCTCACCCCTTTTATCACCTGGTGGAGGACACAGGACCCACCGAGCCATTTCTTCTCATGACCCAAACCTTCACACTTCAGCAAGTATGTCTCCTGTTATCAGCTTCTCTCTCAGAAACCACAGCTGAACTGCGGAAGGCCAGTGCCAACTAAAAAGGAAGCCTGAGGCTTCCCTGGTGGCGCAGTGGTTGAGAGTCCACCTGCCGATGCAGGGGACATGTGTTCATGCCCCGGTCCGGGAAGATCCCACGTGCCGTGGAGCGGCTGGGCCCGTGAGCCATGGCCGCTGAGCCTGTGCTTCTGGAGCCTGTGCTCCGCAACGGGAGAGCCCACAGCAGTGAGAGGTCCGCGTACCGTAAGTAAGTAAAGTAAGTAAGTAAAGTAAGTAAGTAAGTAAGTAAATAAATAAATAAATAAAATAAAAAGGAAGCCTGTCATGAACTACAGTAAGGGCCACTTGAGTCACGGACTGATGCCTTACAGGCAAAAAAGGGAAGGAGTTGAAACAAACTACAAAGGAAGAGGGGTAAGGAAGGGGCATAATACTTCTACGTTTACATTCTGAATCCGAACATGTTATAGCTGGAAGGGGCCTTGCCTATTCATCAACCAGTCCAAAGCTCTTACTGTACAGATGCGGAGTCTGAGGCCCAGAGAAGCTGTACGTGTCCATGGTGCAAGCTACCTGGCAGCAGAACCAGGACTAGAACTCGAGTTTTCCAGCTCCCAGTCCAGCCCTGGGTGGCTCTCTACCGCCAGCCCCTCCCCAGCAAGCCTGTATGTAGCAAAGGTTTTGATCACCCACAAAAGTTCTGGGAAAAACAATCAAATGAGTCTAGGCATTTAAATATTTTAAATTATTCAAATAAACATTATCATTTGTGAACCACGACCTTCTGGCAATCAGACTGCATAAAGGCACTGGTGTCCATCCAAATAGTAAATATTTGAAGAGCTTAATTTCTTCCTAGGTTTTAATAGTAAGATAAATGTAGGGCTTCCCTGGTGGCGCAGTGGTTGAGAATCTGCCTGCCAATGCAGGGGACACGGGTTCGAGCCCTGGTCTGGGAAGATCCCACATGCCGCGGAGCAACTAGGCCCGTGAGCCACAACTACTGAGCCTGCGTGTCTGGAGCCTGTGCTCCGCAACAAGGGAGGCCGTGACAGTGAGAGGCTCGCGCACCGCGATGAAGAGTGGCCCCCGCTCGCCGCAACTAGAGAAAGCCCTCGCACAGAAACTAAGATCCAACACAGCCAAAAATAAATAAATAAATTACATTTAAAGAAAAAAGATAAATGTAAATAGAAGTTTTAATATCTGCTTTCTAGTGGGTTATCTTGTATGCAAAGGTGCATGGAGTCGGCACTTTGGGGACCACTTTCCTAATACCCCTTGCCTTCTACCCAAGACACAGGCCTCTGTTTAAGGAGGAAAAAAAAGTCAAAGCATTGGCTTAAAAATCGGAAACAAGTGGGTAAAGGAGAAGGGCAATCTCCAGAAAACGTGGGGAAATGCCCACAGAAATTGGAAAGCTGTAATCTAACTAGAGATCTCTGTAGAATTCCATGTGCTCCTTCCAGTAGTAACTTTCGTCTGCCAGAATCACTAAAATTGAAAACAAAACACAAGTTAACCATATCCGATGTGATTATGAGGCCAGGGTGGGTCACACCAGCTTAAAGTTCACAACTCCATAGAAAATCCAAGAAAAGTTTCTGTGATTGTTACCCACTGCTCATTGTGTTCTGTGAAACATAGTACAGCATCAAAAAGGCAACCCACGTCACCTAGAGGTGTGGCCCACAGTGGTCAGGGAACAAGGAACGAGCACTGCTTCTCCTGACACCTACTATGTGCCAAGCACTCTGTTAGGTGCTTTGTTTCATTTGTTTTCAAAGGAGTTGTAGAATTGGGGGGGTACCATGATCCCCGTGTAACAGATGAAAAACTTGGCCAAAGAGAGTCATGGAGTCCAGATCTGTACTGGTGGGTTTGGAAACCCACAGCACCTTCCGTGAAGGCCGTGGAAGACAAACAAAATGGATTCCCCACTCTGTGAAAGTGGGCCAAGGGAGCCGTTCTCTGATAGCAAGGTTCCAAATGCAGTGCCTGGAACTGCCTTTCAGGTCCCAGGTGGCAAGATGGATGAAGTATTAACCTCGGCTCGGCAACAGAGACTGCTGCTCTCAACAGGGGCGTTTTAGGCGCAGGGAGGATTGACTCCTGCAAAGATAACGGGTGTCGTGAGAGGCCTCAGTGAAGTGGAGAGGCCAAAGGGTTGGAGCCGCCCTGTGACACTGGGCCTCTGCCTTCAAAGGACTCAACGGCCAATTTCAGGGCCAGAGCCCCACACCCTGGTCTTCAGTAAGGGCAGGCTTCTCATTCAAAATTCTTTTGGGACCAGATAGATGATGGTTTTCCTTTGTGGCAAAGGTGCCTCTCAACACAATAAAGACACTCAGGTTAAAAATAACCTCACAGGGCTTCCCTGGTGGCGCAGTGGTTGAGAGTCTGCCTGCCGATGCAGGGGACATGGGTTCATACCCCGGTCAGGGAGGATCCCACATGCCGCGGAGCGGGCTCGCTGAGCCTATGCTCTGCGATGGGAGAGGCCACAACAGTGAGAGGCCCACGTACTGCAAAAAAAATAATAATAACCTCACAGAAATTCTCGCTCAGCCAAAAAGATCCCAACTAGGGATCCGCTGGAGGAACCTGTTACAGAGCTTCCAAAGCCAAACCACAGCCGCTCCCAGCCCTGCAAAGAGCGGGTAACAAACTCTGGTCTTCCTTGTACTAGGGACGGGAATGAGCGTCAAGAGGGCTGGAATTGACACACAAATGATCCCAAAGCAGTAATAACAGAAATCACTTTATGCAAGAACTGAGACAAACCAAGGCTGCTCTCAGTGTTAGGTAGAGAAGAGTGTGCCCACCCAGTTAGATAGAAAACAGCGTGCTCACTTTGGGGCAGGACAGTGAATAGAAAATCAATGTCAACATCACCGCCTCACAAAGAGGGCTGTGCTCAAAACCTGCCAGCAAGACCACAAGTGGATTTGCAAAAACATTTGCATGGCTTCTGGTTGCAGAAATGCTGCAAGGATTCGTGCTACAGTCTGCTCCCAAGTGCACAGAAGTTCCTTTCTACCCGAACCCTGAGACCCAAAATATGAGGAAACGTAGCGCCAGCAGTTCTAATGTTCTCCCTGGCTGTGACCCCTTCTCTTCCTGGGAGTTGGGCCAAAAGCACAGTATTACTTACTGATCAAATAACCAACACCCAAAGATACCTGGGAGTGACCACGCATCAATTAAGGTTCACTGGAATCAAAAGCAAAATGGAGTCACCATTTGCTTGATGGAGGTTGGCTGGGTTTAAGGTACAGAAGTATCTTAGCTTTGCACTTAGAAGAAAAGCTCATTTCAATTTCTTTTTTTTTTAAATTGGGTGCAGCAAGAAGAGTACAAGGTTAGAAAAGAGACAAAGAGCTTGAGATCCTGAGAAAGATAAAAGGCAAATCATTTAAATTAAACATACGGGAAACATTAAAGAAGGGAAGGGCATGAAACAACCCTAGAGATATAAACATACAACAAAGAAAAGTTGTTTGATCATGGGGTAAGCCGTGTGAATAAATAAAATACCGTAAATGCACTAAAGGAAAAAAAAAATTAAAGAAGAAAAAAGTTTCTTTCCAACCTCCATTCTAAGGAAACCACAGTTCTTTTGCTTGGTACAACTACTGCTCACATGCTTAACAGCTAAATTCAGCTTTGAAAACCCTGTGTAACATTCTCTAGTTTTTTTTTTTTTTTAAATGTAAGTGAACCAGTCATTTACTATCAGAGGATAAATTCTGTTTAGTGGGTGGGTTTGTTTTGAGTAGCTGTGAATAAGGGCAAGGGTGATTTTATTTTTTTTTCCTGTCATTTAAATTTTCTCCCTTAAAAAAAAAAAAATAAAAACTGTGGCTGTCTTACAGGCAAATCGATCGAAGAGTGGTTTGAATAGTTTTGAACAAACCCAGTTTGTGTTTCCCTTGTCTCTAAATCAAAAGCCCATACCACCTTTTCTCAAAGGTATTTCTGTAGCACTTTCTGGCTGAGTTTGTACACCCCTATAGAACTGTTACTATTATTTAAACTTCCACGAAATGCACTTCAACTGGCAGGCATGTGCGTCGTGAAATTAAAAGTGTGTTACGGGAGAAACAAACCTTAAGTTGGGCACAAGGATGAACAACGATGTGCAATGCTACAGATGGCAGCGGGAGCCTGAAACAATGTATAGTTCCCTTCTATTCTGTTTTGCCCCATTGTGTTCTGAACAGACCAAACCACTGCCCAGCTTCGGGGCCCCACCACTGAAAGGCCCCATTGTAAGTGATATGCTTTCCAGAGCAGAGTGAAGGTTGCTGTAGTAACCTTCCCCATGAATTTCCTGACCAGGGTGATGAAAATCGCAACTGAACTGTGACAGGACTACAGTTACAGACAAGACGGCACATGAACAGGGGCCTCCCCATTTAGGGGGTCTTTTTTTTATCTGAACATAACCCACTACCTGCTGCTTAAATCATCCACATAGCCAAAGAAGGGACTGAATTTCTAGAAGCCAGAGCTTGAGGAGTGAACCTGTACAGTATCTTCCCCTAGACTGGGGGGGGGGGGGTGGTGGTGGTGGGAAAATGGGAGTTTGCAGACCAAGGGGAGTTTGGGGTCCCACAGTTCATGACTTGTTTCAGCCACCATGTTTGCTGAGTTGAGAATGCACTTTTCTAGAGCTGAGCAGGGGCTGCACGGGTACCCATGGTCCAAATAGCACAAGCAAAGAATAAACCCGCACACCGTTGGGAGAAAACAGTTCAGGATTCGGCATATAAAGAGTGCCCCTTTTATATGAAGAAAAGGCAGTCACCCCAATTTCCTAGATGGAACATTAAACCAGAATGAAAATCCCTGTCCAGTGAGCTCTACTGAGGGCTCACTATGTACCAAGCAACATTCTAAGGTCTTTACATGTATTAAATCATTTAACGGTGTCAGCAAACCTATTAGGCCAGCATTATTGTTAATCCCCATTTTAAGGACGAGGAAGCCCTGGCAGAAAGAAGTTACATCCTTTGCCCCAGATCAACACCAGTGAACAAATATTCTGCTTCCAGAATCTACACTCGTAATCCCTTCTTTTTTGTAGTTGTTGTTTGTTTTTGTTTTTTGTGGTACACGGGCCTCTCACTGTTGTGGCCTCTCCCGTTGCGGAGCACAGGCTCCGGACGCGCAGGCTCAGCGGCCATGGCTCAGGGGCCCAGCCGCTCCGTGGCATGTGGGATCTTCCCGGACCGGGGCACAAACCCGTGTCCCCTGCATCGGCAGGCGGACTCTCAGCCACCGCGCCACCAGGGAAGCCCCGTAATCCCTTCTTCATTGAGCTTTTTCCACATAGGCACTGGGCATTTGGATCTGGAGTTCTGGAGCTTAGCAGCAAGAAATGGGCCAGGAGTCCACCATTGGCTACTTCAAGTTCTCATCACGGGCACGAGCAGGATTGTGCAGAACAGGGAGCCAACGGTAGGTAAGAAAACTGAGGATGGGAAGCATTTCATCTGTTCGTTCATTCATTCATTCATTCCAATAGTTATGTGCCTACCAGGAGTCAAGCGCTATTCTAAGCACTGGGGTATAATGCCTGCAGACCATACAGACAAGACTTTGGCTCTCATCAAGCTTACTTTCTCATTGGTGAGGCAGAAAACCAACAGATGGAACAGAGAGACAGGAAAAAGAGAGGCGGCCACAGGAAAGCCAGAAGGGCAAGCTGAGCACTTGGGACAAGAAACAGACAGCCAAGATGGACTGCCCATCAGAGGGCGCAGCCCAGGTCACACAGAAAAACTGTCCTTCTTCCAAAGGGCACGGGCCCAAACTACTTTAGTCAGATCCTCATCCAGTAAGAGAACCAACACCACCTCTTATTTGTATATTGCTTCCAGTGTCTCGCTACTTCGCCATTCATCATCCCATGTGAGCCCTAAAGCGACTCAGCAAGGCAGGCAGTGAGCAGGAATAATTATCTCCATTTTACAGCGTGGACAGGCTGCCAGAACTTCCCTGATACTTTAGAGGACCCCAAAGGAATGGTGGAGATGCGGGGAGGACTGAAAAGCTAATTTGTGGTTGCGCTCACAGCTTTGGGGAATGTCCCTCTGTTTATCTGTCTAGCATGATAATGGCTATGTCATTTATTGCTGGGTTATTATTAAGCCAGGCTGTGAGTCGCTCTGTGTGCTGGATCTCGCCTACTTAGAAAGAAAGAGGGGGCAGGAGGAGGGAACCAGAAGCAGAGGCAGAGCCAGGCTGCTTTTAACCGGGAGACAGCGGGGGTAGGGACAAACAGCTCTTTAAAAACACAATTTCTAAGCATACTTAAAGGTAGAAATTCCAGCCTAAGAGCCTCTTTGCTTGGTAACGCACCACCCTTAAGAAAGGGCAAAATTATCAAGACATAGTAGAACAGGAGACGTCAGGCTGCGGATGAAGGCCTACTCCGTGCCAACTTCTAAGTAAGACGAGGAATTACAGTAATTCAGCCCACAGCCACTTCCCATTTTAACTGATGTTTCCTGTTTTCTATGCTAGGCATCATAAGAATATTCAGAACCAGACCCGGAGTTCACAGGCCGTCCCTTCACTGGGGTACATTCTTTTCTGTTCACTCATCGCATTATGGGCGACTTTACAACCCAAAACAGATCTGTTTTCCTACTGACCTCAATTTGCGGCCACCATTACTGCTGCTGAGAGAATTCTTGGCTCTCTGGGGCTGAGATGCGGAGAAGAACAATCTCACCTAGCAGTTCCCTGGGCCTGCTGCCCTTGAAATAAGAGTCTGGACCTGTTGGTTGGTGTCTCTGCAGGAATCATCCACATCCGGCCATTTGACTTAGGAGTAAGGGTGAGGGGGCAGGAGGCGGCCAGAGGTCTCTTTCCAGCCCTTTCAGCTGATTGCTGACCCATCCCAGGGTAGATGAAACAACTGGGCATTTTGTTCAATTTGTTTTTGATGGTAGGATAATGAAAGGATGGTTTTTAAAAACCTTTTAGTTTGAAATAATCTCAACATTTCAGAAAAGTTTTAAAAAATTCTTATACTCTATCAATTTGTAACATTTTGTCACATTCGCTTCCCCTCTGTCCCTCTCTCTGTGTGTGTGTGTGTGTGTATATAGGGTTTTTTTTAATCTAAACCATTTAAAAATAGGTTGTATACATCATGCCCTTTTATTCCTTAATACTTCAGTATGTATTTCCTAAAAAGGGAATTTTCTTATATAACCAGAGTAAACAACTTCAGGAAATGTCACATTAATACTTTTTATCCAAGTCAATATTCCAATTTCATCAATTATCCCAATAACGTCCTTTGACAAGATTTTTTTTTTTCCTGGTGCAAGATCACATATTGCATTTAGTTTTTGTATTTGTTTAGTTTCCTTTAATTTCTAACAGCTTTTTAGCTTTCCTTTGTCTTTTACGATGTTGGCATTTTAAAGAATTCGGGCCAGTTATTTTATAGAATCTCTCTCAGTTTTGGGTTTGTGTGATGTTTTCCTCATAATAGATTCAGCTTTTGCATGTTGGGCTAGAACTCGAGTCAAGTGATTTTGTGTCCTTCTCAGGGTATCACGTCTGGAGGTACATCATGTTTGTGGGTGGTATTCATTTTTATCATTTCATTAAGTACTGTCCCATTTCTCCACTACATAATTTCTGTTTTTTTATTCCTATTGTAACTGCTAAGCAATTTGTGGGGAGATAAAAATTTGAGACTATGTACCTATTCTGCACCTCATCAAACTCTGACAACCAGCTGTGACAGAATTAAAATTTTAAGCCCAGTTATTTGGCACTCAGGGAGAATGCATTATTCTCAGGAGCTGTGTGTTTCAGACAGACAAGGGCTTTGGAGCATCTCTGTGGGCTTCTCAGAGATGTGGTAGCTGGTTTCCTCACACCTGCTGGGTTCCAGATAGGCTGAGCGGGTAGGGGGCTGCCTTCCTCATCTGTGACACCAAGTTCCACCTCCACAGGGTGTGAAATAATGCACTCCTAGAAGTTGAACTGAAAACCAGAAGTATGAGTCAGGGTGATTCTTTTTTTTTCAGGGTGATTCTTAATGGCCCAGACAGCCCCGTAGAAAGATGCATACACGGAAATCAGGTCTGTCCGTATGCAAAGCTGTTATGTGTGGGACGTTTGTCTCTGGTTCCCTCCATCAAGGTGCCTATGAGCCTCATTCCCCACGCCAATCTCATCCCTCCTCTCTACTTTAGCTGCAGTGCTGCTGAATGAGTATCTATTTAAAAGGTGGACATGAAGTCGGTCCTTTTGGACCAGAGAGCTTAAAGCCAGGTGGGGACAAGTGGATCAAGGGCAAAGAACAACGTGGTGAAGAGGATGAAATCCAACTGAGCAGCTCAAAGAGGCTGCCCACAATTGTTCTTGAGCCACAAAGAGGGAAGACCTTCTTTATGCCCTACCTTCCATTCCAGCCATTCTCGTTCCCACGAGGGAGTCTGCCACCACCTGAGATCGCCAACATTTTCTTTTGGCTAAAAATGATTGTGTAAAAATATTACCTCATAGGACTTTATTATACAAGAGCTACCAGTAGATGGCCACTTCCACAACCAGAGTGGCTGGGACAGAACCTTAGGAAGAAGCCCGAACTGTCTCTACAGCAAATTAGCACAGAAAGGAAGACCAGGGAGCTTATTCGGCAACCGAAGATTCTCTTGCCCTGTCAATATTACACAAGCCTGGAGCCCCTTCCTGAAATATATTTGTAGGCTAGTGATTTTTTTTTTTTTTTTTTTTGCGGTACGCGGGCCTCTCACTGTTGTGGCTTCTCCCATTGCAGAGCACAGGCTCCGGACGCACAGGCTCAGTGAGCCCGCTCCGCGGCACGTGGGATCCTCCCGGACCGGGGCACGAACCCGTGTCCCCTGCATCGGCAGGCAGACTCTCAACCACTGCGCCACCAGGGAAGCCCCTAGGCTAGTGATTTTTAATAACGACTGCTGAAACACCATTAGAAAAATTAAAGTTTTTAGGTAAAAAGTTTACATTTAAGAATTTTCTGGGACTTCCCTGGTGGCACAGTGAGTAAGACTCCACGCTCCCAACACAGGGGGCCCAGGTTCAATCCCTGGTCAGGGAACTAGATCCCACACGCATGCTGCAACTAAGAGTTTGCATGCCACAACTAAGGAGCCCTGGAGCCACAACTAAGAAGCCTTGGAGCTGCAACTAAGACCCAGTGCAACCAAATACATAAATAAATATCTTTAAAAAAAGAATTTTCTTCTCTTAACTAGAGTAATGGGCTATAAAGTACACTCCAAAATTCCTAAAGATTCATAAACATAAATGAGAATTGGCATCGATAATAGTAATTTCAGGGGTGGGTTCGTGCCCCGGTCCGGGAGGATCCCGCGTGCTGCGGAGCAGCTGGGCCCATGAGCCATGGCCTCTAAGCATGCGCGTCTGGAGCCTGTGCTCTGCAACGGGGGAGGCCACAGCGGTGAGAGGCCCGCGTACCGCAAAAAAAAAAAAAAAAAAAAAAAAACCCACGTGTGCTGGGGCAAAGTGAGAATAGCATTGACATATATACACTACCAAATGTAAAACAGTTAGCTAGTGGGAAGCAGCTGCATAGCACAGGGAGATCAGCTTCATGCTCTAAGACGACCTAGAGGGGTGGGATAGGGAGGGTGGGAGGGAGACGCAAGAGGGAGGAGATATGGGGAAATATGTACACATGTATGCATATGGTTGATTCACTTTGGTGTACAACAGAAACTAACACAGTATTGTGAAGCAATTATACTCCAATAAAGATCTATTAAAAAAAACAAACAAAAAACACCTCTGCTAGGTACTGTGCCAGGCCCTGGGGATATACTGATTTTATTATTTTTTTAAGACAGAATGGTTTACCAATTAATTACCTAAATATGCAGTGGTAGTTCCAGTGTAAAGAATGAATTTTGTTGCCATAATGTTCAATTCTTTCATTACGTAAAAATACTGAATGCGCTGGTGACTACTAAAAAAAAGAATGCAAATGCACTTCACACCTAGTTGTGATAGATTACCCCTGCCTGCCAGGTAAGCTGAGAAGACAGAAATCATTGATCTTCGCAGACGACTGAATTCTAACCTGATGACCCATTTCCAGAACTCTGTAGTTAATTTCGTTTTAGAAACACCAGCCCAAACTCTGTCAGACAACAATCAGCTATAATCATCATTTATGCCATTTAAATGAAGTTGACTACATTTTCTCTAAAAATTGTTCTCTTCCACCTCAAACACTGCTTATAAAAAAATCTTAATGCCCAGCGGTAAGACTCAGCAATTTGGTGTGAGGTATACGATACTATCTCCCACCTGGCATAAGGTTTTAAATATCCTAACTGGAATCTCTAAATCTTTAATGTAAGAGCTTTGCCACATATACTTTGTTGCCACTGAGAAGCTGAAAAGGCATTTGAGCAACTGTTTCCTACAGATCAATTAGCTACAATATAATTTATCATCAAGTAAAGCCCAGGCATTAAATGCCTGGGCTTTGGGTCCCCTTGAATCTCTCCTAGATAATCTAGGGCAGCTCTTCCCAACCAGTAGGTCTGACAACACCAGTCCTTGGAGGAAGGCTGAGGGTGGACTGGGCTTTCCTGTTCTCAGGGCTCTGTCCGCCCTGCCCACACCGAAGGCCATCCCCTTTCCTAACTCTTTATGGGCAAAAGACACCACCAAAAGTTTAAACCATTCAACAGTGTCCACCACCACTCTCACTCACCCATCCTTCCCACCCACCCCTCTCTCTGACTTAATCACAGGAGGAAGTGAATCTATCTCTGATGCTGTCACAGTTTTTAAAATCTGGAAGTGGGTCACATGATGTAAAAGGAAGTTGACGCTGGTTGAAGACAATAAGGTAGCTGGCAGATCTAGAAACCCATGATGGCTTACTAGCTATAAGCCTTCCAAGGTTCTAATTTAAAAAGAAATTCCAAAAATGCTCACCTTGGGTTGGAGGTATGGTTATGAAGAATGTGGGTAGGCTGTTTTGAAGGGCTCATAGACTAACTCTAAGGGAAATTCAAATGATAAAATCACAATCATAACAAGAGTAACAGAAATAACAAACTCTTTGAGAGGTCTTATTTTATACTTTTTTTTTCTCTTTACATTTTAGCAGTGACAGCATACAAATCCTCAGAATTTGTTTAAAATGTCTCCTTGGGACTTCCCTAGAGGTCCAGTGCTTAAGACTCTGCACTTCCAATGCAGGGGCCGCAGGTTTGATCCCTGGTCGGGGAACTAAGAGATTCTACATGCCATGGGCAGCGCGGCCAAATATATATATATATACACACACACACATATATATGCATATATATACACACATATATATACACATATATATGTGTGTGTATATATGCATATATATATATCCTCAATTAAGGACCTACATTAGTTAATGTACACAACAGCCCAGGAAGCATTCTCTTCGGAGGAGAATGTGGACTCCAAATTACTATGTATATGGACATTTGAGCACTTAAAAATAAGTTCCCCACTTATATTATGACAACTTGGCAGTCACTAGAGTTTACCTTCTCTTTCCTCTGAAATGTCCTCGTTCCTAGGAAATCTTATCCCCCTCGGCTGCAATCTTGAAGGCTACCCTTCATTTGTGATGCACTCATGCCCCTCAGAGATTTAACAGGAGCCTGGAAATTGGGTGAAAGCACTTGGGACCCTCAGCGGTGTCTTCAGGGCTAATGCTGGAGGCTATCATTTATAATTGAGAAGATGCTCTTGGATGCTGGAAGGAATAAAGCGAGTAACGACCACTCTCAGCACTGGGGCCAACTGTCTTATCACTAAGTCCATATTCTGCCGCGACTGGGCAGAGGGCAAAAGCCCAGGACTGGGAGCTGGAAGAACGGACTCACATTTCCTCTTCGGCCACTTCTGGCTGGGTGGCCTGGGGGATTTACTTAAACATCCTTGTTCCCACCCTCTCAGGGTTGTTAGTGAGGGATCAGTGAGATAAGAGAGAATCAGGGGTACCATTTAATCGATTAACTTCTCCCGAATTTACACCCTCACACTAATTATGAATACTTTGCAAAATGTACCTTCCCCCCATCCTCAAACCTGTTTCTAAAATAGTGCAAAGAACACCCAAAAAAAAGGGTAATGCTTCCACTGGAGGGAATGAGGATGGGATCTGGCTCAAACCTCAGGCAGGTCCCGGGCAGGATGAGCATCGATGTGCGGAAAGGTGAAGCAGAAAAAGGTTAGAAACAGTACACCTTGAAGTGAACAGAAACCATCGGCCAATGAGGAGATCAGTTAGCTAGTGAAGTTAGATTTAGGAGGTATCCAGATAGCTAAGGCGCTTTGCTAAATGTCTGCAGAGAGCGGTCAACCCCAAATATAGCTTCTATATGATTAACAGAGACATGCATCTGTCACCTTGATATGGCAGCATGCTACGAAAGCACGCTGACAAGGCAAGAGCAGCGGGGTAGTGTGTAGGGGTAGAAAAGGCCAGTGCTTACAGGTCGGACCACTTGAGCTGGGCGACCACAGAAGCCACTTAAGGCCACTTGGTCTCACTTTCCTCATCCACGAAAAGAGCGTCACAACCAAACTCAAAGGACCATTAAGAGAAATGTGCTAAACCTGGGACCCATCTCGAGGGCTGGGTTTGACATGCTGTCTTGACATTAATTAGATGTAAATACAACTGATTCTCTGACTTGACTGTGAGTGCCATGTGGACGGGGAAATCTGTCCCCTTTTCTCTGCATCCCCAGAGTCCACCTAGCACAGTGCTTGGCACCCCTCAGGGCTTGGGCTTGACTGATCTTATTAAATTTATAATAGAACAATGAGATGTAAAGTGCATTATAAACTGCATATACAAGGTCTGTACATATGTAAAGATAAGGTATTGAAGGCAAATAAGACTTTTGGCAATTCAAATATAAAAATGGTGTGGGAAGGTAAGGACCGGTCAAGGTATCTCCACTTCTGCCCAAGAGAAAATGACACTGTGGCCAGGGCACCTATGACTTTAGTCTGCTACCCTAGAGCATCTCTAGGGTGGAGAAAGGAAATGCTCTCAGCAGTTGTCTGGTGAGACTAGCCCTTAGCATCACTCCAAGCTACCTACCATATTAACTGATTCGCACATAAAAGAAAATGTGACACCCTGGTTGGTTTTTCTAGAAACCAGCTTAACAGGTAAGCTCTGTGCTGCACAGAAAGCCTTCAATTTCAGATTCCAATCAAGTCTAAATCTGACTGGTAGAATCAGCTGCCACCTTGATGAAATCCATTGTCCGAAACACAAAAGCGAGAGGCTACGGCGCCTTCTAGATTTCCCCTTGGAGTAAGCAGTGTAACCCACAGCTGGGTTATGTCTCCAAGTACTGGCACCGAGGCACAAACATCTCCTTTCATTTGGCCCTCTACAGACCTTGCAAGAGTGGTGGCCCAATTTATCATACACGCAACTGGCACAAAGTCAGCACTCTAATGCAGCCTGTTATATGAAAGCAGCCCTGCAGGCTCTCTCCCAATAAAATACGACCACCAGGAATATAATGGTTCCCTTCCTGAATATATGGCACTGCACAGCTAAGAGCTTTCACATACATTATCCTGTTGGAGTGATGGCTGAAGTCCAGTCAGTCCTCCATATCCGCAGATTCCACATCCACAGATTCAACCAGCTGCAGACCAAAAATATTGGGGAAAAAAAATTCCAGAAAGTCCCAAAAAGCAAACCTGAATTTGCCACATGCTGGCCTCTATTTACATAGCATTTGCACTGTACTAGGTATTATAAGTAATCTAAAGATGATTTAAAGTACAGGGAGGATGTACTAGGTTATATGCAAATACTATGCTATTTTAAATAAAGGAACTTGAGCATCAGAGGATATTGGTATCTGCAGAGGTCCTGGAACCAGTCCCCCAAGAGACAACTGCAGTTGTAAGGCAAGCATCTCTATTTCCATTTTCTAAATGAGGAAAGTAATGGTCAGGTACTTGTCCAAGGTCACATATAAAGCAAAAGGCAGAGTGGATTCTTACTCCACTGCTTCAGGTAGCCTCTTTTCATCTCTTCACAAAACTGGGGTGACAGTGACCCTGAGAAATAGTGAGCTGAAATATTTCTTAGTTCTAGAGTTTTCCTTTAGACTTCTGAAGCCCAGTGAAAATTTTACAAGGGCTGTTAAGAGAAAGGGCTGGGACTTCCCTGGTGGCGCAGTGGTTAAGAATCCGCCTGCTAATGCAGGCGGATTTGAGCCCTGGTCCGGGAAGATCCCACATGCCACGGAGCAACTAAGGCTGTGCGCCACAACTACTGAGCCTGCGAGCCACAACCACTGAGCCCACAGGCCACAACTACTGAAGCCTGCACGCTTAGAGCCCGTGCTCCGCAACAGGAGAAGCCACCGCAATGAGAAGCCCGCACACTGCAACGAAGAGTAGCCCCCGCTCACCGCAACTAGAGAAAGCCCGCGCACGGCAGCGAAGACCCAACGCAGCCAAAAATAAATAATAAATTTTTTTAAAAAAGGGGCTCTCTTCTAACTACTTAGGTATGACACAAAATAAATCATATTGTGACTTTTGCCTTTTTCTTTTTCTCTACTCAAATGACAGTTGTTATCTTCTTTTCAGAAAAAGCCCTCTCAAGAGGGCTCTGTTGAAACTGCCCTGGTTTGGGTAGAAATGGCCAGGGATCCAGCTCCCAGTCCGTAAGTACAGATAAGTGGCGACTATGAATGCAAAATTACTTACTCATGTAAATTAAGTTATAAACTGAGCTAATCATTGACCTTGGCTCAAATCGAATTTTAGAAAAATAGAATTCGTCATTAAATGCCTTCCTTAGATTTGTAATGTGCTCTGTAATTTTACAAAGCACCTTCACAGCCTTGTGAAGTTGATATTACTATCCTCAGTTTATAGATCAGGAAACTGAAGCTTTCAGAGGTTAAGAAACTGGCCCCAGGTTGCGGTCAAGTCTCCTTTAAACGAACACAGATTTTCCAAATGTACAGGACAGTATCACCCCTTCCACAGAACCTATTCCAGGATCCGCTTTGGTTGGGTGGTTTTTAGGGAGGTCTAAGGAAACAAGGGTTTGCTCTAGATTGGACGCTGTCAGAAAGCGTGGCAATTCTATGATTGAGTGTCTCAATAAATGTTATCTACAGGGAGCGCTGACTGGAGGACAGAGAGGACCATAAAATGGTAAAGAAGCAGCGGCTACTCCTACTAGCATGGGAGAAGATGTCTGGTGGGTATCGTGGGTTGTACGGGAACTGTTTTAGTCTGTGCTTAGATGAAATTCCGCTGCGGCCTTGCTTGGCCTCACTTGACCATGGTTTCAGAAGGAGCCTTGTTTGGGGCCAGGGGTGTGAGCACCAGGCCGGCTCCAACAGCACCGAGGTCTAGTTGTGTCAGGACAGAGGAGGTCAGCACTTGCTTCTTCATTCTCAAACAGCTGCCTCTGAGCAGCCTTCACATCGAACAGAAAGTCAAAAAGGTCATTCAATAATAATTTAATTCAAACGAAACCTTTTCTTAGTGAAACCAAAAATATCATCAGCACTAAACTGCCCCAGGAACTCCCTGACAGATTGGATAAGCCTTGAGTCACAATCTTCTTGCACTAACTTGTCTCTCTTCCTCCCTCACCATCAGCTCCTGGGCAGACAGGAAGCTGAACGGTGGGAGCACCTGCGCATTGCTCCCCAGCGTCTGTGCTTCCCTTCCTTGAGTGACACAATCTCTGGCTTTTAGTTGGGCACATAGCTACTCACAATAAAGAATTCATCCCCAGATTCTTGTGCGTCTAGGTGTGGCCGGGTGACGGAAGTGGAAGGGGTGTGTGCAAGTCTTAGGATGCGTCATAAAGAAGGGAGGGGGCGTGACCCCCTTACCCGCCTTGCTCCAAATTGGCAGGTGGTGGCCATAGCCCAGAAGGACCAGTGCCACACCCTGGGGGTGGCAGAGCAGAAATGGAAGGGAGCCTGCAACCCAGACAACTGCAGGGCTCCACACCAACCCTGCACTGTCTACATCCAGAATGTTAAATGGGAGAGCAATAAACACTCACACCTATAACAAACAACAAAGCCCACTTGTAACTGCATCTGCATAGTCTCGGGTGGGACTGTTTTCCCCCCATTTAAATGTAATAAAATTAAACTTAATTCCAGAAGTTCTTCTAGAGCGCCAGGCTACAGAATCTGTTTATAATAATGGTGTATATTGGTATGCGTTTTTTGTTGTTGCTATGCTTACTAATTATTTTATAAGTGTATTTATGGCTTACCTAATTACACAGTATATTTCTTATTTTTACCTTTTTGTCTCACTCCCAATAAACCAGAGCCCTTTGATAGGGGCATAAAAGATACTGCACAAACATCTGGGGTTTTTTGTTTTGTTTTGTTTTGTTTTGCGGTACAAGGGCCTCTCACTGTTGTGGCCTCTCCCATTGCGGAGCACAGGCTCCAGACGCGCAGGCTCAGCGGCCATGGCTCACGGGCCCAGCCGCTCCGCGGCATGTGGGATCCTCCCGGACCTGGGCACGAACCCGTGTCCCCTGCATCGGCAGGCGGACTCTCAACCACTGCGCCACCAGGGAAGCCCCAAATATCTGTTTTAATGAATCTTTAAAGACTCTGTCACGTAATCTTATTTTAACTTCTACTACTTCATCTATTCACTTCTCATCCTCCTGGGAGATATTCACATTTATGGAGGGACGAAAATACATACACCTCAGTGAAACTGCAAACTGCTATGCAACTGCTCCCCAGGTTGGCAAAACCTCAAATATTAAATTTGTGAGTGGCAAGATTTTAAAGATATAAAAATGCCTTTGTTTGTAAAAGGCCTCAAAGGACTGTTTTCACTGTTGATTCATCATATCCCTCACATTTGTAAGACCATTTGCAATTTAGAAAGTGATTTCATACTCATCATCTCACAGTCCTCATAGGCAGGCTGGATATTAGTAATTTACATGTAACAAACAAGGAGCTAGAAGTTCTAAGAGGGTGAGTTACTTGCTGAAGAAGCCATCCATCCAAAAATCCCTGTGGATGGCCCTTTGGGTGGCAGTAAGCTTTCTGGTACCTGTTATCTATGCACCTTGAGCTAACACCTCTGTGGGAGGGATTCTGACACGGAACCTCTGATCAGGGATTTGGGGATGGGATGTGAGCAAGTAGAAGGGCACTGGGGAAGCAATGCTGTCAGGGAAACACAGGAGAGCACAGAGACAGAAGGCTGAAGGGGCAGGCCTGACTAGATCAACGTTCCCGGTTTTATGTAGCTGGAAATGTAGGCCACTGCTTTCTAACTGCAGAGTGAAACTAAGTCCAAGTGGACGTTGCCCAGGGGCGCTGCCGGGATGACCTGGGTGGTGGCAGCGCTCCAGCACCCTGGGTAGCACTTGAGCCTGGTTAGCCAACCAGATCCGCCAGCAACTGCATTAATACCTTGGGTGCCAGAAGGATGAGGCTCTGCGGAGTTGTTTTCTATTGGAAGAACAAGCAGGTAACAGCAGCTGGGACTGACCACAATGGGAAAGGGACAGAGATAGCAGCAGACTCTGTCTCTCAAATTCGATCTACGTTCATCCCAATTATAATTCTGACATTTCCTTCTCGCCTTCACCCTCAGGGTTTGCTTCGATTACTCCCAAACCCCTAATCTAGCCCTTCGGATGACAATGCAATTTATCGTTGATTCCAGTGAGTTTAAACAAACCCTCTACAGGAATTTGTTTATAATTTCTCTATTTTTTAATTTATTTACGTTTTATTTCCAGTGGGATAGAATGGCAAAGAGCTCTGGCCCCAAGAGTCAGAAAACCTGGAAGAAGAAAAAGAAAGGAGATGGAAAAGGAGGGGAAAGGGAATGAATATGTATTGTGCACCAGCTGAGCCAGGCACTGTACACACATTGTCTGATGTTCATCCTCACAATGATCCTACAAGAACGGGGTTGTTCGTTCACTGCTGATGAGAAAACGGAGCTTTGAGAAATTGAGCGTCTTGTGCAAACGCTAACCCCCACTCCCAGAAAAAAATCCAAAAGGACTGAAATTCAGTTCTTCTGCCCTGTCACGGGATTTTCCATTGTTCCAAGGTTGTGAAAACCAGATCAGGTAAGAGATGCAAAAGCCAGCTACTAAAGGGTTAAGAGGACATTATGAGGATGATGCCAGGACCTGGCAGCTTATGTTCACAAAGAACATGTGAGTCTCCCTCGAGGTCAGCCAGTGGCCCAGTCTCAGCCTGGGGGCGGGGCGGGGCCTGGAATGGACCTGAATGAAGGGCCTGGAGGGCTGTGTCAGAAGTCCACTTAGGGCTTCCCTGATGGTGCAGTGGTTAAGAATCCGCCTGCCAACGCAGGAGACACAGGTTCGAGCCCTGGTCTGGCAGGATCCCACATGCCACGGAGCGACTAAGCCCGCGTGCCACAACTACCAAGCCTGCGCTCTAGAGCCCGCGAGCCAAAACTATTGAGCCCGCGTGCCACAACTACTGAAGCCCACACACCTAGAGCCCGTGCTCAGCAACAAGAGAAGCCACTGCTATGAGAAGCCCGCACACCACAACAAAGAGTAGCCCCCGCTCAGCACAACTGGAGAAAGCCCGCGCACAGCAACAAAGACCCAATGCAGCCAAAAATAAAAATAAATGAATTAAAAAAAAAAAAAAAAGAAGTCCACTTAGGTGAGTGGATGCCATGCCCTGAGACAACAACACACCGTTTAGAGGAAACTTCTCAGAAGGCTGTGGGCCAAAATTTTCTTTTTTCCCCATTTTTCCTTAAAAAATCTTTAATCCCCATGGATTTCCAAGGTTGCTCTTCACTTTCTTCCATATCATTTCCAGTTTATTATTCTCCTTTCCAGCACAATCAAGCATCTTTTGAGTTAACTGATGAGAGACAAAGAAAGAAAAACTTGTCTCTAAGGCCTTGTTTATCCTACCCCCCAAAATAACACATACATATATAATACACAGATAGATATTACATCCCTGAACACACACACTGACTCTCACATCTTCCAACAGGCTGGTAACAAGCCTTGAGTCCCTCCTCCCCCGACATCCAATCCTACTGGTTCTACCTCAGACCCGTTCCTCCACTCTGCCCACTGCTGTCTATTCTCACAGCCACAACTTACTCGAGGTCTCACTATTTCTCACCTGCAAGAGCACCCTAACTGCTCTTTTCGGTCAGTTCCCCACCTGCTGCTGCTTGGTCCTGTGCACCCACCCTGCATGATTACTTAAGTGAGCTGTTGGTATAACAGCAGTTTCCTAACCCTCCCCGAGAGCACATTACACAGGTGAGTTAACTAGTGGGCCCATTCCAGCAGCAAGTCCACTGCTTCCTTGAGCCCTAAAGCAATAAGGTGTAGCAAGTAAGTGTCTGCTGTGGGTTGAACTGCGTCCTCCTCCGAAAACAGGGTACGTTCAAGTCCTAAAACCCCCAGTACTTGTAATGTGACCTGACTTGGAAAAAGGGGTTTTGTAGATGTAATCAAGTTAAAAGGAGGTCACTAGGGGGGACTTAATCCAGTATGACTGATGTCCTTATAAGAAGAGAAGAGACAGAGACACAGCGAGAAGGCCATGTGACGACAGAGGCAGAGATTGGAGTGATGGAACAGATCCTCCCCTAGAGCCTTCAGGAAGAGCATGATCTGACCAAATTTGGATTCTCGCCTCCGAAAGTGGGAGAGTAAGCTTCTGTTGTCTTAGGCCACCCAGTTTTTGATAATCTGTTACAGCAGCCCTAGGAAACTAAAACAGTATCTAAAGAAAGGTGGGAAGAGTTGACCATCAAGAAAGAAGCCTTCAAATCAGAACAACTCTACTTCGCAAGTTTGCCTCTGCTAGTTTCTTACCTTCTCCATAAGAAGCCAGGGGCCCCCACATTATGGTTACAAAGAACAAACCTGATTACCTCATTCCCTTTCTTGTTAAAACACCCCTCTATTTTCTATATGACAAACTCCAAGCCCCTAATAGCCATGTAAAGGCTTCAGAATCTGGTCCCAACCCATTTCTCCAGCACATCACCAACATCCCCTCCTCTCGACAATCCTCCTAGCACGCTGACCTCCAGCCATCACACTGCCCTGGAGTCCAGGGACTGATTCTCATGCACACTTGACAACAGGCACAGTGATGACAACCGTCCTGGGTGTCCACCAGCCGGAACCAGCCCATAACATCCTTTCTCTGAAGACCGAAGTTCACGCAGTGCTGAATCAGGCAGAAGGATCTGTGGCTTTGAGGACAGAAATCACAGGGGTTACCATATCAGAAGCAAAATTTGGTGGGTTTATCAGGCAGTATCAGTTGGCCGTATATGCAGCATTCTATTTCCTCTGAATTCACGTTGAGCGTTCACCAATCAGTAAGTTACTGAGTCATCTACAATGTGCTTAGCCCTGTGCAAGTGCAAGGACACACTGAAGAGTATATGAGGCATAGTCGCATTCACTCATCAAATGTGTTCGGTCTCGATGGGGAAAGGACTACCGTGCAACATGCTCGTGATGCAGGCAGCAGAGTCGATTCTATGGCTTATTCCAGAAACTGGAAGAGTTCAGAGAAGGGAAGTGACAAGTGTGAAGCGAGTAGTCAGGAATGAGTAGGTGAAGGAATGGGAACTTAGGCTGGGCCTGGCAGATGCACAGGACTTGGTTGGCCAATCGGAGGAGGGGGGCTTTCCAGGGACAACACAAATAAGGTACGGAAGCAGAAGAAGCAAGTCATCACTACTGCTAGGGACAGCTAGTGCTCAAAGCACCATTCTTTTTTTTTTTTAAGATACATTTTACCTTTGGAATTATTAATTGATCTGTAGGATGCTACTGTGATGCTTTTAATTTTTTTATTTATGTATTTTTTTGGCTGTACTGCGATGCTTGCGGGATCTTAGTTCCCTAACCAGGGATCGAACCCAGGCCCTCGGCAGTGAAAGGGCCAAGTTCTAACCACTGGACCACCAAGGAATTCCCCAAAGCACCATTTTTCCTCCCATTGGCTGTCAAGTAACCCTTTATTATTTTTCTTTGCAGTTCTTAACTAGCTGGGCATTCCACTGCACCACTGTTGATGTCATCTATGATGTCGTGAGGGTGGCGGCCATGGACACTGCAGCCCACAGACTGGGTGGTCCCCAGGATCTCTTTAATGGTGAGAGTTCTCTAGCTAAAGATCGATGCCGCATCTGTCAGGCAATGTTGATAATCTCATCAAAAGTGATGTTTCCACTGTGTTTAATGTTTTTCTGCTTCTTTTTGTCTCCTGACGGTTCCTTGAGGGCTTTGATGATCAGGGCAGAGGCAGAAGATACCACCTCAATCTGGGCCTGTCTGTTCTGAATTGTCAGTTTCACTGTAATCCTCATACCCTTCCAATCACCAGTTGCCTTGGCGATGTCATCACCAATGTTGTTTGGAGACAGACCCAGGGGGCCGATCTTGGGGGCCAGGGTAGACGTGGCACCAACTTCCCCACCAGTGCACCTCAGCTACACGACTTTGATCTCATTGGGGTCAAACTTAGGTGGCACGGTAGAGACAGCTGGTGTCGGATGAACCCGGATTCGGGACGACCAAAGAAAGTCAAAGCACCATTCTTGATTAGTTTAGTTCACAGAAAGAGCCTCCAGACAGCAACATCGGCAACACCTGGAAACTTATTAGAAATCAAAGTCCTGGCGCCACCCCAGACCTACTGAATGAGATGCTCTGGGGGTGAGAGTGGGACCGGCAATTGGTGTTTTTATGAATTCTCCAAGTGATGCTGATGCAGGCTAGAGTTTTTGAGAACCACTGCTCTAAGGAGAAGACATGTTACAAATAAGCTTATAATATCTGTTCCTACAGAAGAAACTTTCAAATCATCTCTAACTGGAATTCATTTCATTCTTGATATAAGCTCAATGGTGGTCCAGCAACACGTACCCAGCACCAAGGCAGAGACAGTGTGTGCACACGTGAGTGTGTGTGTACACACAGACCAAATCAGTTGTCCGTCGGGAAGTTACTGTTAATATAACATCTGAGAAAGATCTAAAAAAATTAATTATTTAAGGAAGCAACACAGGACTGACGTGACAGTCCTATGGGACAGGAAATTCTATATACTGAAGATAAAGAAAGTGATTTGACCGTGGTTACTTAGAACCCAGAAATAATAATAGGAATATACTAGATACAACTGCTTCCCTTGTCATCCCACCATCCTTCTGTGATCATCTGGTGATCAGTTCTCTTATTTCCGTACACTGGAGGTGAGATCTGCACACTCTTTTGTGTTTTAACCTTCTGTACTTGAGGGCCGCTGTCAATTCCCTATTTTCACCACTCCTGCCAAATGGAGATTGGGTTTGTTTTGATTTGTGTTGGGTCTACAGCTCCTCGTTAAGTAAACTAGGACTCCGTGTCTGGGCAATGCACTCAAGAAGAGAAAAATAGAAGGAATCAAAGTGAATTGTAGGGAGGGAAGGAGGGGGAAGTTCCCTGGAAGTCTAAAAGTAGGAAGCAAGGATGGTATTTTTGGCTTGGAACTTTCTGTACCACATGAAATTATGAGAATGACTTAATTGTTCCTGTGCATTTGAAACCGGAGAGACCATAATGGCTGGGTTACACCCAGACGGACTGGAACAGGACTTAGACAGGGTGGCCTCCTGCCAACAAAACCTGCTCTGCAGACATGAGTGACTGAGTCGTTCATGTTTTCAGGGTTGAGCTGTCTGCTGACCGCTGGCTTTGCTCTTCTCCCTTAATCTCCCCGGAGTAGACAGGGTGCTGTGTTACAGAGGGCTGCTATTTCAGGGGTAACCGGAGGGGCAGCGGGCTCCAGAAAGCCTGGGTTCTATCTAGTGGCTTTGTGCACTGAGGCAACTACATTTACTTCTCTCTGTTTCCTCATTTGCTGAATTAGAAGGGCAAACTATGTGCCTTGGCTCTTTCATAGAACGCTGGAGGAGAGAATAAAATGAGGGAATAGGTACAAAGAACATCCTTTGGAAAGTTAAGATTGTTATGCTATTGAGAGTTACTCCTGGACTCTTTTTTTTTTTTTTACTTTTTTTTAAAAAATCTTTATTGGGGTACAATTGCTTTACAATGGTGTGTCAGTCTCTGCTCTATAACAAAGTGAATCAGTTACACATATACATATGTTCCCATATTTCCTCCCTCTTGCGTCTGTCTCCCTCCCTCCCACCCTCCCTATCCCACCCCTCCAGGTGGTCACAAAGCACCGAGCTGATATCCCTGTGCTATGCGGCTGCTTCTCACTAGCTATCTACCTTACGTTTGATAGTGTATATATGCCTGGACTCTCTTGTTTTCACGTAGCATCTTTTGCAACCCTCTTCTTACAATGGACACCTATTGGGTTGCCTGTCCTGCTCCCTTTTCTGCAGGAGGTGGCAGTCATGATGGTCAATGCCACCTTGCCACCTGACCACAGGAAGAGACCCCTGAGCCAAGTGAGACCAATCAGATTCTCATGCCCAGAAATTGATAACAGAGACGCTTAGGGGTGGAGCTGCCATTGGCTCAGGCTCATTACACAAACCCAGTAGCTCTCATGAGGCCATTTCACTCCCCAGCGGGCACTGGGCAACCTCTGGATTCGTTTTTGCTTGTCACACTGAGGAAGGGATACTATTGCCATGTAGTGGATGGAGCCCGGGGATGCTGCTAAACATTCCCCAACATGCAGGACAGCCCCTCACAACAAAGAATTATCTGGTCCAAAATATCAGCAGTATCAAGGACGAGAAACCCTGCACCAGAGGGGTGACTGCAAGGCAAATGCCTACAGGGTCCAGGCAGATAATAAAGGGCTGATGCAGGCAGTGGGGAAGCTGAGCTGACTGGAGCGTCTGAAGAAGAGGGCAGCCCCTATGCCACTCCAGCCAAATGTCACCCCAGGAAATGAGGACTCAAGGTTGCCAGATCCGATGTATCTAGTGAAGCAGGAAATTCAGATTTTCATGTGAAATCTGATTTTTAAACTCTGGTGTAATTTTTTTTTTTTTTTAATGTATGGGCCAAATAAACACATCTTCAGGTCCCATGGAGGCTAGGGGGTCAGCAGTTTGTAACCTCTGATCTGAAGGAAGATCCAAAGTCTCCCTCACAACTCCCTGAAGCTATACAGCTCCTCCCCTTACTTCCTTGGATGTTGTAAGGAAGCCCAGGATGTTACACGTATCCCCCCAAAGCTTTAACTAGTACACACCCCTGCACCTCTCTCTCCCTCCCTCACTTCTGCTACATTTTTGACCTGATGTGCCATTTCCACCCAGAGAAGAATTTACATCTCTCAGGGTTGAAAGGAACCTTAGGAAAAAATCTAGTCCTGACCTGCCAAGAAGAATATCTGGCCAGTTACTTAACCTCTTCATGCCTCAGTTTCCTCATCTGTCAAAGGCAGATGATAATGAAACTTCATTGGCTGTTAGGAAGATTGAATGACTTCATATATCGCCTCAGCCTCCTTGAATCCTTTGCCTGTGGAAATAATGCTCCAATGCTACTGCTGCTGTTAATAAAAGTAATAAAACTAGCACACCTTAGGTCAAGATTACATTTGTCTGAAGCTTAGCATAAAAACTCACACAGGGTGGAACTTGAGCATGAAATCAGGCTTCCCCAGGACAAATAAGCCATGTCTCATCAGTTACTGAGACATTCTTGGAACACTGTGTGGACCCTAAAGAATATGTTTTATGTTGATGCATGGAGGGCCAACAAGTCCTAGGGTGATTTGGCTCATGGTGATTCTGAGAAGCGGCAAGAACACAAGAGGGAAAGTGAGTAAAGAGAGGGCAGCAACCTATCTAACCTGCACTTGCAAAAAAAGGAAAAACAAAAGTATACAAGAAATTCTTGGGCTAGAGTGCAACAATCTCTCACTATCTGAAGAATTTAGTGAATGCAGGTTTATGGCAAATCTAACCTGTCACAGGGCTGTGGCATTCTTTGCAGCAGCCAAGTCATTGCGGCCTGAATGCTTTCCAAGGCTACTTGACCCTCATAAAAATCCCTGACAGTGGAGTGGGTACCATTTTTTCCCTCTGCCTGTGAAAAACTTCCTTGACAGCACCCATTACAAAGAGAACAGGGTCTGCTCTCCAGACTGGAGGCCAAAATGTTAATTAACTTATACCTGAGTCTGCCAAAAAAAAAAAAAAAATGTGGGTAGTACTCTCTCTTTCCAGCAGTATTAGAGAAAGAAAGAAAGAAATGGAATGGAAGTGAATAAACTCCACAAAGAATTCTGATGTTAAGACCAAATGATTACATATGCTTTTTCACACTTGTCCGTCCTACTTTATTTCTGATCACTTTCTACCAAATAAACTGGTCTTTCAATGACGAAGTTCATTTCATCATGTGTAGATCGGATACCGGTTCTATTGCCTTCCATTGCACATTTCACAAAGGATTTATGAGTTTTTCTGGGTTCATTATTTCTATGAAAGCACTGTGCTATGTAAGTAAGGTATCATACAAAGCAAATAATGCACATTAAAAATTGAAACTATGGGCTTCCCTGGTGGCGCAGCGGTTGGGCGTCCGCCTGCCGATGCAGGGGACACGGGTTCGTGCCCCGGTCCGGGAGGATCCCACGTGCCGCGGAGCGGCTGGGCCCGTGAGCCATAGCCGCTGAGCCTGTGCGCCCGGAGCCTGTGCTCCGCAGGGGGGAGAGGCCACAACATTGAGAGGCCCGCGTACTGAAAAAAAAAAAAAAAATTGAAACTATACTAGGAAAATAAATCTGGATTCAGTTCAAGCACTTGTGAAAGTTGATATTAAGAGATCACTCATATATGCTAATAACTAACTTCCCATGACTTTGTCAATAGCAAAACCCCCCAGATAACCTCAGTAGCCCGAGAGTATTCTACAGCATTGAGTTGCGTTCTTGCTAGGAGTGGTTTCCTCCACAGGCAGAGAAGAAAGTGCATCTGATATTTGCAATTTGGAAACGTCAAAAGGGGCATTATAGTTTCCAATCTTGCTCGCCATCCATCTATTCGATAAATATTTATTGAGTTCCTATTATGTGCCAGACACTTTGCTATGAGTTGGGAGATGGAGATGGACACGACAGGTACTTTTCTCTTCCTCTTGGGACTTACAGTCCAATGAGGCATAAAGACAGACTAACAAGCACTTCTAATAGTTTCATGAGAGTCATGTATGGTAAGACATATTCTTCTCATCTTCCTCCCTAAAGAAACCTGGAAGGAGGGGGATGAGAGAATTTAATCTGATATGAATCATGTAAACAGTCCAGGTTCTTGGGGCGAACTCTCAACTCGCCATCTCCAAGGTAAACCAACAGAGGAAATAATTTGTGAAGAGAGCTGCCACACAGACCTTCAAGAGAAGGGGAGACGGAAGTGAGGGACAGCTTTGGGAAAACAAATTGTCTGGCTTGTAAGGAGTCCAGGAGTGCAAAAGAAGAGTCATGAGAGAAGTACCAGGAAAGAAAGCTGGCGGGACACCAGGGAAGGCCTGGGACAACTGGCGTCAGGGACCTTTCCAAGTCCTGTACGTGGGTAACTAACGCAATCTTTATGATAACCCTATGAGGTAGGTAACGTTATCATCACTCCCATTCTACAAATGAAGCAACTCGGAGGCAGAGGTCGCGAAATTTGCCCAAGGTTGTTAGTAAGTCCTGGAGCCAGGATTCAAGCACACCCAGCCTGGCCCGAGAACCTCTGTTCCATGTTCCATGTGTGCTGAAGACTTTAGACATGCCTTAGTAGGAACTGGGAAGTCACAGAGGGTTCTTAAGCAAGGTACTATGTGACTAAAGCACTGATTCAGGAATTCATGTAGTCACTGAACACGGAATGAACTGGGGGGTGGGGGTGGGGGAGGGTAACTGGCATTTAATGAATGCCTCAGGTGTACCCAGACCTCCTCAGACTTATAATATTATCGAATTACCCAACCATCACTCTGGAAGAGACAGATTCCCATTTCACGGATACTGGACCTAAGTCTCAAAATGCCCATTCACTCCAATAGTGGTGGAATCAGATTTTGAACTCAAGTGAGGCTACCACGAAAGTCCCTGCGGTTACAACCACACTGTCCTACAAAGCTGAGGCAAGGAAACCAGGTGGTAGATTTTTATAATTGTCAAAATGAGTGGTCGTGAGAATTAGAGGAAGGGGTGGGTAGAAGACTTAATAACTAATTAGACACTGAAATCAAGGGAAAGACTGAAGAAAAAAAAAAAAGGAAATGACATCAGTATTTCAGGATTCTGAGACTGGAACACTTGTGGTACCATTCACAGAAATGAAGGAATTCAAAGTAGTAAGATGTTTCCGCTTTACTCCAGTTTGGGAGGTAGGGGATAGAAGAAGGAGCTGACCAGAAGAGTGACTGAGAATACTAACACTTATTGAGCACTTACTAATTACCAGGCACTGTACAACGGGAGTTACACGCACCAACTAATTTCTCACAAAACTCTGAGATAAAGTGCTGTGAGAAGTAAATTAGTTTATTATCCCCATTTTAAAGACGAGAAAAATTAGTAAGCTACCCAAGATCACGCAGTAAACTGTAGAGCTGAACTTGCAACTGAACTTGAAATAAACCCATAAATTAACTTCATGTCTGACAGGAACTGGATACTTCCTATAAACCTCAGAGGAGCTAGAAGACATTATAATGGGTTAGAAAGACTTTCATGGCTGGGTAAATCTAGAGAAGCAGAACCAGTATGAATGGATAAATGTCACACACAAAAAATAAATTTTAGCTTGAACATCAAGTTTCTGTGGTAACCTGTATTTATTCTCATTTCAAAAGAAAATAAATGGATTATGTAAAATTCCTTTAAAAGAGAAAAACAAAAGAAACACAATTGCCCTGACATTTCTAATAAGTTTAGCTCTTCAGAAATAAGCAGGCTCCCTTCTGAGACATCATATATTCAAGAACACAGTCAGAAATTGTCAGAAGGATTTCTGGACAAGGGAAAGCTGGGACATAAGAGCACCAAGATAGATCTCTCTTAACGTCCTGCCTTTTTTCCTTCACTGGTCACTTCTCAATGTTACCCTTCTCCCTGGATGACGCTACTGGACTCCTCTGAGAAAAGGTGGCCTTAATGCCAGCTTTATAGCTTAAGAAACTGTCACAGTGAAGCTGTATTTCTTTAAATCTTTTCTTAAAAAATATTTATTTATTTATTCTGGCTGTGCTGGGTCTTAGTAGCGGCACACTGGATCTTCGTTGGGGCATGTGGGCTCTCAGTTGCAGCATGTGGGCTTTCAGTTGCGGCATGCATGTGGGATCTAGTTCCCCGATCGGGGATCGAACCCAGGCCCCCTGCATTGGGAGTGTGGTGTCTTACTCACTGGACCACCAGGGAAGTCCCAGTGAAGCTGTATCGATACCTACAAATGGTTTTGACAATTGTGACCTTACGAGCTATTTTTTAGTTTTGAAAAGTGAAATTAAAAGAAAAAAGAAACCCACAGCACTTTTAGATATAAAAGCCCAAGCTTTTTGTGGTTAAACAATCCCGACCATTTGAGAGAACAGTCAAATGTTTTTCAAGTTCAAAGTGCTTACCTAGCATGGTTTATAAGGAAGCCAAGAGAGTCGGTGATGGGCTGAAAGGAAAGTGTCCTGCTTACCTGGCTATTTTAACAACCTAAGTAGCTCTGTCAGAACAAAAGTGAAATCTAATCAAGTCCTGACCCAGATTTTATTGATTCTAAGAAGCACATTGGTGGGGAGGGGGGAGCAGGGGAAGCACAATGTTTTGTTTTTGTATTTTAACACAGCTGAAATCAGACTGTATCTTACAACTGATGACATGTCTCTTTTTACTTAACAGCATTTTTCTTTCCTAGATATACATTTTAAATGGTGCGTCTTAAAAATCAATGACAACAGGGGCTTCCCTGGTGGCGCAGTGGTTAAGAATCCGCCTGCCAATGCAGGGGACACGGGTTCGAGCCCTGGTCCGGGAAGATCCCACATGCCACGAAGCAACTAAGCCCGTGTGCCACAACTACTACTGAGCCTGCGCTCTAGAGCCCGTGAGCCACAACTACTGAACCCGCGTTTCAAGAGCCCGTGCTCCGCATCAAGAGAAGCCACCGCAATGAGAAGCCCGCGCGCCACAACGAAGACCCAACACGGCTAAAAAATAAATAAATAAATAGTTGTTTAAAAAAAAGAAAAAATATCAACGGCAACAGAAAATGGAAATAAGGTTGACAGAAAAGAAACATCAGTTTTTTAAAAAAATAAACAGATGGAGACTTAGTTTTGATGAAATGTGCTCATTTCTGAACACGATACATAAACAGTTTCAATTTGAGAATTTAAATTCCTACTGAAGAATTAAGGGTGAAAAAAGAAAAAAAAAAGAATTAATGGTGATATGACGCAGGGCTGTGTGCACTGCAGCAGCACTGGTGTGGGCTGTGGGCCCTAGGTGGGGAGGGGGCCTTGAGGTTAAGGGAAAGTAGCAGACTTGGGGTCTGGCTGGCCCACAAGAGCATCTGGGGGTTGTCACCTTCTATTATTACTAAAGCTTTCAGGGCTCTGCTGTTCCGAGTTCGGAGCTACAAAGAGCCTTCTGTGTGCTCACGGAGACTTCTCTGACCCCAGGACCCCCTCCTTGCTGCCTGGAGACAGAGGAAACTTCCAAAAGCAGGATGAAAACAGAATCCTAGAGACATCTGAGGTTCAAGACCTAAAGGGGAGGGGGAGGGAATCTCCCCTTGTCTCACCTGTACATTTGCATGAAGTGGGGCATCCTTCCACGTGGCCTCGGTCCTAGAGGGCAGGACCCGCTTTGGCGACAAATTATAAATAGAAGAAGGCTTAGATGGGAGATGGTGAGGTAACTAGATTTTCTGAGGTCAAAGAACATGGCACAAAGTCAGACAAGTACATATATCTATGGGGACAACGAGGCAGAGTATCTAACATCGAACTACTAGAAAACCCAGTCTTTACTAAGCAGTGTCCCTAGTCTGTGGACACACAAAAGGCAAGTGTTGGTCAAATCAGTTAAATCCTGAGTCGTATAAGACAGAATAGTTTGTTTTAGAAAATCAGGCTGTCTTGTTTGGGGAATTGGGCAGATTTGGGGGGGCGGTCAGGAGAGTTGGAGAATCTGGGTTGGTTCAAGGTGAGAAAAGTGGGGGAAGGAGCATCTCAGAGATGCTGATACACAGAGCTCCCCAAGTTCAAGGTGAATGTTCTTCTCCCTGAATCCCAGGTAGGAGAGAGCTGTGTCCTGTTTATTCCTATCTGAGTACCTCACACAGAGCAGAGCCTCAGAATTACTGGTTGAATGAATGCCTAAGTGCTACACCTACTTTGGTCAGACTGTTGAGTAAACTTTTGGAATAAGGAGACTTATGTCCTAAAGATGTTAAAAGACTCCTAAGGGCCTTACTTCTATCAGGGAGTAAAGAAGGCCTTGAGGAGAATCTCAACTGCAAGTTACAAATTTAAAATAATAGTTGAATTTGTTTTTAGTTTTAGCATTCTAAGGCTTTTTGCAAAGATATGACTTTAACCTGGGGAACTATCTTCCCTTCAGCAGGGTTTCACAATCTAAACTAATTCAATTTTTCTTTTCTATTAGGGGAGAAAAAAAATCTCCAAATTACATAACCAGGGATTTTGTGGAAATGATCGAAGCTTGACAGAAGGCCTTAAATTCCTGTAGTGAGTCCCAGTCAGCAGGGTGTGAGATCAGCTGACCAGCACACAGCTCCGAGATAAATTGTTAGTGGAGATGATTTACCATTTCAACTCAGGATTTCCTAGAGTATGATAGTGCGATCTAATAATACATCCTTTAGAAAGTAAGAACTGGGATCTCCCTGGCGGTCCAGTGGTGAAGACTCTGCACTTCCAATGCAGAGGACGCAGGTTCGAACCCTGGTCAGGGAACTAAGATCCCACATGCCATGTGGCACAGGCAAAAAAACCAAAACAAAACAAAGCACTAAAATGTACATGTCCAATCACTTTGTAAGCTTTTTAAAATGAAAGCATATTAATAGTCATTTTTAAAAGTAATCTACAATTTCCTCCTTATTTTTTGGTAAATTAATTCAATTAGTTAAAATTAAACAAGTATTTGCTTCTTAAACAGATCAAGGCTGGGAAAAAGCTGCTGAGTGTGGAAGCTTGGTGCCTGTTTTCACTGCATCTGTCGTGACCCTATATTAGCTTAGGCAGGTCTTTGGACTCTGAGTATCTGGCCTTGATCTTCTCGTCTGTCAAATGGGGGACATGGATTGACCCTCACAGCCCTTTCCAGCTCTGACCTCTGTGACCAGGGCTGTCCAGCGAATCAGAATGTGGAGGCATCAAGAACCTTCTCAAAGCACAACAATCAGAACTTTCAAAGTAATGGGAAGAAAAGAGTCATCACACATTCTAAATGGTTTTGGATACTTTAAAGACCAAACTCTAATCAAACTCAAAGGTTTGGTTCCTCTTCTACTGGGTACATTTTTTTCATTATCAAGTGCTTATATGGAAAAAAGAAAAACCCAGACAGCTATGTATTTCTCTCAATACACAAATAATTCTCACTTCCTCTGGAAAATTGCACAGTAGGATTAGTTGGGTGGTCAGCCTGAACCCACCTTCCAATTTAAAATCACAAGATGTTTTTCAATGTCACATCAACTGGTGATATCTGTTGGTTTTTAAATAATACTCTGACTCCTACACAATGGGTTTACATTTTTATGGTTTTATCTTTCTGCTTTTGTCTATGGACCTTGCTTTTGTGTTAAAATATGCACTGCTGGGAATTCCCTAGTGGTCCAGTGGTTAGGACTCGGCTCTTTCACTGCCGAGGACTTGGGTTCAATCCCTGGTCAGGGAACTAAGATCCTGCAAGCCACATGGCGTGGCCAAGAAAAAAACAAACAAAAAAACTGATCAATAATAAGAAAAATATGCATTGCTACTTGCAATCTTTATAGCTATGCTTTAATTAAAGATGTGATCGCTACATAAACTCCTCCCTTTGTCAATAAAGTAGAAAGGACACTGGAAAATCACTCAAAAGCATCCAGTTCAGAGTCCAACTCTTACTGGTTGAGTGGCCCAGATCCCATCCACCACCCAGAGAAGTAAAAACGGTTTGTAAAACCGGAACTACCATGGCCATGATGGTGTCGTCTCGCTTTTGGGGGGAAGCTATTTTCCCACTTGACTCTTATCATGGAGCACACCGCTCGAAGCAGGAATCCCCATTCTGGTCCTCCACCTTGTAGGGGACAAGGCTCTGCCACTTGTCCCCAGGCACCCAATACAAGTGCAGTCCCAGGTCACCACTCGGCACTGCTAAACTCAATGCCTGTTTACCTATGCCATTTTGTACATTTTTTTAAGGAAAGCTAGTCTAAATACTACTTTATATATTGGCACATTGCAAGCATTATATAAATACTTGCATTTATCTACCTTAAAAACAGTACAGGGCTTCCCTGGTGGCGCAGTGGTTAAGAATCCGCCTGCCAATGCAGAGGACATGGGTTCGAGCCCTGGTCCGGGAAGATCCCACATGCCGCGGAGCAACTAAGCCCGTGCGCCACAGCTACTGAGCCTGTGCTCTAGAGCCCGCGAGCCACAACTACACAGCCCGTGTGCCACAACTACTGAAGCCCGCACGCCTAGAGCCCGTGCTCCACAACAAGAGAAGCCACTGCAATGAGAAGAAGCCCGCGCACCACAATGAAGAGTAGCCCCCCGTCGCTGCAGCTAGAGAAAGCCCACGTGCAGCAACAAAGACCCAACTCAGCCAAAAATAAATAAATAAATTTATTAAAACCCCCCAAAGAACAGTACACTCTGTGGAGAGTTCAGGAGGGCAAGTATGGAGGCAGAGAGACCAATTAGGAATATTCTATACCATTCTAGGTGAGAAATGGTGGTCTATGAATTAGGGTGGCAGCTATGGAGTGATACAGAGCTGTCAGATTTGCTGTCTCTTTATAAGTAGAAGATGAGTTGATGGCTGGATGTTGGGGGTGAGGGAAAGAGTGAAGTCAGGGAAAAGCTGGGTTGGGCTGCCATTTCCAGATACATCCTGGGCCAGCCAGCACTATGGGAGCTGTCTCGACAGAGAAGGAGGGGGGGCCCAAGAGTACGGGTAGGAGTGCGGGAGCTCACCCCTTGCTGAAAGGAGACAGAGGAGAAGGCAAAGCCTCCCGGAGGTTCCTACCTCTGAAGGAGATGGAGAGGGGTGGTGGGGCTCAGGTGCTGGTGGGCTGGTACCAGCAGGAGCAGCTGCGATGGTGACAGTTCTAATTCTAACGCACTACACCCAGCGGGCACAGGGCCAGGTGACAGAGGTAGCAACAGACAGGGTGAGAGAAAGTTCACCCATGGGTGTTAACCAGACACTAAAAGGCCTTGTGGAATTCGGCCTTTGCTCAAACCAAAGATAAGAAGTAGGAGCAGAGCGGTGCATTTTCTTGCATTGGGGAAGTGGCTTCAACTTGGATCGTGGCTACTTCCCGGAGTGTGGCGTGGAAGAGAGATTCTGTGGGAGGCAAGAGAACTTGATCCCATTCCCAGACTCAAACCGTCAAGACTTTAAGCTCTGGAACGCACCTGCACTGGGTTGGCGACTGACCAGACACTGAACCAAAGGAGTGTCGGGAAGGGTGTCAGAAACTTCATTTTACAACCTCTGTGAACCCCCAGATGTGGTGCTGTTTTTGGTATCTCTCCAATCCACAGAACATGAAGTAGCATTATGGTTAGTATCTTATGAAGACAGATCATGGGAACTGAAAGGACACACACACATTTCAGCTGTCCAGAGATCAGCCTGATCAAAACACAGATGTTTTGAACCATGTGGAGAGGAAATCTGACCACTTGACAAACCTTCTCAACATGGCTGTTCCCTGGCGAAAGGACTTCGCTAGACCTCCATACATTGGGCAATCCACAATGGACTCCAGTATGGAGTTTACAGCGCCTACAGGGTTAAGCAGTTAGGGTATGTGAATATCCCAGAAATGGGGAAAGGAGTAGATACCGGGGTTGTTTATGACTGTCTATTCTCAAAACAAAGGCAGAGCTATAGTACCCACTTAAATTCTGTAAGAGGGCACTATTATTACAGATGAAGAAACTAGCTCAGAGAGATTAAGCAACTTTGCACATAATTAACCAGGGCAGATCAGGATCTGAACCCAGCACTCTGCTGACACCACAGCTGCTTCATAAAGGTTCCTGTCATCAGCAGATGGTAAGGAGGGACTCAAAATGAAATGCTGAGTCTGAGGCTAACGTAAGTAATAATAAGTATGAGAATACTATCAATAATGACTGTCATAACTAACATTTACTGAGTGCTCAGTATTAATTTATTTATCAAATATTTATTGAGCTCCTACTGTGTGCCACGCACTGCTATGGGCACTGGAATACAGCTTCCCCAAGGAGCTTCCTCCACATTCTAGTGGAGGAAACCTCATGCCAGGTCCCACAAGTTATTCCTTTTCATCCTCAAGCAACACTGTGATGTACATACTGTCATAACCTCCATTCACAATGAGGGAACCAGAGAGGTTAAGTGACTTACCCACTGTTCCAAAGCTAGAAAGTGATGTGGAGCCAGGGGCAGAACTCCCTAGAATCTTAGGACCAACCCAGTTTATTAGATGTCCCAACAGCAAACCTAAACGTGCACTATTGGAAGAAAATGGACCAAAGAATATAAATATCTGGGGTAGCTCCAAACCAAAAGAGATTTTGACATCTGTTCAAAAGAGCTGCAGAAACACTTTGAAGGACATTCTAGGATGTCTGCAAATCAGAGGGAGGAGGAAGCCCACCCAAACTTTCCCACAATTTCGTGTTCCTTCCAAGTTCATGGCCTCACATGACTCAATATGGAAACTGCCAGCTATCAAACACTAGGCAGGCCTCCTTCCTTATAACCCAGGCTTTTTGATTCTCTCTTAAGGTCTTTAAAAGAGCAAACCACGGCCATTCCCACTTCCCAGAACGCTCTACTGATTACAGCGGGAGATCAAATCCAGCACAGACAGGGAGGACAGGCATTTCAAACATGTAACACTGGAACGCAGATTAATAATTTACTAATGACTCTAAACAAATATTGTTCATGGTGGGGAAAAACCCTCCCATTTAAACGGGAACTTGGTCAGAATACCTCAGTACTTTTAAAAAGAAAACTGTAAAATAACCGTCTTAGAATTCAATATTTATTAATGCTGATGGTTCGTTTTTGAAGAATTAATCATTCCCAGCTTCAATGTTCTGCTTCAGCAGAAAGTTCACTTTATTCTGCATGCGGATTCCTGTACTCTCTGCCCAAATAAATTAATACATATGCCAGAGTCTGGGGCTGCGATCAATGAAAAACCACAGTAAATTCCTAAGCAGTAATAGATATTCCACATGGCTTGAAATGGTTGAAGGAGAATTTTTTTTTAAGGTTAAGAATCAAAGTACTGTAATTGAAGATCTTACAAATTAAGCAGCGGTGGCTTCTTTCTCAAGGTATCTGATGTTGACTCCAAGGATCATTTAAAGTGAACCTCCTTCTTGCAGCCCTTCCTTGCTCTCCCTTTTACAAGTTTCTCACTGAACAGCATATAGTTGGCATTAGGTCCATGGCATTAATTTAAAATGACAATGCACTGTGAAATCTGCTAGACTAAGCATGTAGAAAAGTAAATACTTGAGAAAGTATCTGAGAAAAAGTAAATGCTTGAAAAAAGTAAATATTCCTAAAGTCTGTGGCCAGGCCTTAGACATTTCAATCAACAGTGGACCCCTGAACAACTCAGGGGTTAGGGGTGCTGACCCCTGCACAGTCGAGAATCCACATATAACTCCTGACTCCCCCAAAACTTAACTGGGAATAGCCTACTGTTGAGTGGAAGCCTTACCTGTAATATAAAAGGACTAACATTGGCTACAAAATTATTACAGTAGTGCAGCTTGTTCTACATTTAATTTTGTGCAGTTATGATTGAATAAGGCGTCTTTACCTTTCTCTCAAGTGCAAATGGCACAATGTATGGTCTGTAAGTGTCTGTGTGCATAAGTTTTGATAAATTTTAACTTTTTATAATAGATTTATGTATATTTTACTGAAATAAATGATAAAATAGACTAGTATTTACATATATTTTATGCCTTCATGACATACCTTTTTCTTTTTTTTTTTTTTTTTTTTTTTTTTTTGCGGTATGTGGGCCTCTCACTGTTGTGGCCTCTCCCGTTGCAGAGCACAGGCTCCGGACGCGCAGGCTCAGTGGCCATGGCTCACGGGCCCAGCCGCTCGGCGGCATGTGGGATCTTCCCAGACCGGGGCACGAACCCGTGTCCCCTGCATCGGCAGGCGGACTCTCAACCACTGCGCCACCAGGGAAGCCCCGACATATCTTTTTCTTAATTTTTTCAATATTTGTGGGCTGTGTGGCTAATCTGCAAATTTTTTCAAAATGTCAAAAATCTCCAAAAAATTTGCCAGTATATGTATTGAAACTGTATGTATTTCACGTATAAGTGAAACCATGCAGTTCAAACCTGTGTTGTTCAAGGGTCAAATATACAGTGTAAAGAACTAAATATTGTGATAACACAGTCTTTTGTAGGTAAATTCCTAAACGAACTTTGAAAAATCTATCTTTGGGCTTCCCTGGTGGCACAGTGGTTGAGAGTCCGCCTGCCGATGCAGGGGACACGGGTTCGTGTACCTGTCCGGGAAGATCCCACATGCCACGGAGCGGCTGGGCCCGTGAGCCATGGCCGCTGAGCCTGCGCGTCCGGAGCCTGTGATCCGCAACGGGAGAGGCCACAACGGTGAGAGGCCCACGTACCGCAAAAAAAAAAAATCTATCTTCAAGTTTAGGGTATTTACAAATTAATACCCCAAATTAATAAATGCGTTCATTTAATACTATAAGTGCATCTGTCCTATCTTTATGGGAATGATGTAGAACAGGGGTCAGCAAACTACAGCCTGTGGGTCAAATGGCCCACTGCTTGTTTTTGTAAATAAAGTTTTATTAGAACACAGCCACACACATTCATGTATGTATTCTCTATGGCTGATTTCATTACAATGGCAGAGCTGAGAAGCTGTGACAGAGGCCGTATGGTCCACTAAGATATTTACTAGCTGGCTCTTTACAGAAGTTTGTTGACTGATGTAGAAGGACAAACTGAAGAAAATGCCAAAAGGTATGAGTGCATCCTTGCATAGTCCACCGTTGTGTTCACTATATTGGAGAAGCGCTGTGAGGAGACTGAAATATCTGGAGAAGTGGCAAGCCTTTTACATCACAACCACCTTTCTTTTCATACTCCAATCTACAACTAATAGAAGCACATTCCTGAGCTAAAGGAAGAACACTGATATGCGTAATTAGAGGTCAGCAACATGTCAGAACGTTTTAGAACCCAGTAATCGCCCCATGTTTTAGGAAGAGATGGAGGAGGTGGTACAATATACACAAATGGCAAGAAAAAGATGGAACAGACTTCCTCTTCGTTGGATCGCAATCAATTTGATTGTCAATGTCAGCACCAAGTTGTTTCTTAATGGGAAACTGTAGAGACGCATCATTCCCCTATCCCCTAAACACTGAACTGAAAAGAAATTTGAGTCCCGAATTATCAACACGTCATATTTTTCACAATTTGAAATTCAGATTGTCAATAGCACATCCCTAAAAAATTTAAATAATCCCGTTAGAGCTATACCTGGTGGTCATTTTCATCTTGATGAGTTATTTTAATCCAAATGCTTTCCTCTTTACATGTAGCTAGTTCCAGATTTACAACTCTAATTTTACAGCCTGATTTCACTAGTTGCAGCTCCATTTTATTACTGAAGGATAGGGGTGATGCTCAAAAGAGGTGGAAGGAAACACAAAGACTAATTTTAAAGTAAGGATAAAACAGGGCTAATTCACATGGAACGAAGCTAAAAGCTCTCTTTCTTAGCCTAGAATCTAAGCCCTTGATAAAAAACTGACTTATGAATACAAATTAATTTAAAATTAAAAAGTGCCCAGCAATTTTGCAGTACTTAAGCTTTTACCTCCTTTACCATTTTGAGCCCTCAAACAACCCTGTGACTGGAAGGAGACATTATTTCCATTTTGCAGATGAGGAACTGTGTTCTCAGACAGGTTAAATCAACTGCCTCAAAGTCACGGGTAAAGAATTCAAAGTCTCCTAATTGCTTCTACTTCTGCTGTGAGACAGAGTGTGTGATAGGATTACAATGTCCAAGAATGCAGCTAATTTAGTGGAAAGGAATTCTGGGCTTTTCTATAGCTCTTACAAACACATTTACCTTCTCAAAATTGTAAGTAAACTCAAGGGGTTTCCCTGGTGGCGCAGTGGTTAAGACTCCGCGCTCCCAATACAGGGGGCCCGGGTTCGATCCCCGGTCAGGGAACTAGATCCCACACTCATGCCGCAACTAAGAGTTCACATGCCACAACTAAGGAGCCCGCAAGCCACAACTAAGGAGCCCCCCTGCTGCAACTAAGATCCAGCACAACCAAATAAATAAATTTGGGGGGGGGGGGGAAGTAAACTCAATCTTCCCATTATGACTCACAGTTAGACCCGAGTGAGTGAGCACATTGATCCAGGACTGCCATTATTTGGTCATCACTGGGGAGGTGATGTTCATCCTCATTAGGATACAGATGGACCTGAACGGCACCAGTAGTCTAGTTACAGGTATTTCTAGTTGTAGTAGTCCCTGTCCTGTAAATCCACAGCAGAACTGTCATTATCCTGTCTAATGATAAAGCCACATAAACTAAACTTCCCCATCACTTGTGTTTTACCACAGAATGGAAGAGATTTCAGGAATTGACTTCGTCGGCATTCTACTGAATGCAGCCAATTTGATTGTCAAGAATAGCTCCATATTATTTTTTAATCCGGCATTTCCCATTATGTAGACAAACCTAACCATATCTCTCTACCCACCTCAGTTACACCCTAAAAAGGAGCTAAGCTGGGCAGAGATATGAGTCCCCATTTCTTCCTCCCTTTCCATGATGACTTGGTGGTCTTCTTTATCTGGACTGGCCATACATACTAACCTCAACAACCTAAGTACAAATCTACAAAGAAATGTCACATTTCTTTCAAATTCCGAAATCCTCTTTTCCTATTCCACCTTGCCTTACAAGTTTCTGCTTTAACGATCCAGTTGCATCACTATCTCCTTTCTAATATAGCGCATCCGTGTACCAATTTTCTACACTAAGACTTCCTGCTACCACCTCCACCCCACCACACACATTAGACCAACTGCCCATTGGTGGCGTGTCCTTCTTCCTCTGAGCAATCTGGTCTCCCACTTCCTTCTAGAGGTACTCTCTTCTTGCCTTAATGTCAGCCTCTAGTTTTCTTACTTTTTTTTTTCTTTATTCCTATAATGTTAGTAGCTGAAAGCTGAACCGCAAGAATGAGTTCAGTAAATACCTTTTGAGCTTCCACTGTGTATCTAAGTAAACACTTTGGAACCAGTATATCCTCATAGGAAAGGGTTACTTTTTCTTCCTCCAAAAGCCCCTGGATATATGCCTAAGGTAATGGGGAAAAGTATAAAAGGTAAGAGACTTCCTGACTCAAGAGATCAATTCTGTATAGTGGAAAATACAAAATATAAGGACTCTCTTGTCCTCAAAATTTTTGTGAGCTTACGAGCAGTTACTTTTTAGTTACTTGTAATTATCCTCCAATAAGTCCAAAATGTTACCTTATTTTCATAACTCTGTACTAGTTTATGCCCATGGTGAGCATGTAAATTGGCAAAACCTTTCTAGAAGTCAATTATGGAGCTTCTAAAAAAAGTGTCATAGGCATGACTCAAAAAGTGTCAAATCCTGCCTCATAGAATCTATTTGACAGGAATACTAGCAGAAGTGTTTAACAAAAATGGAAATTATCCTAATGTCCACCAATACTGGGTATCTCTGAGGAGCAGAGAACAGCATCAACAAGGGGACAAAGTGGTGGCTGACGGTGACATCCAAGACACAACACAAGAGGTGCTAGGATGGAGAAAGGATGCCCTCAGTCCATCCACATCATAAGTAAATGACAACCATGTAATAACTGGAGTCCGGTGAGATTTTCCCTATACTTTTCGGCCTTTGAAAACCAACGAATCAGAAAAAACTACACGAAATGCAATTGACTGTGTGAATTGCTTATTCTTGCAGCTGCTCCCAGAATGTCTTTCCTATGTGGTTTCCCCATTTATGCCATTCATTCATTTATTCAGTCAACAAACTCAGCTCCTACTCTACACCAGGCGCTGCACTAAGTTCTGGAGAAAAAAGCAGTAAACAAGACAGACCCTCTGCCTCCCTCGGGCCCATAGTGTGGCAGGACCGTAAGACCCAAATGGACGCCGGGGGCAAGGGGACCTCGACACACCCTCACACTGCTCCCTTCTGTTAGTTCCTCTTGCCCGTTCTCCTGATGGACAATATCATTTCAAATTAGAATAAGTAATCAATGTCTCGGAGCCAAACCAACATCAATAGAATGCTTTGTTCTTCAAAGTATGACGTTTCAGATGATTTCTGAGATGCAACAGGAAACTGCTACCAACTGTCAACATTCTCCATTACGGTAACGGCATTTTTTTTCCATTGGTCACAAAGTGGCAAAGCTGCTTCAGGCCCAAAGCAGAATCAGATGGTAGCAATAAAACCGCCACCAACTTCATCCAAATATTCTCCAAAGCCCGTCGCATCTCTGTGAGTTGACTACACAGAAATCACTTCGCAGAGGCAGCAGCCCTTCTCACACTGCCAGGTCTTTCGGCCCAGTTGGCAGGGTCAAAAACAGTAGGGCATCTGAGAGAAACTTGCCAACTCTTTGACTATTAGAATTACTGACTTATCAGGTTGGCACAAATATCTCCATCACTTTGCTCCATCCACCCATACATATCATCTACAGGTGACACTTTCAGAAACCTGGAAGGAAATTACTAAGTGGACAAAGGAAGGTTATTTGCAAAAAAAAAAAACAAAAAAAACCCCACAAAAAACACACACACATCCACCAACACTTCCTTGCTGTGAATATTGCTGCTGAGGATGTCTTAACACATTTATTAGTATAAAGACTTAACCATTTTTCATATCTCTTATAAGAAAAATGTAATACAGTCAAAGAGAATATTCACACCCAAACGGGTCAAAATATGAAAGGAAAAAAACAAAGGCATTCACGTGGGACACAAGCCTACCCAGAATAATCTTTATTCATTCCTTGCATGGCTCATGGCTTTATACTTCTGTTAATAAACAAAGTACAAATTTGATATTAAAATTAAAAAAGAAAGAAGAAGATGGGGCACAACTTGGTGGTTGTTTGTACTCTTCTCAATACGTACTAAGGGGGAAGACTGTCAAAGAGTCTGTTGAAATTATGGATACTTGAAACCATTTTCAGACACCTCACTGGCCAGCACAGGCTGCTGCAGGTTGAGATGAGATCTGCCCAAATACCACCAGAATACAAGATTTTAGGAATTGTGAAAGAAGCAAGTGATGATTCCATGGCCACATCAGGAGAGCATGTTTTTTGCATCAACAGATCTGCATTGCATATGAATAATTAAAAACCCACTTGGTTCTGCAAGTGGGCTGCTTTTCTACGGCAGTCCCATGCACATGCCACATGATGATAAGGGCTGGAAAAGTAGACGACACCTGGCCAGGATTGCTTCCGAATCTCTTTGAAGTCCAGCACCTGTTTTTCCTGGCTACTTAGAGGCTAGGATGGACTTGCACTTAAAACTGTATTACACTCCATGCCCCAGGGAACAACCACTGCTCAACAACCTGAGTATTTATTTACTCATAAACTTTGGCAGGTACGATGGGGGAAAAAACTAATAAATTTGAATAACTCCCCTTGAGAATGATGGGAGAAAACTTTCATCATTTGAAACTGGGCGTGTCCTTAATTTATGTGGAGGAATGTTACAAGGGCCATTCAGAATATATGCAGTGCTGTCTGCTCGCATGCTTCCAATGTCTTCTCAGGTGATAATCTCCTAGTTCTGTGGTGTGTAAATCTCTCTGCGGACACAAAAGGATCAGTCTTGCAGTGACTCCTATTTACTACTCCTCTTCCCAACTACACCTAGCAAATACCAAAAGCAAAAGAAAATCTTGAAGCTTTTCCTGGATTAAAAAAAAAAAAAAACAATGTTTACTTAGGTCCTTTTTTAAAAATTTTATTTATTTTTGGCTGTGTTGGGTCTTCTTTGCTGCACGCGGACTTTCTCTAGTTGTGGCGAGCGGAGGCTACTCTCCGTTACGGTGCACGGGCTTCTCATTGCAGTGGCTTCTCTTGTTGCGGAGCACGGACTCTAGGCACACGGGCTTCAGTAGTTGTGGCTCGCAGGCTTCTGTAGTTGTGGCGCATGGGCTCAGTAGTTGCGGCATATGGGCTTAGTTGCTCCGCGGCATGTGGGATCTTCCCAGACCAGGGATCAAACCCATGTCCCCCGCACTGGCAGGCACCAGGGAAGTCCCTACTTATGTCCTTTTAAATCTAGATGTAGGAATGTCATGACAAGTGCCTTTTATTATTAAAATATGTGTCTTTACTAGGACTTGAATTTTGGACACAAGTTTGCACCCTCTGGAAAATTCTCTGGTACCTCCAGTAATTAATATAGCATATTCCTAAGAACACTATTGTTTTAAAGCAAATCCATGCTTATAAAATCCTTACAATTATTAAATTTTTTACAGCTTATGATATACTTCCAGACACTTTGATTTGATTGTTATAACTCTAGGAAATGATTATTATGAATATTATGAACATTTCCACTTTACAGATGTGAAAACTGAGGAAATTCCTCTAAAATTACAAGAGCCAGGCTCCATACTACAAATTTCCACTGAATAGTTTTTCAGTGTAACCAAATCGAGTTTACTAGAGATACAAAAATAAAACGAAGGCAAGCAGTTATGATGAAACCAACTTTATTCGGCAAAGGGTTGTGTCACCCATACCTACAAATGGTAAGCTTGATTTTTCTAAACATGAACATCCATCAGATACAATTTTTATAATATAAAGCACATGGTTTTATTCTGCTCTACTACTTCACATTTGGCAGAAAACAGAGCTTTAGCCTGCAGTACCAGACTTAAAAGAACATCAAACTACCATAATCTAAAATATCTTGCTCATAAAATTCTTAGAGAACAAGGTAAAACCTAAGCTTAGAAACATCTTCACTTAAGTAATGAGGCAAATAAATCACTTACAACACACTCCTTCCATTTCCCCATCCGTGATGTGGGTAATGTGGTTAGATTACGCTAGTTTTTTCCCTCCTACTCAACAGAGAAATGTCACCCAAGAGTGTAAATTAATCAAACAAAATCCTTCTGAAAGAAGTACAGCTTTGCGGTACTTGCAGATTCAGCTACTAGGTGTAGCTAAGGCGGCCTCATAGCAACAATTGCATTGTGAGACAAAGCAAATGGAATGAAGTTTGAAAAAACAAATTAATAGATGATTTAGGAGTTTGGGAGCCCCTTCTATTTACATCCGAATTTCTGTTTTCACTAACAGGGATATTTAACAGCAGCCACGTAAACTAGGTCAGTGTGGAAACTTTCCTTTTTCTTCAAAGAGGAGTTGAAACGTACTCGGCACACAGTACATTCCTGACTCCCAGATCTGGGCCAAGCAAACTTTTCCAACCTGTCCATCAGTGAGAGGACTGTATTATCAATCCATGAAGGCACATTGTCTGCTGAATTATGAAGTGGGAACTGGGAAACAGAAAATTGTTTCCTCTGTGTTTTCACAACCCCTCCCCCTAAGCTCATTCCATAAAACGCTGAGTCAACTCTGCTCCCCAAGTTGTGCTCAGCTCCCACCTGGCCTGCTGACCGGGGAAAGACAGTAGGGGAGTTTCAACCCCCTCTAACCTGTAATCACTTCCCACTGGTAGGAGGGGCAAGGTCCCCCCAAAACCCTGTGGCTACAAATTTAGGATGCCAGGGGAAAAACCATGCATAGAGGACCAAAGCCAGGAGTGAAGCTATGAAAATCTCATCAACATTTTTTTTCCAGTTATCCTATTATTCAGCACTGTGCGGTTCTCCTTTATACTGTCTCTCTGTTGAAACTGTCACTATGTTCATCCGTTCTCCTCTGTGGGGTGATCATCTTTTATGATCGGTACCTTGAACTCTTTTTTTTTTTTTTTTTGCGGTACGCGGGCCTCTCACTGCTGTGGCCTCTCCCGTTGCGGAGCACAGGCTCCAGAAGCGCAGGCTCAGCGGCCATGGCTCACGGGCCCAGTCGCTCCGCAGCATGTGGGATCCTCCCAGACTGGGGCACGAACCTGTGTCCCCTGCATCGGCAGGCGGACTCCCAACCACTGCGCCACCAGGGAAGCCCACCTTGAACTCTTAATTGGGTAGATAGATTGCTTATCTCCACTTCTGTCCAGTTCCTTTTCTGAGGTGTCATCTTGTCTCCTTGTCTGAAACATATTGCTGTCTCATTTTGCCCAGTTCTCGGTATTATTTCTCTGTGGTAGGTCAGTCAGCTGTGTTTCCTCATCTTGGAGAAGTGGCCTTATGTAGGAGACCTCCTCTGGGGCCCAGCAGCACACTCTCCTCTGGTCACCAGAGCCATATGCACTTGCAGTGCTCCCTGCTTGGACTGTGTGGGTCCTTCTGTTGTAGCAGAGCAACTACTGTGGGTGCACTGTTGGCAGGGCTGGCCCCTGGCCAGCTGGCTGCAAAGCCCTGGGATATGATTGGCCGGGGGGGGGGGGGGGGGGCGGCGGTCCTCAGGGCAACAACCACATTTTAAAATAGACACTTAAATAATAAAGACAGCACCCTATTTTTAAAATGCCAATGACATTATATACATCTTGAAGTAGCAATAATGAGTATTACACTCAACTTCCATTTTATCGCTTCTTGCTAGACTGAAATCTTTCAAGGTCTTCCTCTCCAGTGGGCCTAATGATTGGTTGTGAATTAACTGTGCTCCAAAGTAGATTTTATGTGTAATAAGAGACATTTGTTCCCCTGTGACTGATTCTCTAACCAAATGTTCAATTGACTTTCTGGTTCCCAAGTGGAGCCAGAGACAGAAAGTAACTTGGTTACTTGCGGTGGAAAATCTTTGACAAGACCCATTCTGTGCTGTGGATATTTCTCAAGTTGTCCAGCCTTCCTTTGACCTCCAGGCCAACGCCTCTCCCAGCAGACACTGAAGGGTGGGTCTAGGGACTTTAGGCTCCCTTCCCAGGCGTTCCTTATTTTGATTCATCTATTTTTCTCTTCGGCTCTCCAGGCAACTTCCTGGTCAATGTCCAGAGGTTTTTTTCCCCCCTAAATATGTTCACCTGGACAAAGCTGCAATTTGAATGTAGAGCAACCAAAATCAAAATATGCATAATGGAATTCAGTGTATGGAACTTACATTAGTTGAGTGGGAATAAATGCTTGGACTTGCAAAGTATCTTTCTTCAAAGGAAAAAGAGGTCATTGCTGTATTCTTCGGAATGAGGAGAGCTCCAAACTCAGCCCCAAGGATACACAGAGGTGAGCACAAAAGCCTGAGGTGCAAGGCGGAAGTACAGGGGTAGATGGACAGGGCAAAGCTGAAAGGTGAAAAAGGAGGCTTTCCCTGCCTTCACACCTCACTCATCAAAGGCTTTCTCTATTAAGAATTTTAAAAAATCTAGCCTAACATTGAAATTAAGGAAAGCAAATCTTTCACATGAAACCTGTTTCAGTGAGGTGTTCCCTGAAATGCTATGTTCTTATTACATTTTCTCTAGATAGTTTAATTTCTGTGGACCTTTGGAGGGAAGAGGAAAATTGCCAAGATGGGAAAAGGTCAGGCTTGGGGTGGGTCTCTATGACCTCAACTCAATGCCTTTTTACTGTGTTGCATCAAATGACAGAGTGAATATCATATTAAAATCATCTTTGCAAATAACTGTCCTTTTCCTACTTCTTCTTCTAATTTACTTGGATATTTTAAATTAAAATTAAAACTAACTTTATGATGTTTAATTTTTATTTGGGGATAAAAATCAAGGTGGTATTTCAGAAAAGTCTTAAAAGAACATACTTAGATTCACTAAATACAAGCAGCCCTAAGAGTAGCCAGTTAATAGGCAAGAAGAATCAATGGACACTAAAGGACCAAGAACACAAACTAGAATGTCACTTTTATCAATTCATTTATTTTCATATTGAAGAGCTATGACCACAGCTTACAAAATAGTTTGAAGCAATTTATTTGGGGGGAAAAAAGAAATTTCTAAAATGCCTAACTTTTTGTGAAGAAAGGAAGGAAAATCAAGAAAACAGAGGCCTGACTGTACTACCAAGGCAATCTACAGATTCAATGCAATCCCTATCAAAATACTACTGGCATTTTTCACAGAGCTAGAACAAATAATCTTAAACTTTGTATGGAAACCCAAAAGATTCTGAATAGCCAAAGTAATCTTGAGAAAGAAGAGCAGAGTTGGGGGTATCATGCTCCCTGACTTCAGACTATATTACAAAGCTACAGTAATCAAGACAGTACAGTACTGGCACAAAAACAGAAACATAGATCAATGGGACAGGATAGAAAGCCCAGAGATAAACCCACACACATATGGTCACCTTATCTTTGATAAAGGAGGCAAGAATATACAATGGAGAAAAGACAGCCTCTTCAATAAGTGGTGCTGGGAAAACTGGACAGTGACATGTAAGACTATAAAATTAGAACATTTTCTCACACCATATACAAACATAAACTCAAAACTGATTAAAGGCTTAAATGTAAGAACAGAAAATATAAAACTCCTAGAAGAAATTACAGGCAGAACACTCTTTGACATAAATCATAGAAAATTTTTTTTGGATCTGTCTCCTAAGGCAAAGGAAACAAAAGCAAAAATAAACAAATGGACTTGAGGACATGGGAAAGGGGAAGGGTAAGCTGGGACGAAGTGAGAGAGTAAGTAGCATGGACATATATACACTACCAAATGTAAAATAGACAGCTAGTTGCAAGCAGCTGCATAGCACAGGGAGATCAGCTTGGTGCTTTGTGACCACCTAGAGGGGTGGGATAGGGAGGGTGGGAGGGAGACATAAGAGGGAGGAGATATGGGGATATATGTATATGTATAGCTGAGTCACTTTGTTATACAGCAGAAACTAACACACCATTTTAAAGCAATTATACTCCAATAAAGATGTTAAAAAAAGACTAAAAAAATAAACAAATGGGACCTAATTAAACTTAAAAGCTTTTGCACAGCAAAAAAAAAACTGTCAACAAAATGCAAAGACATCCTACTGAATAGGAGGAAAAAATATTGGGTTGGCCAAAAAGTTCTTTCGGGTTTTTCCGTAACATCTTACAGAAAAACCCAAAAGGACTTTTTGGCCAACCCAATATTTGCAAATGATATGACCAATAAGCGGTTAATATCCAAAATATAAACAGCTCATACAACTCAATACCGAAAGAGCAAGCAACCCGATTAAAAAATGGGAAGACGTGAATAGACATTTTTCCAAAGAAGATATACAGATGTCCAACAGGCACATGAAAAGATGCTCAACATTGCTAATTATCAGAGAAATGCAAATTAAAATCACAATGAGCTATCACCACACACCTGTCAGAATGGCTATCACCAAAAAGACCACAAATAACAAATGTTAGAGAGGATGTGGAGAAAAAGGAACCCTAGTACACTGTTGGTGGGAATGTAAATTGGTGCAGCCACTATGGAAAACAGTATAGAGGGTCCTCAAAAAACAAAAAATAGTATGGAGGGTCCTCAAAAAAACAGAACTACCACATGATCCAGTAATTCTACTCCTGGGTATTTATCCCAAGAAAATGAACACATTAATTCAAAAAGATATATGCACCCCGATGTTCAGACAGCATTATTTACAATAGCCAAGATATGGAAGCAACCTAAGTGTCCATCAACAAATAAATAGGGACTTCCCTGGTGGCTCAGTGGTTAAGAATCCACCTGCCAATGCAGGGGACACGGGTTCGAGCCCTGGTCCGGGAAGATCCCACATGCCACAGAGCAACTAAGCCCGTGTGCCACAACTACTGAGCCTGCACTCTAGAGCCCACGCACCACAACTACTGAGCCCACATGCCACAAGTACTGAAGCCTGTGCACCTGGAGCCCGTGCTCCACAACAAGAGAAGACACTGCAATGAGAAGCCTGGCGCACTGCAACAAAGAGTAGCCCCCACTCGCCGCAACTAGAGAAAGCCTGCGCGCAGCAACGAAGACCCAACGCAGCCAAAAATAAACAAATAAAATAAATTTAGAAAAAAAGAAGACAAAGAAGATGTGGTATATACATGGAATACTGCTCAGCCGTAAAAAAAAAAAAAAAGAATAAAATTTGTTCATTTGCAACAACATAGATGGACCTGGAGGGTATCATCCTTAGTCAGATAAATCAGAGAAAGACAAATACTGTGTTATCACTTATATGTAGAATCTAAAAAATAAAAGAAATGAATAAATATAACAAAACAGACACAGAGAACAAACTAGTGGTTACCAGTGGAGAGAGGGAAGGGGGAGGGGCAAGTTAGGGGTAGGGGTCCAAGAGATACAAATTAACTATGTATAAAATAAGCAAGCTACCAGGATACATTGTACAGACAAGGACTATAGCCAATACTTTATAGTAACTTCAAATGGAGTATGATCTATAAAAATTTTGAATCACTATTTTGTACACCTGAAACTAATATTATATTGTAAATCAACTATACCTCAATTAATTTTTTTTAATTCAAAAATTAAAAATAAATTTTTTTTAAAAGGCTTAATTAATCAAGTGGACAGAAGAGTCACTTCTCCCCCACGGAGAGGGGAGTTTAGAAGCCACAGTGTATTATTAAATGTGTTTTAGCCTATTGGAAGCTCTGTCCCTAAAGCAGTCAGGGAGTGGTGCATGGAATCATTGATCAAAAGTGCAGTATTTATTTGGACTTGAAAAAAAACCTAAGCAAAGCATAGAACTTTGCAAAAGAAAAGTAACATAAAAAAGCAAAAGTAAACAGAACCAGATTTGACCCTCAGCACACACTATGTAGTCTCCCTGGGCCCCAGCTTTCTCTTCTGAACAACCGAAACAATAGAATCTCCTTCAGATGACAGATGTGAGGGTTTGCTTTTTTTTAATTTTACAGGACTATAGTTGATTAACAATGTTGTGTTAGTTTCAGGCGTACAGCAAAGTGATTCAATTATACATATATTCATTCTTTTTCAGATTCTTTTCTCACATAAAATGTGAAGTTAAAGAAGATAATCCACACAGAACCCCTGGTGGGCACAGGCACTCCCTCACCTACTGCTAATTCCCACCCTTCCTGACAGGGGCACAATTCTGACTTCGCAGAGTCAAGAACAACCTTTCTCACAGGTGCACCAAACTGTGCCCTTAAATACGTAAAGCATCAGGCCACTCTTACCTGTTTTCTCACCTAAAAGATGGTAGGCCTGATCTAGATGTCTCCAAAGTCTCTTCCACCTCAAAAATTCTAAAGTGGATGGCATTTATATTCATGAGCAAAATGTCTCTAGTTTTCTTTAGTGCCATCCTTGTCCAGCGTTTTTAATTGAGATGTATTAACCCCACAGAAGAAAATTCAGAATCGTTTTCTCTGCTCTGAAACTTTCCTGGAAAAACTGTGTATCCCTTAAAAGTGTTACAGAACTCACCAGTAAAACCATCTTGACATCTAAATTCACTTCAGTATAGACCCACAGTATAGAAATATACCCAAGGATAGAACCAAAGATCCGAAATAAAATATAAGCTCCAGCAATTCCTAGCCATTTCTATTTTAGGAAGTCTCTGTTATTTTCTCCTCCCGTTAATTTTCCCAGTAATAACAAACAGGTTGTGTGTTTCATGGACCAAATTTTATTTTTAATACATACATAGTTTTTGTAATGATTTCCTAACCTTTCCTTTTCTATTTTTAAATTCCTGAAATATATCCCAGCATTTAATCAATGATGTTTAAAATATATTTTCTATCCCTTACAATATTATAATATTATATTATATTAGCTTCAGGTGCACAACATAGCGATTCAGTATTTTTATAGATTATATTCTCCTAATCTTTTCTTTAAAAAGAAAATCAACGTTCAAAAAAATCTCACATCTACTTATTTCATGGCAGCAGAATATAACGTAAAAATACGAAGATTAGAAAAGTAATATTTTAGGTACACAGAATACTTATTCCATGTACATGAAACTCTTGATTCCACCAGTTGTTAGAATGCAATTGTTTAAGCATAAATCTTTAGCTTTTATTCTTAATATCAGAAAACAGGATTGTCGTTAACTACTTTTTATATCCCCTGCGATACAAGATATCAAGGAAAAACAGGGAACGGCAAAGAGAGAGGTACCAGGAATGGGACATTATTAATTATTAATAACGGGACGCTATTTTCCCATGCCCTAACTTGGGGAATGGAGGGGTATTTAGCCTGTGGATGCTAAGAACAGATAGCGCCATTCACCAAGTACCAAAATCCCAAGGCTTTCTATGTGTTATTCATGGTTCAGACAAAAATCTGGATTAAACACTGATCTTACAGCTTCCTCTGCTCTCACATAAAACTTCCTTTAAGGCCAAGACAACAATCTTGGGTTAGAAGGACCAGGTTTTTTCCAACAATGGCACTGTTTATTTTCTGGAAGTCTCTCAAATGTAGCTAAAACACATGGAGTTAGTACCTCCTAACACATCTGAGTATCACTTTATAGTCTGCAAAACATTTTTATATAGTTAGTTCTTAGAATTATTTGATTCCTGGAGTCACTCTTTTTTCCTACTGAGATTCTTAGCAAAAGCCTGGCTCCCACCTCTGAATCCCTCATTCTGCTAAGCAGAGTTACAACACTTCTCTCCTCTTTTCACTTTTAACTGTGCCTTCTAGACCTTTAAGAAGAGAAGGTGCATCACTGAACATCTGGCCACTCTCAGGGATCTATTGAGAAGTACACTGCAGGGTGTGTCCTGCTACCAATACATCTGGTCCAGCTTCTTCTGCCCCTTCTGCACCCGTGGGCCACACATCTGCCATGAGTCTTCAGAATGATAACCTCAGGGTCCAAGTCACTCTATTCATGAAGAAACGAAACTAGGAAAAGAGTATACTAGGACATTGGTGGGGGGTATTTTCACTTTTTTTTAACCAAGAAAATGTACATTTATTAAAAAATGGAATGAACCAAATGCCACAATCCCTACATACTCAAGTAAATGAGATTCTTATTTTAATTCTGTGGGTTGTGACATGATAGCCATTAAATTATAAGAAAAAATATGAAAAAAATGATTAATATTTTCAAAAAACAAGTTTATAGAAAAGATACCATTCAAATTAGGAGCAAAAGTTACAAAATACCAGTAATATGCTTAATAAAAAATGTGAAAGAACCATGTATGAAAAAATGCAGGATTTATTGAAGGTCCTAAAAGAAGAACTGATGGAGATGGTCACTATGTTTGTAGATAAAAAGACATGGCTGTGGGCTTCCCTGGTGGCGCAGTGGTTGAGAGTCCACCTGCTGATGCAGAGGGCGCAGGTTCGTGCCCCGGTCCAGGAAGATCCCACATGCCGCGGAGCAGCTGGGCCCGTGAGCCATGGCCGCTGAGCCTGCGCGTCCGGAGCCTGTGCTCCGCAACGGGAGAGGCCACAACAGTGACAGGCCCGTGTACCGCAAAAAAAAAAAAAAAGACATAGCTGTAAAAATGTTCACCTTCCCAAATTGCTCCATAGAGCCTATAAAACTGCTATCTAAGTTCTAAAGAGATTCTCTTTTGGAAATTTGACGTGTTGATCCTAAATTTTATCTGAAAGAGTAACTGAAGATGAATTGCCAAGAACTCATTTAAGAAGGAATATAATTAGGGAAGTCTTGCCCAAACAAATATAAAAACATACTCTAAAACTAGAGTAATTACACAGTCTAGTATTGGTAACTGGTTCAAGAATAGAGAAAAGCATCAAAGGAACGGAAGATGCCAGAAACAAAAGACGCATGTGAATTTAACATAGGATAGAGGTGGCACTGTGGAACAGAGCGTGAAGATAGCATTACATAACAAATTTTTAGAACCATTAAATACCCATTTGGAAAAAGTTATACTGGTGTCATCCCTCACACCAGAGAAATAAATTTCAGACGATAAAAGGAGCTCAACTTTGAAAATATAGAAACATTCTAGAGAAAATATGCACATGATTATATAATTTGGGGGTAAGAAAGACAATCTAGTAAAGAACTCCCCTCTCCCCACAAAAAAGACCCAGTGCTTATGATACCAGACCCCCAGCATTTTTCACAGAGCTGTAGATCAGCCACTGGGAAAGCGTGATCACCTGGAACCCCTGTGAAAACTAGATTCCTAACCCTCATCCCAAACCTGCTGAATCATCTCCCCAGGTGGATGTGATACCCACCCCCCACCATCATGTGTCTGAGACCTCTGGTCTAGGGTACAACACCAAAGCAGGGAGGGGGAGGAGGACTCAGGTTACAAGGCATTCACCAGGCTACCACAGCCTCACCATCCCTGAAGGCCCCCAGGTGCTGTGCACACAGCCAGTCCTCTTTTGTAAAGTCCCCTGGGGGCTAGTTTTTTTTTTTTTTTTTTTTTTTTTTACAGAAGTCAGCTGTATTAAACAAATACATCCCTCCCCCTTTCCCCACCAAAAAAAAAAAAACAAAAACAAAAACCCAAATCTCGTAAGTTCAGTCGTTTGCTGCAGCATGGCAAAAATACATCCTGGTCAGTTTGCTTTAGATGTTGCACCAAATTATGGCATAATCATCAATTCTTAAGTATCCACTCAGTGGCTCTCAACACTGGCTGCTTTAGAGTCTCCCAGGAAGCCTTGAAAAGTAATACAGTGTGTTTGAGTCCCACCTCCAGGAACCCCGATTTCAACTGGTCTAGGATTGACATGTTTTAAAAAGCTCCACAGGTGCTTCTAAACTAGACTGAGATCACTGGCCCAGAAACAACCCCTGCTCTCTGGAGTTCCACACCTTAATGAGACACAGAATCCTGATTGTTCTAACACAAGGTAAAACACGCTGTATGAGATAAGAGCATTCCAGACACGGTGCCATGGACTTACGGCAGAGGGATGAGTCTGTCTGGGAAGGCTTGTTTAAGGGGATGGGATTTTGTTGAGACTAGACCTGGAAAGTTATCTAAGACCTGGGCATGGAGAGGGGGCACCCAGGCAGAGGAGGAAAAAAAGGATCATTAGAAGCTTTATTTTGGTTAGTAACTAATTACTTCATTTTCCCCCCATAACTTCTCATATGAACATCTAAATATATATACTATATATAGATACATTTATGTACACATACACACATGTATATACATCTATATGCCTCCCTTATTTCTTGCAATTATTGATATAATCTTCCAACTAAGAAGATTTTGTCATGTGTACGAAATGGATATAATCGTATGTTCACCATGCTTCTAGACAAGGCTGTGCTTCCTCCATCTAGCCCAGGGATAAGGCAGAAAAGGATGTCTTTCCCCCACCCCAGTAATGCAACAAACCGCCATGTACAAAAGGGTAAACTGAACTCACTCTATTCAGGAAATTCAAATGCAGTAAGCCTACTTGAAATTACCCAGCCAATTACAGAGGAGGGTGATGACATTTTGCCAAGAATTTTTCAAACAGGCAAGCTGCCCTGTCCAAATTCAACAAATACGTTATTAATTCACTTCATTCTGTGATCTCTCTTCTCTACCATTCGTCCCTCCCCAAACCAGTAGATGTGAAAGTTTGAAGTTGGGCAGAGCAAGTAGAGATGTGTCTGTTTTCCTGAAACATTTCTAACCTTACTTAACTGATTCCAATTTGGATGTATTTCCTTAAAGGCAACGTGTAACTCAAAGACAATTTGTTAAGAGACTGGAGATAAATGGTATGGTTTCCCTAAACTTTAGTGAGCCAAGACTTGAACAAGTTTGTTAGAAAAATATTAAGGTACTAACTGTATTGGGGACAGTTGTCTCCAACTTTGGCGGGAGACAGGACAGTCGGGAGGAGGGGTATCTAGTATAGACCTGCAGCCTTGATAGGGTTGTGATACTTTACCTACTCTCAGTGACTGGACTCAAAGCATGTTATAATGTTGTTGGTGGTTTTTGTTTTTTTTTTTAATTGAAGTATAGTTCATTTACAATATTGTGTTAGTTTCAGGTGTTACATATATATGTGTGTATCTACACTTTTTTTCCAATTCATTATTGTTTATTACAAGATATTGAATATAGTTCCCTGCACTATACAGAACATCCTTATTTTATATATGGTAGTGTGCATCTGTTAATCCCATACTCCCAGTTTATCCCCCTGCAATGTTCTTATTAATACTCAATGTATCACCACTAGAAAAGAAGAATGAAAACTATTCTTACTTCCTTTTTAAAAAAATTAAATTGAAGTACAAAGAGTTAAATAATTTGTTCTACTCAGGGCCAGGAAACAACGGGGGGGGGGGGGGGGGGAGAAAAACCTCTTTCCTGATCGCCAGGCAGGCTCCTGCCTCCCTCTCAGGGTGGAACAAATCCACTGCGGCTGCCCGAGGTGTCTCCTGGGTCACCTTCACACCCTCACTGGAGGACACACTGAGACAAGGTGGCATTAAGTAGAATCACACTTGTAGAAGAATGGAAACTGGAGTTCTAAGGACTGAGCAGAAGGAAAAGAAGGGAGATAAAATTCAAAAGGACAAAGTTTATAGCATCTGTAACTAGGTGAGATACAGTCCCTGCCCCCAGGGACTATAGGCATTCTGGGTGGGGGCAGGGAATGCCTGGTCCACAAGCAACAATAATACTCAACACAACTGCTGTGGAAAAGCTGTGAATGACCAGGGAATGAGGAGGGCAGACAGGAACATGGAGAGGCCAAAGGGAAAGATGGTAAATTCTGAGGAGTATAAAGCAATAGAAATCATTTCTGATCTCCAGGGGCTTATAATCTCTCTGGGCGGTATGACTCATACACACAGATAGCAATGCAAGATTACATATAATTAAGCACCAAATAAATAACTCCAAGACATGGGCTAGGTTGTGAAGAAGGAATGATCTTAGTGAGCTAAATCAAAGGTTTTCCAGGAAATGAGACTTTATTTGGGCCTCAAAGGATTTTGATAAATGACAAGAAAGGGAAGTCCATTCATGGCAGATGGCCTGACCAAAGAGTGTATTCTAGCCAGGCTATAAAATATGGACATGAGAATCAGCTCATCATTCATTCAATCAATCTTTACGAGCACCTATAGTATGCAGGCACTCTGCTAGGAGCTAATAGTGCAGACTAGGCATTCTGGCTGCCCTTATCGACTTGACATATTCCAGAAGGACTACTGGAAAATTCGAGTTGGCCGGAGGCAGCCTGGAATAGATTTGGGACAGCACTGCATGTTGGGCTAAAGCCTATTCTCAGTAAGAGCTGAGAATTTTTGAGTAAGAGCGACAGGTGCAAAGCTCTGTTTACCAGGAGGGTGATTCTGGCAATGTTGTTTATGTGAATTACGGGGGAACGGTGAAGACCGCTTAAGAAACTCTTGTGACGGTCCCAGAGTAAGACAATGCAGATTCAAACTAGGGCGACAGCTGTGAAAAAGCAGGCAGAGCAGTGTGAAGACGTACTTGGCGGGGCTTGGGAACCAACAGGAATCTGGGAGGCAGAGGGACAACAGACAAGGACCCTGATGCCTCCAGCCTAGACGTCTGGGGGAATTCTGAAAGTAAAACCAGTTAGGAGGCAAAGGTTAGGCGTTACTTTCTCCGGCCCCAGGACTGGAATGTTCTGGAGGCTGGGCTCTCTTCAACACGTTTCTCTTTTCGTGCTATTGATACTCCCCAGTCTGGATCTCTTTCTTTCTTCCCCAGCCTGATAAAATCTGCTCTCAAGCAGCTCTATTTATTTTTTTTGAATTTTATTTCATTTATTTTTTTATACAGCAGGTTCTTATTAGTCATCAATTTTATGCACATCAGCGTAGCCTTAGAAGACTGGGTAGTCTAGTTCACAGTGACTTGTCATTCACAGACAAATGCAGTAGGTCAGAGGGATCAGTAAGGGTAGAAACCTCAGCATCAACAGCAGCTCCGGAGGAGACCATTCTGGGTGGAGAGTTTTCCAGGCATGCAGTAGACAACCACCATCCCCATGCATCTACTTAAGGACAGCTGACTCTGGAACTGTCTAGGAGAAACCTTTCCCTCAATCCCACCCCTGAGCATTGCCCTGTCATTTTTGCTTCAGCAGGATAATTAGAGATGATTGACTACATTCCTGAAAGCTCAGGGCGTTTAACTGCATCCCTGTCCTTGGAAAATGATATCCTGGAGGAAAACCATCAGAATTTCCCGGGGGGCGTGTTTAGAGTCATGTTACCTTGCTTGGGCTACAGTGTTCCCGTGCATTAGTCCTTTGCAATCACCTAGAAATCTTGCTAAAATACAGATGCAGAATCAGTAGGTTGGGAGGCGGAAGGTGCTGAAGTTCTGCAGGGCTAATAATATCCCAGGTGATGCCCATGCTGCCAGCTCATGGACTCACAACTTGAGTATGTGTCTAGGAATAGACAGCTCCTCTCCAAAGCAGATCTTAGATTCAGGTGATCTTGAATTTAAATCCCTCCTCTGACACTTTTCAGATGGATGACCTTTAGCAGGTTACCTCACTCATGTATTGTTTCCCCTTCTGTAAACCAAGAAAAATAATACCTACCTCAAAAGAGATACAAATGCTGGACGACCAGAAGGGGTCCTCAACAATTGTTAATCCCAATAGCAGATTCCCTGCTCTTCAATGGTGGGGATAACTGTTAAATTCACAGAAGCATACCTACCCGCCCCCAAATGCTAAGGTCTCCAGAGGGAATTACTGAGAATGCAAAGCACAAAACACCCTCAGAAACTCGAGAAGCCATAGAAAATTCTTTAAAAAAAAAAAAATCTATTTATTTATTTACTTGGCTGCACCAGGTCTTAGTTGTGGCACGCAGGATCTTCATTGCCGCGTGTGGGATCTTTTGTTGTGGCATGTGAACTCTTAGTTATGGCATGTGGGATCTAGTTCCCTGACCAGGGATCGAACCCGGGTCCCCTGCATTGGGAGCGCAGAGTCTTAGCCACTGGACCACCAAGGAAGTCCCTAGAAAATTCTTTATCATCACATAATCCTGCATAATTACAAACACGTCTCCAAATAGCATTATTTTGTATTTGTCCGAGTGATTTATAACATTAAGATCTATTACACGATTTTCCAGCTCTGAAATTCCCAAACTCCAGTTTGCAGGGAAAGAAAGCATTTCTTTTCTATGGAGGCCAGTACACCTAGATTTAACCAACACCAGTGTATTTAAGCTTCTTCAACATTCAAATTTCCCTTTTCCAAAAGTCAGATTCCACCCAGCATTGACGATTACTCCCCTAACGCATTATAAAGCTGTTTGATCCAAAATGTCATTTACACCGAACTTAGAAAAATGCATTTACTACATGAACCAGTATAGTTTTACACTTGGAATTCTTTTTTCATAGGTGAAGAGGCAAACCTTCTCTACATTTCTACATTTTGGAAAGCAAATCACAGCTCTGTAAATGCATAGTTTTGTCAAGCTAAATATCAACATTCCCTTGCATGCATTAATCTTTTAACCCCAAAACTAAAGTATGCGAGCCAAGGGAACATAATTACATAAATACCAGGCTCCGAAATTATCTACAGTTTGTTGTACATATATAGCGTATAATTTTTTTTTTTTAATCCTCTCCCTTTTTCTCACTTTCTCCACCCCACACCCAGAGAAACTCCTATTTAGAGAAAGCCACACCTATCGCTAGGGACTGACCAACCTTTTAAAAAAACATTGAGAGCAAACATTGAGCCATTCTAACCCCAAGGAAATGCCAAGGCCCTGGAATGAAGGCATTCTAACTCCTGATGCAAATGAGGCTACTGGAATTTGTGAGGAGCAAAATAAACAAAACAATTAAGCCATTAGCATGTCTCCTTGGAGACAATCTGGCCTTTGGAGGAAAGCAAAACCAGATCCCACTTAGGCAGGTGAGTGGTGAGTTTGATTATGGAAAAACGAAGGCATTATATACGGCTCTTTCAACCAGGACAGATAAAAACTTTGTCAGGAAATTTTACATTCTGAAGGTCCACACAGCTGAACAGGATAAACCTTCTCATCCTATCTGCTGATCTAGTAGTGATTTTTTACATCACCAAAACCTGCCCAACCTCTCCCCTGCCACAGTGAAGAGAAGTCCTAAACAGAGGTCACAGGTCACACCCCATTTGCGACGGTGCCATTTGGAGTTGGGAATCTTTCCTCAGAAAGGACCCTGGTGCATCTTGTTCCCATTTCTGCCTGCCAAGAGCTGCACCAGCCCTTGAGGAGACAAGTTGGGACTGGTTGTGTGGCCTTAGGCAATCACCTAGCCTCTTCCGATCTCAGTGGAAGGAAGGCTGGAATAAAGGGAGAGAGAGTCAGGTATAGAAGCCCTCCCAGCCCACCCAGCTTCCGGCTCAGTCTGGCTTCTGCAGGAGCCGAGCCCAAGTAGTTAACAAAAGGAAGCCCTACTGGTTTTATCTGAGGGGGGCTATTTTTATCTTTGAAAACGTTTCCAGTTTATAATTAATCAATCATCTACTTTAAATCACTGGTTCTCATCAATTCATTGGCGGCTGCGTTGCTACAACCATTCGGCCCTCTGTACAATTTCCGTCTAGTGGGAAGTTTGGTTCAATTCAACAAATTTGCTGATTCTACCACGTGCCAGACGTCATGTCAGGTGATGGAAATACAAAAAATGAGCATGACATAGTGGCCCCTTAAGGAGTTTACGGCCCAGCAGGACAGAACAATAAACATATTTATTGAAATAATATCACTCTAAAACATCCCGTTGGTATGAGGGCCCCAACTTACCTTGCCTGTCTCATCTCTGGCGTTCCTGGTCTACAAGCCACTCAAATCTCCTCACTCAAAATGCTCTAACTGGTGATCATACTACGTATCTTCCCAGACCCCATGAGTTACCTGGACTTCTCCCCTTCTTTCCCGCCTCACCTGGGAGGCCACTTCTTCCATACTCCGGAAAGCTTAGAATACCTCACCCATCCACCTGGAGCTGAGCATAGAAAACGTATACACTCCACAAAGCTCAAAAGATGCCAATCTGCCCATTTTGTTAGCTGATGAGTTCCAGTACAAAGATTTCATGAGGACAGTTTGAATTTACCAGTATTTGGTTGCCCTGCGAGTTTTAAAACATATGAATTCAACCTGTCCTCCAAAACCACATGCAATTAAAAAAAGCATACTGTCTGCTTCAAAATCCCATTTCAATTCTTTCTTCCATCTATTATCTCTGCCTATTCCTTAAACATCCACCCTTGGGAAAATCACTGGTAACCTATACAATAGATGCCATTTTCTGGGAGAACTATTTTCACAGACTCTGAAAGAGTTGCGGGGGAAGGCTGTCTGCCCTGTTTTCAACGTTATAGCTGGTTGACGAGTGAAGAAAGGCATGATGATGGGCAAAATGACTCCCCTGCCTTCTGTGAACGAGCGGCTCGGCTTTCAGGTGCCCTTTGAAGCATCGCTATGCTTCTTCCCCTTTCTTTCTTCACTGTTCCATCTTCCAAAGGACATGCTGAGTGAAGTGAGGAGTGACACTTGCATCAGACAACTTCAGTATTCCCACTAAAATCAAAGCTCCAGTGACATCTGAATCACAGGGCACTTTCACGGATTCGCTCTTCCCCTGTTTCATTCCATTAGCTGAGCGACTAAGAGCCTGTTTACTGGCATGCATTTTAAGAGTGCTTCACTGCCTTGGCAGCTCTGCACTCTACTTTTGTCCCTCGAGATGAAGGCCTAGGGAGCACTAACGAATGTATAACTCACAGCAGAAGGAAATGCAAGCATTTCTCCTCTCATACTACGTTTAAAAATAGTACTGGATACATCTAGTATGGCAAGTCCCAAAATGGGGGTGGGACACAAAGATGAATACGAAACAACTATACCTGAAAAGTAACTGATCAGAAGGGAAGATAAAAGGCCCGTAAACAATCAAGAGATCTTTGCAGATCAAGAGTTCCGAGGTTTTGAAGTTAACTTCCAACTAGGAGACTCAAGAAGGTGGAAGTGGGGCTTCCCTGGTGGCGCAGTGGTTGAGAGTCCGCCTGCCGATGCAGGGGACACAGGTTCGTGCCCCGGTCCGGCAAGATCCCACATGCCACGGAGCAGCTGGGCCTGTGAGCCATGGCCGCTGAGCCTGTGCGTCTGGAGCCTGTGCTCCACAATGGGAGAGGCCACAACAGTGAGAGGCCTGCGTAGCGCAAAAAAAAAAAAAAAAAAAAAAAGAGGGTGGAAGTGGGGCCGACCTCAAAGGAGAATTGGATCATCCGGATGCGGAAGGGGAGGGAATTGACGGCTGCCAGACATCAGCCAAAGAAAGGTGAGATTATCCAAGCCTGCAAGGGGCACAGCAAGTAGTGGAACTTGGCCAGCTGACCTCGGCGAAAGACAAGGCAAAAGGAAGCGGGTTGAAGCCACGCTGCACAGGTGGAATCCACAGGACTCAGCAGGTGGTGCGATCCTGCTATTCATTACATCTTATATTTAGAGTATATAAAATATACCTTTGCCAACGGACGCTTAAATACAACTGCTGCAAAAACTGAAGACTCAGATTCACAGCCCCAAACAAAGATGACAGTGCCTTATTGTTGCTGTAGAGCGGACACTGCCCGACTCCCCACTGGTTGCAGAGGTGCCAAGCGGGGCTACTTGGAGGAGGAGAAAGAGGGTTCCAAGATGGGAGGAGAGTGCTCCCCTTCTTTTAGGAAGCCTTAATTATGCATGCTCACTTGTAAGCAGGTGCAAACTATGTATTTCCTGCCTTCTCCAACCCTCCTCCTCACCCCTCCCGAGTCTAGAAGGGCAAGAGCCTTGTAGGGGAGAGCAGGAGGCAGGACAGATGTAGAATCTGGTTGGGGGTTGGGGCTTGGGGGCAGGGGAGAAAAAGAGCTGGAAGGAAGAGGCTACCACTACACTACACTCCAAGCCCTAGTCCTACAGAATAGAAACAGAGCACAGAACTGTGATCCAGAGTCCAGTTATTAGAGTCCAGCAATTTCCTTATGTGTCCTCAATTAGTTATTAATTTTATAATGAATAATAATGACTCCTCATAAGAGAAATGAGTTTTCAATTATTTACATAAACGTCAAACCATTATGTCCTTGACTTATATTTGAAGTCTGCATTGGACGTATTTCTCTTCGTGATCACAGGAGAATATAAAAATCTAATAAATGTGAGACCAATGCTGTGACTCTAGGTGTTTTTTTTTTTTTTTTTTTGGCGGTACGCGGGCCTCTCACTGTTGTGGCCTCTCCCGCTGCGGAGCACAGGCTCCGGACGCGCAGGTTCAGCGGCCATGGCTCACGGGCCCAGCCGCTCCGCGGCATGTGGGATCCTCCCGGACCGGGGCATGAACCTGTATCCCTTGCATCGTCAGGCGGACTCTCAACCACTGCGCCACCAGGGAAGCTCGTGACTCTAGTTTTATGCTTTATAACCATTCTGAAAAATTAAGTCAGTTGTCAACAATTAATACTGACCCTTGCCTCATGGTAACTTGTATTGGTTTAGTATCTCTGGTAATCTTACAAAGAATTATTTTAACTCAGTACTTCCAACTTCCCTTCTCTCTAAAGCTTTATTATATTTGCTTTTCAAACATTTCCAGTAAAATCAGGTTTAGGACCAGGTTAGGATCCCTGGACAAAAGACTTGTACTCTAAGGCCACTTCTCCTACTAATTTGCCAGGTGACCTTGGTCAGGCTACTTAAATTCTCTGGGCCTTAGAGTCATTTGGGGAGGCCATGGACCACTTCAGGGAGTTAGGATTCTTCTCCCCAGGGAAAAATGCACACATGGACACAGACACAAACTTCAGCATATAATTTCATAGGCCACGCCCCCCCACCAAGTAGTCTCTGAGACATTTCTCATCTTGACATTCTACGTTTAAAGGTATCTGATCACTGAAAGAAACAAGTGTTATTTGCACAGCCATCACCATGATACACGTATGTATGAGAAGGAATGAAGAGACGAATAAGCATGAACTGGCCCTGCCAATTATACCTAAAGAGAGTGCCTGAGTAGAGCTAGGACTGTAGGCTGGGGAGCCACCTCTGCCCTGCACACCAAAACTATGGGTGCCGAGATACTCCTGGGTATCACTGCCAGATACTCCTGTGGACGAGATCAGGCCAAGCTTTAAGGAGTCTCCCCAGTTACTGGAGATGTCTACCTTATTCTGTAAAAACAAAGCCTGTAATATTAAAAATCAAAGGGAAGCTACCTACTTTGGTTCTCTGAGATACACCCCTTCCTCCAACCCAAGAAGTAGACAGTACCAAGAGCTGAGAGCTGAGTTTTGCTTTATTTAAATGCCAGTGTAGGGCTTCCCTGGTGGCGCAGTGGTTAAGAATCCTCCTGCCAAGGCAGGGGACACAGGTTCGAGCCCTGGTCTGGGAAGATCCCACATGCGCGGAGCAGCTAAGCCCGTGAGCCACAACTACTGAGCCTGCGCTCTAGAGCGCGCAAGTCACAACTACTGAGCCCGCTGCACCACAACTACTGAAGCCTGTGCACCTAGAGCCCATGCTCCGCAACAAGGGAAGCCACCGCAAGGAGAAGCCACTGCAAGGAGAAGCCCGCGCACCACAGTAAAGAGTCGCCCCGGCTCGCCGCAACTAGAGAAAGCCTGCGCAGCAAAACGAAAACCCAATGTAGCCAAAAATAAATAAAATAAATAAATCTTAAAAAATTTATAAAAATAAATTAATACCAATGTAATACAGAGATGGTTAGAATGAAATGATAGCTAGGATTTGCTTCAAAATAAACCAAGAGAAGGTGAGAATAGAAGAAACAAGATTGAAATAATTATATGCCAAAAAATTAGGAGAACCTAGGAGAAAGAGATGAATTCCTATAAATATACAACCTACCAAGATTGAATCATGAAGAAACAAAATTTGAACAGACCAATTACTAGTAAAGAGATTAAATCTGTAATCCAAAACCTCCTAACAAAGAAAAATCCAAGACCAGATGGCTTTCCTGGTGAATTCTACCAAATATTTAAGGAAGAATTAATACCAAACTTTCTCAAATTCTTCACAAAAATAGAAGAGGAAGGAACACTTCCACACTCATTTTATAAGGCTAGCATTACCCTAGCACCAAAACCAGACAAGGACACAACATGAGAAGAAAATTACAGGCCGATATCCCTGATGAACACAGACACAAGAATCCTCAACAAATACTAGCAAATTGAATTCAGTAATACATGAAAAGGGAATTCCCTGGCGGTCCAGTGGTTACGACTCCACACTTTCACCGTTCTGGGAACTAAGATTCTGCAAGCTGTGCGGCACAGCAAATAAATAAATAATGCATGAAAAGATCATACATCATGATCAACTGGGATTTATTCCAGGGATGCAAGGATGGTTCAACATCTGTAAATCAATGTGATACACCACACTAACAAAATGGAGAAAATAAGATTGGCCATGAGTTATCAATTGCTGAAGTCCAGCAATGAGTTTTCTCCCCATTTGTGTAGTTTAAATTTTTCCATTTAAAAAGAGGAGAAAGAGAAAATCAAAGGGAAAGATCCACAGATGAATGAATTTTTTTTGAGACCTATGCCCAAATCTAGGTTAATCCTACTCTATTCACATCATTGTTGAGGAGCCTGTGGCTCACAGAATACGGAAGTGACACCAGTATGGATTATTCTGGGAACGATAATACAATCCACAACACAAGACTTTCATTCAAGACAAAAAAAGTATTTTTGTGTGTGTGAAGAATGTCCTTCTCCACATGGACAGCTCAGGGCTGGCCAGAAAGGCAGAATTAGTCAGTGAACAGCACTGTCCTGACCTGTTCCAAACAGTATTGCTCCACTGTTATATCCAACAGGCCATCCAGTCCAGTCTGGTTTGGCATGATTCACTGCTCTGGAAGCTTGGACTTAATCGTGAAATGTTTATGTTTACAAACTCCCTTCAACAGAAAAGAGTTTTTTCTTCTTGTTTTTAGCTTCTGCTTTTACTTTTTTCCAGCAAAAATAGCAATTTAAAAATCATACTGAGGCTCCGTAATACAAAAGAACTACAAGTTTTAATTCCTCGTACTTTGGGAAAACAGCAGCAGATGTACCAGGAGCAATGGGGGCTTCCGTCATACACAGGGGTTCAGAGGGTCATCCGGGAAAAGTAGATTTGCACTAAATCTATTCCTGCCTCAATGTATTCACCCAACTAGACACGATGAAAGAAAAGGTGGAGGGTAGGAACTGTATCTGAGCCCCAGGGCAGTCCTCGCCCACACTAACCCTGACGGTAGCTATGTGACTTGCTTTGGCCAATGAGACAGTATCAACCAGGATGCAAGCAGAGGTTAAAAAAATGCTTGTGCACTATGGCTTGCTTTCTCTTTTGCTATTCTTGGGAACCCTGTGACCACTGCTGTGTTAACAAACCAGGACTAGCCTATTGTGAAAGCGATAGGTGGCCAAGCCATCTCCACTGCCCCAACTGAACCTGGGCCAACTAACCAGCACGTGAGTGAGGCCGTCTCAGCTCATCCATCCCCAGCCAAGCCACCAGCCAACCACAAGGACCTGACGAGCCAGCCCAGCCCAGAACTTCCCAGCCAATGCACAAAATCATGAAAAATAATAAAATCTTTACTATTTAAACCACCAAGTTTGGGGTGGTTAATTATATCAAAACTTAATAGTAAGGTAAGAAAAGGTAAGAAAGGAAAAGGTAAGAAAGATGCTTAACAGATGCTGAACATCCTGGGACATAATCCCTAACGGAACTTTACATAACTCAGTGGGACTTACTATTGATTTGATTGTATGTCAACTGTCACTAAAACAACCTGACAGGGACTTCCCTTGTGGCACAGTGGATAAGAATCCGCCTGCCAATGCAGGGGGCACGGGTTCGATCCCTGGACTGGGAAGATCCCACATACCACGGAGCAACTAAGCCTTCGCACCACAACTACTGAGCCCGTGCTCTAGAGCCCACCAGCCACAACTACTGAGCCCACACACCACAACTCCTGAAGCCCACGTGCCTAGAGCCCGTGCCCCGCAACAAGAGAAGCCACCTCAAGGAGAAGCCCGCGCACCGCAATGAAGAGTAGCCCCCGCTCGCCACAACTAGAGAAAGCCCACGAGCAGCAACAAAGACGCAACGCAACCAGAAATAAAATTAAATCTTAAAAAAAAAAAAAAAAAAAAACCTGACATAGACGCAAAATTGCATACTCCTTAATATTCACCTCAAGACAAGGTTTGCTACAACTCTGCGAATGATACTGTGTGGGCTTTGGAGGTTTATGAACCTCCTAAAATTAAATGAAGAATTGTGTTCATGTGGGGTTTTTTTCTTCTTAATTGTAAAAAGATGTTAAAACTATGGGGGAATAATATAAATATTTATGCCCATACTGCCCAGAATTAATGATACTATTTTCTATATTTGCTTTAGATTTTAATAAAGCAAATAAAACATTCTTAATAATGTTACAGTTAGTCCACTGACCTCAGTCCTCTCCTTTCCTCCTTCCCCCTTCAGCAGCTTGAATTTGATATCTTTCTAGTCCATCATTTTTTTAAAAGGACATATACATAAATATATACATATATGAGTATATATATCCCCGAACAATACAGATAGCCTTGTTTTGTGTTTTGACATTTTTCTTAAATGACTTCACATGTATCTTTCTACAACTTACTTCTTCACCACATACTACCTTTGTGAGATCTATCCATATTGATTCCCTATTATCAATAAGTCACAGACATTTATGCATTTCTTTCCTAATGGACATTTAGATTGTTCCTGTCTTTCTGTTTGGTTTTCTTGTTTTCCTTGTTATTACAAACACTGTCAGGAAACAGGTCAATAGCTTCAGAGGGCCTTGGGGCACCCCCAAATATTAGGAATCTCTGACAATCTGATGGGAGAAAGGAGAACTACCATCATTTTGCAGACATATTTCTGCATTTGAGCATTCCCAAATCTTGAAGGCGCCATCTTTCTCATACTATGAAGTAGCTTAATAGATGCTTCTACATTTAAATCCAAAATTTCCTGTAACAAAGGTCCATATCTAACTGGGACACTAAAACAACCGTAATTTTTTTGTTATTGAAAACTTTTTAGAATCAGACAACGATACTGTCCAAATCGTTCTGTTACAAAGTAATATTGTGCTAACTTGCCGTCAACATCAAAAGCTGGTCACACCAATTAAATTACTAAGAGACTAATGATACGCTATCCTAATTTTTGTTTGTTTTCTGTCATGTATATAAGGACTCGAGGGCTGCATTTCTTGTAGTTACCTTGTTTCCCTTATTTTCTACTTTTTAAACTAACTGAGATCAGAGAGCTTTCTAGCATGACTTTCTTTTACTTTTATGCTTGATCCCAGTGTGATATCATCTAGTCCCCAAATGTTGCGACATGCAAACATCCCCGAACAAGGAAATTAAAAAGCCCAGACTTTAAACTAGATTTAAAAAAAAAAAAAAAAAAAATCAACCTTGTTTTCCCTCAGGGGTATGTAAAATAATGAAGTGTTATACAGCTATCTGGACCCAGAAATTTCAAATTCAGAAATAATGTACACAATTGCTTTTGAAAGAGCATAAAGTTAGCAGACCTGGTTCATTACATACAAGTTGTATGGCCCTGAACAATTCTCTTGCCCTCACTGCACTTTGGTTTTCTTACCTATAAAATGGCAGCAAAACCCATCATTTGTACAAGAATGAGACGAAATCACCTATAAGAAAGCCCTTTGTTATTCCCTCTTCTGTGAGCACCTCATAAGCAGAGGCAGGGCTTAATTCATCTTTGCTTTTCTAGCGGTTGCCACTGTATTTGGTAAGAATTCCTACCTATCAGGCATGTACGCTAACCTCCTTGGCAACTGCCGTGTCTTCTCCACTTTGGGGTTCAGAGCTCCTCGTCTCCAACCACTTGGGTCCTCTGACAGGGGAACTCATCGTTGCCGAGCTGCAGTCAGAGGCCTGAGCACCCACTGTTGTCACACATTTGAGTTCCAGTATCATGATCCTGGGAGAACACCAACAGTACCCACCTCAGGTCAGGACCGGGGAGTGTGGAGTGTACACCAAGCCAGCCGGTCCTGGCTTCAGACTTTACACCAAAGACAGGGCTCCATGTATCAGCAGGACAGGAGGCTGAGCAGCCCAGCACTGCTAAGGGCAGTTCTAACGGGGGCAGGAAGGAACAGTCACTGGTGCATCTGGAGGACAGTTCTCCATACAGTTAGGACTCAAGTTGGGTAATCAGGTTACATGGGATGATCATACCACCAGCAAAATACGATAAATATGTTTACCAAGGAAAAGAGTTTACAAAATACATGGGGAAATACAGAACACAAATTGTATATTAGCCCCATAATTACAGCTACATAAAAATGATGTACGTTTCGATAGTTTGGAAGGAAACCCAAAGACATGAAAAAAATTAGCACTACGGTAATGGTATTATGGTGAATTCCCCTAAATTTATGTTTTATAATCTTTTAAAGTTGATACAGTAACGCATCAAAAATAATTCACAACCTTCCATCCCCAAGCAGGCTTTTTCTGAAGGGCCCCAGAAAGAAAACTACCTGGGTCGTGCCTAGACTCTAACCCACCACCGTGGTTTGGTGGGAAAAGCCTTATTAAACTGGGATCAGAAAACCTGGATTCTGGCACCAGATCAGTCAAAACCTAGCTCTGAGACTTTCGAAGCCATTTAACCCCTCTAGATCTTTCTATGAAGTCAAGCCAAAGGATTTAGGATAGACTCTTAAATTCTCTTCTGGGCTTTCTACAATGTAGTGTATGTATGTTTTACTTTCTACAATGCAGTGTATGATTTCAAAGTCCCATGAATGAATTTTTAACAAACACATCAGAACTCAAAACACCTAAGACAGGGTGGCCTCCTTCAGAGCAGTTCTTAGAGGACGGATTCCTGGAAGAACCACCTCCTTTTTGGTCCCCAGGGCCTAGGTTACACGATACTGCCCATGTTCAGGACCAATTTCTTCCCCCTTTGAGGCAGAATGTAACTTCAGGAAACAGCTGAGAGGGACCTTATACAAAGTTTGGTGAGTAAGATGGGTGATCAGCTGCACACTAGCATTTTAGGTCATAAAGGAAGTCAAAAAATTTTCTTAAATGGCCATTCGTAAGTGCCCTGAACAACATTAATGACAGTGTTCCCATGGTGGCAATTCAGAAAGGAGGGCTGACTTCACCTGCATATACGGTGTCGAAGCCATTGTCCCTATTTTTAGGGACGACTCTTATAGTTTTACTTCTCTGAAGTAAAGCTGTCGTAAAGATATGTAAAAAAAAAGACTTCACTAATATGCCTCCAAACCTTTCATCTCTGCCAAAATAAATTTTGAAGTTGAAATTCAAAACACAATTTGTTTACCATTGTTACAGAATGTGCTTACAAGGCCAAGCTGTTTATTTTTAATACCTTTGGCATTTAACCTTTAACCCCTTATTTGTTCTGTAAATATTAAGTCCCAGCACGGTAAAAAAAAATTAAAATCTCACCACGGAGAAACCCATTTTAATCACATACTGATAAAAACACAAGTTGCTGCATCTTTGTTTAAAAAATAGTAGATGACTCAAACTTGGAAAATTACGAATGTACGTAATTTCTCTAGGATCCATAATGAAGCTTTACATGTGTATAGAGGTTTCAAAATATTTCTGCTTTTTTGAAGCTGATGAAAAGAGCTTTCACAAGTTCTTACCAAGTAATGAGACCCAGTCCTCTCCTCATGGGAGAGAGGTCTCACATGAGCTCATAACATTAACACTGAAGGGCGAAAGGTTGTATTCCAAGTCATGTTTACAAAAAAGCTCATTATCTAGCCCCAAGGAGAACCCCTGAAACAGACCTCAAATTCATGAGATGCAACAGGGAAAGGAGTAATCAAAGAGGTCCACCATACAATATGGAGGTTGGGGGAGAGGGGGAGTACCTTCCCACTGGAGGGAGTTAAAGGGTTAAGAAAAAGAGAAGTTCAAGCTGAAACTAACACACCATTGTAAAGCAATTATACTCCAATAAAGATGTTAAAAAAAAAAAAGAGAAGTTCAATTTACAGGCTCACCACTCACAGCACTACCTGCACAGGTGTTGAGCTAGCTCCAAACGGTGGCAGCTGGATGCATACCGCCCCTGTTTAATAGCTTAGCGAGTCCATGGGCTGGAAACACCAGGCAACTCCCTCTCTTAAGGGAAACGCAGTGGGAAGGTGTGCATGTGTCAGTAAAAATCGAATGCCCTTACTGGGTATGTGGCTAAAGTTTAGACTTCCTGCTGGCGAGCGAATGCAAGGAAGCACAGTGGTTCGCAGGACACCACTTTGAGATTTACAACAGGGTCGCTGCAAACAGCTGACCTGTTTGGCCTCTCAGCGATGATCAGCACCCTTTTAAAAATTGGCAGCTCTGGCCTAAAAATCTAGATTTTCAGCTTCTCCTGAAAAAGCAGACAATTTGGTAATGTGGTCAATGTCATCACAGCCTAAGGTCAAGTAATGATGGCTCTTTTGATGGGCACATGTTCTATATTTACTCTCCAGAGGCCAGTCTCACCCCATCAAAAATTGTATCCTGGTGTCTGTAGACATTTGAGTTTGCAACCACTAACAAAGCTGAAATCCCCAGCAAAACTGAGGAGGAAGTGGCTTTCAGCTTCTGCAACTGCTTCCTCTGCTTCTCCATCCCCTCCATCCATGGCCCCACTGGGCTTCCCTCCTTGCCCTGGGCTGCCAAACATTTCCTACTAGGCAGGCCCACCCACAGTGGTCCCAAGACAATGCCCTGGATTCCACTCTTGCCCTAACCCTCTACCTCTATCAAAACTTTTCTGGACTTCATCCCATTCCTTTCTGTTTTGGTTCTGTGTTGTGTTGTTTTGGCCAGGAGACTACTCACTAGAAATCTGATAAACTAATCAGCGGGAATGGACTAGGTTACCTTCGCAGAAAACATGTTTGAAATGGATTCCAGACTTTCTAAATACATGCCATGCCTTCACCCAAAGGAACTTACCTACCTTGTAGTCAGCTGCATCAGATTTCTAAGTTCGTAAGCCTATTCCTGTGTACTATCTGCAATTTACTCACAAGTAATATGCAAGTAAGGAGACGGGGACACATCTTGAACATATTCTGACGTGATGGTCAAGTCACATGTACTCAAATATGTCAGTATATATCAGTCACAAAAGCCTTATGAATCACAGTTTCTAGCTCCAAAGTATACAGCAGAGCTATACACATGGGTTCCAGTCCGTTAGACAGTCCAAACTGGTCATGGCCACAGAAGTAGAACTTCCTTTGTGGCTGATGATAAAGCCACGTTCTACAAAGGAAACCTCAGATGTGTATTATTATTGATTAAAGTCAAAGGAGATTGTTGTACCCTCCTGACCAATGTATACTAAATTATAGAGACAGGCAGAGATTTTTTTGGTGTTTTCCTTTCTTTTTCTTTTTTGGTCCTTCAAGTCTAAGAAAAAAAAGAAAGAAATTGCTATTGCCTGGTAGTATTCTTGGTTCTCCAAAGACGGAGAAAAATGTCCCAAAGTGAGTTTTCAGGAGGAAATAGAAGGTAAACTGTAAGCTGTACACTTTGTTCATGAGTCAGAAGATGGCAATCTTCCTTATGAATCACAAATGAGTGAGCCTTGGTAGGGCCTTTAGTACAGGTGGAGAGCCTTCCTAATCTGCTACCAGATTTCCTAAGATATCTCAGAGAGCGAGAGACAGAGAAATCCACAGTACAGGTGCCAAGGGCCTGATGAATTATATTCTCCAGGCTAACCCTGAGCCACACCCACTGGAGGCATTGCCCCTTCTCTTCCTGTTTTAAGCAGCTGAGGGATGCAGCTGGGCAGACGCAGACAGATGTGAAACACAAAATGAAGCCTCATTTGGCTGGAAGGGGATCTTACATAAATAGTAAATACTATAATAACTGAGATTTCTGACTATTTAAGCTGCTGATGCTCTGTTCTAAGGCAACTTCACACATCTAATGCACAGACTTAATTTTTCAAGCCAGCGAAGAAATGATTCATTTAATTTTTGCCAAATTACTCTAGATCCAGTAGATGGAGTGATGGCGCAGCTCCTATTTCAGGACAACCAGCTGTTTCAACTTTTCTGTCAGGGAATCGGGGCCTCAGCAACTGTATCTGATGCACTGATAGTCTCCTGGAGGCCCACAATACGGCCATCTGTGCTGTTGGCAGGGAACATCGATAGGTAAGTCATACCCCTGTGCTTCAATAGACACCCTACACACTCTGGAAACAGCTCTTCCTTAGAACATGCCTCTTCTGCACCCACTTCATAAACCATCTACTTCAACAGCAATGGACCGAATTGAGCGTCCAGTTTCTGAGGTCCCCAGAAAAGTCATGCTACACTACTTTTTAGTCTCTCCAGCATGAAAAATGAGTGAACTAAGGGAAAGTTAATTTTCTCAACGTACCACTCAACTATTTAAATTCAGCAAGATTTTTTAAACTCTTGACATACAACACATTTTTTTTTTTAGAAATACTGAACCATGGGAAATAATTCTAGCAATTATAAAGTATTAAGATTCACATTGCTTAAGTCCAGGTAGCCAGTTAGGCAGTGGCCCCATTTAGGTAGCTCCACCCAAACACACAGTGTAAGTGAATGGTTTTCTTTAGGGGTTCCAAAAATAATATGGGGTGGACTGACTTCTTAAACCCTAAAACTGAAAGGGAAATTTTATTTACAGATAAAGTGTCCTCTTCGGTAGACACAAGGGTGACATAACTTTGGACTAGGTGAAAAGAAAAAGCTTTGGTCAAGGATGCCCTTTTAAAGATTTTGGCTTGTTTGTTTTTAATCATTCTTTTGAATAAACACAGCACTGGATCAAGGGCTGCTTTTGAGTTTTGTGTGTAGGTTCCTATGGGCCTTTCCTAATTTCCCTCAGACTCCTGCAGGATAGAGATTTTTAAATTAGTGCTGTACCGGTTATCACTGTGACTTAGCACCCCTTTCACAGTCACTAAAAAACAACAAAAACCAATCAGAAGAGGACCAGTTCATCCACCTAAGCCGGATTATTTGAAAAGAAGCAAGTGTGGAAACTATGAAGCCTTGTAGTAGAACTTTTTCCCCCCTCTGATGGACTGCCAATCTCTTCAAAATAGAGCCCTTGCTTTTGTGCTTAGGAAAGAAAAGTACACCACCCCAAAGCCCAAGGGATGCGGCTAAGGTTATTGGGGGCGGGGTAGCCGAGGCCGGGAGGTCGGGGTGGAGGAAAAGTCAGAAACGAGTCAGAGAGAGAGCCAGACACTTCCATCAATACCCAAAGTGCCAAAGGAAAAAGAACAAAAAACTCGACTTCCTCCCATGCGTACCGTTCGCTGTACACCCGAAAAGTGCCAGCCACCTCGCACTTGGGGGAAGTGGAGGAGGATGGTGTTTACTCGGCCTTTTTGGTGCAAAGACCCTCCGGGCCGGCGCCCAGCGGAGCCCAGGCCGGCCTGGCTCCCGGCAGCCCCGCGACACCCTCGCCCGCAGCCGCCAGTCCACCGCCAGGTGCTCGCCCTACCTGGCGCCCCACTGCCTTTGTGCGGCCGCGCCGCCCCCGCCGGCGCGCGGATGCCAGCGGGACAGCTGCGGCGCTGCCGGGCGGCCGGGGGAGGAGTAGTGGTCCGCGGCGCCGGTGCAGCGGGCGGGGAGCGCGCGCACTGAGGGGCGCAGGCGGCCGCTCCCACCTTCCCAGCGGGAGGGAATTGATACCCCCCGGCGGGCCGTGCCCCTGAACGCGGATCTCCCCGCACTCTGGCTTCCGACAGCTGGCAGCCATAGCCAACCCGGCCACGAAAAGTTTGGCGACGCCGAAAGTGACTTGAAAGAAAGTTTTCCTTGGCCCCTCACTCCGTCTCCCCCAGCCCCGGTTGAGCGAAAGCTGCAGGAAATAAGGGCTCGCGACGTGCCGACTCCCGCGTCCAGCTTCTCCACCCCTGGCCTCGACAGCGCGCCCAAGGTGGGTGCCCCGCGCCCGGGCTTCCCGCCCCATCCCTGGGTCAGGCGTCCCGGGACGCCGCGCGGCCAACTCACCATGGTGACTCGCGCCGCGGTCGCGCCTCTGCCGGGTCCGGCTGCCGGGGAGCTGGGGCTGGAACGCAGTCTCCTGGGCGAACTTCAAAAGTTGGTTCCCTTCGCCAAAAACAGGCTCTCGACACCCAAGCACTCACAGGAACCAATGGGAACCCTGGGGGGACTCCATCCAGGCGGGATCGGCGGCGGTAGGTGAGGGCGAGCAGGAGGCGGCTTAGCAGGCGGGGCGCATATTGCGGAGGGCAGGGGTCCACCCGGACCGGGCGCTCGCCGCCCGCCTAGGTGAGAGCAATGCTCTCCGCGCGTCCGACTAGCTGCCCTGCCTCGCTCCTCTTCCTTCGGCCACCTTCTCCGTTCTCCTCTGGCTGAGCCTCGGCTCGGGTAGGGCAATCTGTCCATAAATGGAGAATTCAGCTCAGGCCTGACCAATCAGGGTTTGTTTTCATAGCGTCACTCCTCAGGGAAACCGTAGTAGCCAACAAGCTTGGAGCTGCTGGAGTTTCCAAAGCCCTCTGGATCCTGTAGTCCTCCTCCACGCCAGCCTCCAAAGAGCGCTGCTGACCCAGCTAGCTCCCGGTGGCATGACTTGAACGAACCACTCTGTGAAAGAGAGGTAAACTTCTAAATCTTTTTTCTTTTAAACGCGAAAGTTAGAGTAAGTGTAGCTGAAGTGGTATGATTTTTCCCATAACTTTTTTTTTAAAGAAGGAAATATTTTATCAGCATAAAAGATCAGAGTCGTGGCAGCAGCCCAAAGGAAATCCTTTTTCTTTCCAACGTCTGGATTGTGAGGAAAGTCAAAAATATCGTTTCCCCCACCCTTTCTTTTACCTGAATTTCCTTGGAAAACAAAGGAAGGCTTTTTGAGGGGGAGGCGGGAAGGGGGAATTTTGATGGTGAAGAAGTTGCACGTGCAGCGAGGCCAAGGACGGGGGAGAGAGGCATGGGAAGAATGCGCCATCCAATCTCAGTCAACACAAATCTGTCGAGAGCAATTAGCATTACAATCAAGAAATCAGGTGGGCTGTGAGGAGAAGATTGGAGTGGGGGCGGGGAAGCAGAATCCTGAAATAAAGGTAGAGGGTCTGATATTATTGTTTTCAGAGTTCAGGAAGTAAACTTGGTTGGTTATAACAGGATGGTCCTCTCTGGATCTGTGGTAGGTAAGACTTGAAAGCTTAAGGGCACAGAAAAACTATGAAGCATAATGATTTACTGTGATTTGCTTTATGAACTTTGGTGGTAGCCCTTCACTTGAATAAAGGATCCTGGAGTTGGAATGGATGTTAAAAATGCTCTTGTCTAGGGCTTCCCTGGTGGCGCAGTGGTTGAGAATCTGCCTGCCGATGCAGGGGACACGGGTTCTGTGCCCCGGTCCGGGAAGATCCAACATGCCGCGGAGCGGCTGGGCCCGTGAGCCATGGCCGCTGAGCCTGCGCGTCCGGAGCCTGTGCTCCGCAACTCGAGAGGCCACAACAGTGAGAGGTCCGCTTACCGGAAAAAAAAAAAAAGTTCTTGTCTAAAATGGGTAAACAAAATGTAGTGTATTCATAGAATGGAATATTATTCGGCCTTTAAAAAGGAAGGAAGTACTAACACATGCTACAACATGAACCTTGAAAATATTAAGTGAAAGAATCCAGAAATAAAGATCCCATATTATATGATTCCATTTATATGAAAATAGAGAATGGGGACATCCATAGAGACAGAAATTGGTAAATTATTGATTGCCAAGGGCTGGGGGAGGGGAGGATGGGAGTAGTTGCTAATAGGTGTGTGTTTTCTTATTGGTGAAAATAGTCTGGAATTAGATGGTGGTGATTGTTGCACAACTTTGTGAATATACTAAAAACCACTGAACTGTACATTTTAAAAGGGTGAATCTTACAGTATGTGAATTATATCTCCAACTTAAAAACTGAAAGAAAATCATGTTGACCAACTTTTTTTTAAAAAAAACATGTTGACCAAATTCTCGTAGTAATCATCCACACAGTTAGGCAAATAAATGTAATTGATTGCCTACCATAGGTCATCATGGCCACTGTGAATACAGTGGTCTCTGCCTTCACCAAGCTTACAATTTTAGAAGGAGGGAAACAAAAGATAGATTTTAAAACAAATAATTACAGGAAAGATACAAATACAATAAAAAGTAACAGTAGTTTTGTGCAGGGAACTGCCATATTTGGAGCTATAGGTTAGGTAATTCATCTGGTAGCATTCTGTAGCACAGACTGGACAGGAAACCATAAGACATCTGTTGAACACTCATCATGAACTACGTCCACACAGGCGTGATCATTGGCTAAATACATTCAGCTGTGATACATTATTCTCAGGTGAGTCTGATTCCATGTCTCAGAGGTATGTCAGCTTCAAAATTCAGTCAGGCATTTTAAGAACTAGTGGAACAGGGAATTCCCTGGCGGTCCAATGGTTAGGACTTAGTGCTTTCACTGCCTGCACCAGGTTCAAGCCCTGGTGGAGGAACTAGGGTCACAGTGAAAGAAAAACAACTAATGAACAGATGTTACCAAAAGGGAAATCTGAGCTTACCAGTTACACGAAAAACACTGCTTAGGTTGGAATTGACACGTTGCTTCAACCACCATCCTGTCCATGCAACCCTGATTAGTAATCAGACTGAGATGGGCTTTGAGGGATACAAGCAAAGATGTAGCTGTTTTCCCCAAGGTTAACCTAAGGATATGCAACACTGAAAATCTCTTAATAATCCATCACCAACCTATCAGTCTTGGATTTATCTAAAACTACCTTGACACTCTCTGTCAGTTGTATTAGCATTTGAGATTTTTTTTTAAGTGCTTACTTTTATTTGCCCTAATAATCTCTTTCCAGTTTCCAGAAGTATTCCCAGCTCTAGTAGGTGGGACTTTGATGAAGATGTCTGCTTGTGTTCATTTTTCATGATTTTGTAATATTCCTTTCCAGATTAACTATAAATATATAGATTAATGCCTACGTCTAGGCAGTACTTAAAATATGAGATTTCATGCACATAAACCTGAATTTGTAGCCTGGCTTTTCCACTTAACTGGCTGTAAGATCTTAATTTCTCTGAGTTTCAGTGCCCTTATCTATAAAATAGGTTGAGGTAAGTCTGAAATGAAATGTGTGCAAAGATGGTCAACAAATTTTGGTTCCTTTTTCCTTTCCCTTCTGATTAGGGATTCAGACCTAGATCCCTGGGTGAGATCAGATGGTCCTTGGCCCTCTGAGTTGCATGCCAACTCCTGGAGGCTGTTTGTGTGTGCCCTTTTCTTCAGGGAGAGTTAATAGCTTTCATCAAATCCTCAAAGATTCGGTAACTGCCAGAACATTAGGACCCACAGCTCTTTTTTTTTTTTTTTTTTCTTTTTTGCAGTATGCGGGCCTCTCACTGTTGTGGCCTCTCCCGTTGCGAAGCACAGGCTCCGGACGCGCAGGCTCAGCGGCCATGGCTCACGGGCCCAGCCACTCTGCGGCATGTGGGATCTTCCCGGACCGGGGCACAAACCCGTGTCCCCTGCATTGGCAGACGAACCCTCAACCACTGCGCCACCAGGGAAGCCCGGACCCACAGCTCTTGATCATATTAGTTATGCGTCTCTGGATCTTTGTCTCTATTATTGTGTTTTTCTTGAGTCATAGGGATTAGAACTGAGTCTGATACTAAAAGCACAGAAGTTCTTGGATTCTCAAAGCAAAACCCACTAATTCACAGTTTGAGCATAGAATACAGTGTGTGATGACGTGGAAGAGCCTATAATTTCATGAAGAATCCCTTCAAGCCCTCCCCTGCTCCATCCCCATCTTAGGAAGGTACCTTGTCAGTTTTCGCTGGGGTGACCATACCTCCTGGTCTGGTCAGGGGGAGCCCAGTTTATGCCTTTATCTCAATGAAACGATAAAGTGCACCCCTCTTGCATTCCCAACAGGCCTAGTTTGAATGATAAACCATGGTCACCATAGATTTTTGGCCAAGTTGCACCCCCTAAAAAAATCCTCACTTTTTAAAATGAAAGTTTTTCCACTTTTCTTGACTTCACCTGTTTTGCAGAGGACTCAATATCTTACCAGAACTTTATTCTTATGATCTCAAGATCAGAGTAGCAATGAAGGGAAAGCAACTTTCAAAATTGTAAAACTCATTCTAGACACATGATGGAGCTAGTCAGATGAGACTTTATACAGAAGTTGGCATGATTAACTGCATTTTATCTGGGGCGGAATGAAAAGGAATGAAAGAAAAACTCAAGATAAATACAAAGCTCAAATCCCCATATGAATCCATCAGTGAAAAAAAAATCACTGCTCATGTATTTTGGAAAATAATTAGTAAGAAGATAATATAGGGCAATGAAACGAGTTTCCACGTCAGTACCATGAAAGAACATCAGAATGCGTTCACCACAGTACAATTAAAGAAAAATTTGTTAATGGAAAAATGAGGGCAGAAATCTTTAACGAGACACTAATGAAAGAGAGGCTGGCGTCACATCAATGTGAGATGTCCTGGGTAATCGCTGTTTCTACCATAACAGGCATCATTTATTAGGTTCAGTAGGTAACAGATACTGAGCTAAGTGCTTACTGTGCAATATCTTATTGCATCTTCCATACAACCCTATTAACTTTGTTTGCAGTTAAGAAACTAAGTTGAGAGAGTTTGAAGTAACTTGCCCAAGATAACACTCAGCTACCATGCATCAAATCTATATATTTGTCTGACTCTGAAGCCCAAGCTTTTACCCTCTAAGCAGTGACTCTGTAGTAGGAATGCCCATTAGAAAAAATTTCCCCTTATGCAGGCCCAGTATGAATGGGAGCACACCTTAGGAGCCTGTCCAAACCAGGATCCTGGAAAAATTCTTGCTATTTATTTAATTTTATAAAAAATTGGTGTATAGTTGATTTACAATGTTGTGTTAGTTTCTGGTGTACGGCAAAGTGATTCAGTTATATATATATATTCTTTTTCAGATCCTTTTCCATTATAGGTATGATAAGATACTGAATATAATTCCCTGTGCTATACAGTATGTCCTTGTGGTTTATCTATTTTATGTATAGTAGTGTGTATCTGTTCATCCCAAACTCCTAATTCATCCCTCCCTTCCTTTCCCCTCTCGTAACTATGAGTTTGTTTTCTAAAAAAATTCTTGCCTTTTTAAGAATTACTATGATGATAAATTATGAATTTGTATAGAGAGTTTAAGTCAACTTCAAACATTCTTTGTTCTTCTAATATGTTAATATTCGTTTGTGAAAAGGATATTGCTGAGAATTTCAACAGTGGGATAATGTGATATGATGCTACTTTTTTAATATAAATTAATTTATTTATTTATCTTTTTCTTTTTGGCTGCGTTGGGTCTTCGTTGCTGCGCACGGGCTTTCTCTAGTTACGGCAGCTTCACGTTGCGGAACGTGGGCTCTAGGCACGCGGGCTTCCTTAGCTGTGGAATGTGGACTCAGTAGTTGTAGCTCGCAGGGTCTAGAGCACAGGCTTAGTAGCTGTGGCGCACGGGCCCAGTTGCTCCACGGCATGTGGGATCTTCCCAGACCAGGGCTCGAACCCGTGTCCCCTGCATTGGCAGGTGGATTCTTAACCACTGCGCCACCAGAGAAGTCCCTGATGCTACTTCTGATTAATATAACGTTTTTGCTATAACAATTATTTTACCAAAATAAAAGAATAGGAATCACTTAAACATATGTTTAGATTGACAGCTTACTAAGTACACGTTTATATAAACTTATGATTATATTTTCTCTGATACAAGCCAATCTTTTTTTTTTTCTTTTCTTTTAAAATTTATTTATTTATTTTTGCTGTGTTGGGTCTTCGTTTCTGTGCGAGGGCTTTCTCTAGTTGGTGGCAAGCGGGGGCCACTCTTCATCGCGGTGCGCGGGCCTCTCACTATCGCGGCCTCTCTTGTTGCGGAGCACACGCTCCAGACACGCAGGCTCAGTAGTTGTGGCTCACGGGCCTAGTTGCTCCGCGGCATGTGGGATCCTCCCAGACCAGGGCTCGAACCTGTGTCCCCTGCATTAGCAGGCAGATTCTCAACCACTGCGCCACCCAGGAAGCCCCAACCAATCGTTTCTTTCTTTCTTCCAGTGTCAATTTGATTTTTACATCCAGAAGATAAGCCCTGACCTTTCTCCAGATTTAAAAATGATTAAATAATGAGTAATACTAGTTATGGTGTCCCATGATCTATCGAGGAGTGAGGCAATCTACAGAAGGGAGCTTTGCTGATAACTGAATCTCCTGGATCAATAATGTGACCACAGCCTGGTTTTCTTTCTTCTTCCCCCTTACTGTCAACTTATGCTGTCTTATTGGATTTTGTGTATTCTTTTAAGTCATCTTTAATCTTTGCTGGAACAAGGCAAGGCATGTATGAATAAATATATACATTTAACAAACTAAAAAAATAACACATAACTGTGTGAGCCTTCCCTTGTTTAAGCACTGAAACTTTTTTTTTAACTTAGAGGAAAATTTTTCTCCATGCTTCATTGCCTTTTGAAAATATGCTGAACATCAAGCAGCCTGTGCTTGAAAACTCAAAGTCATCACTATAAATATCAATTATCGCACAGGGTTATACTGAACTGAGGTCCTTGGGGACTATTGAATGGAACCACCATTTGCCACTATACTTTATGGCCCTGGACTGCTGTACTTGTACAGTTATACTATTTTTTTCTTTAGATTTTATATCCTCCATTGTTAGAGACTTTTTTTCTCCTGCTATTCCAGTCTAGACTCCTTTAGTAACAAGGAGAAAAAAAAAAGAAAAAAGAAAGAACGCACATGGGTTGTTTTGTGAGAAAAATATTTTAAAGGTATGTATGCCCCAGAGCCCAGCGAAAAAAACAACACAAAGGAAGATAGGGCTATATACGCTCTCTGTCCTTTTCTGGCTTCCTGGCTTCTCTGCAAGGATGGATGTTCTTCTCTGTCTCTTCAAGCTTCTCTCACTTACTCATAGTTGCTCCTCCTTCCATAATTTCAGCTTGCAAATTGTCTTTAGTTTGTCGTGATCCTGACTCAGGTCCCCAAACCACCTTTTAGCTGTACTGCCCACAACTTACTGGAAACTTCCCCCTTAGTCTCTGGATTCAAGTCCCAGAGAAAGAAAGGGAGGGAAACGAAGAGAGAGAGAGTCTGACTCAACCAGCTCAACCTTTCAAACTATGCCACCAGGTCATAGGTCAGTGGAAAGCCTATGTAAGGCTCTGCTTGAACAAGGTATCTGTATAGTCACATTCCAAGCAAATGTTGTCACAAGGGTAGTGTTCTAGAGCTACTGCACTATTAACAGAAGATGGTAAATGGGGACAGTCTCTGAGGAGGGGATACTCCAACTTAGGGGTACGCAGCCATTTGCCAATGGCGACTGTCTGCTACTTTAATTTATACACAGTTATCTTGGTGAGGCCAGGAGGGAAGTTTCATTCACCTCTTCAACAGAAAAAATTGCATAGGTTTTGCAACAATCATCATCATTTCAACTTTATTGTCATACACCTATAAATGTATTTATATACTTAAGATGTGACATATGTTTTGCATTTATTATCATGCCCTTAGAAATGTGTGTTTATGGGCTTCCCTGGTGGCGCAGTGGTTGAGGGTCTGCCTGCCGATGCAGGGGACGCGGGTTCGTGCCCCGGTCCGGGAAGATCCCACATGCCGCGGAGCAGCTGGGCCCGTGAGCCATGGCCGCTGAGCCTGTGCGTCCGGAGCCTGTGCTCCACAACGGGAGAGGCCACAACAGTGAGAGGCCCGCGTACAGCAAAAAAAAAAAGGAATGTGTGTTTATGCATGCTTATAACTATTTGTATATACACATAGATGAGTGTGTGTTTAAGATGACATTTTTCAAGATATTGTTACAACTTGGGGGTATTTGTTTTTCTTAATAGACTTTATCTTTTAGAGTGGTTTTAGGGTCACAGCAAAATTGAGGGGAAAGTACAGACTTCCCATACACCTGCCCCCACCATGCATAGCCTCCCCCATTATCAACAGGGGGGTTTACTTTGAATAGAGTGCTTCTTGGTGTGGGTGTCTGCATGTTGCAGCATGGTTTCCAAACCACTATTCTTTTCACTCACCACCACAGCAAACATTTGCTGAGCATTGTTGTAGGCGCTGGAGAACTGTAAGACAAGTCCCCTGTCCCCCTGGGATTCACATCTTTCCATGTACATCAAAAACATACACAACAATGGGAATTCCCTGCTGGTCCAGTGGTTAGGACTCTGTGCTTCCACCTCGGGGGGCACAGGTTCGATCCCTGGGCAAGGAACTAAGATCCTGCAAGTCGCATGGCACGGCCAAAAAAAAAACAAACAAAAAAAGCCATACACAACAACACAAGGGCTTCCTACTTCAACACACAACATACTCCCCAAAATACACACCACGTTAGATGTCTCAAATTCAAAAACAGATTTGTGTTTTTTAAGGAGAGAGTTCTATTTCCAGAGAGCTAAAACAGTCTAAAATTCCTAATTGTGCCTTTTCTCTTAGATATACTCTTAAGCTGCAATTCCAAAATTTGGTAGATGTTCTTTAAATTTGAGCTCTCCATCCCAGCTGAGCAGAGTTGACCAGTTAAAGTCTAAAGGCAGCTTTCCAATATGGGTCAGGCTGTTTACCTCCCTATGGATCGGGAATAGTTTTCTTTATCTGTAAAAACAGAAGTAATGACACCTCCACCATTTATTTCAACTAAGTCATGTGAAGTGATGAGAATGGTGACTAAGGCCTGTAGAGAGTTCTCAGTATGAGTCGTCATTATTGAGGCTTAAGATTCACCAGCTAATTATTTCCTTCTGTGTCTCAATTGTTCTAAGTTGATGAGAACTATACTTCTGTTGACTGGTGTTTGCATTGATATTTTCCCCGCATTTCACTAATTTTGGTAAAGCAACAAGGCTAAATGCAACTTAGTAGGAACACAGTTGAATAAATGCTGTGAGACTGAGAAAGATGTTGGCACGGAAGGAACTGAACTGGGAGCTGAGCCTGAAGGAAGCAACCACATGAGAGCCATCAAAATATTCCTTTGTTACCTGGCTTATTGCCTGGTGCCATATAGGAAAGATGGGTCAGGTACATTAATGTACAGTGTCCTTATTTGTGCAGAAGTGAATGGACAGAGGTCAAGGGCACCAGGAGATGGCCTTTCCCTTTTACTCTATTAAATTCCTGGAAATCCCAGAATAAAGCCAAATGTGATAAAGTTGATGATAGCTTCCCATAAAAGGATGCTTCAGTAAGGTATTGGTAACAAATGAATTACATATTTGACTGAGAATGTGATTCTAAAAGCAGCTATGACCATTATAAAGCCTGTGTAATTTTAGCACAGTTTTGCTCCAAATGGTATAAAATGGATATAAACGTGCGCTTTTGTTATAGAAAGGACCTCAGTGGATTGAAAAGCATATTATAGCACATAAAAATACCATGCAGCTATCATAAATTCTAGCTATATAAATTTGCCCTAAAATAGCATGCCAGCTCTAATAACTATTACTTAAACATTTCATTAGGAGTACTTTCTTAATTTCTTTCCAGTTTAAAAACTGGGAGTGGGTATGAGAGTGGTGCCAGGGAAGGGGATGCTTAGGAATAATTTATAAAGTAATGGTTTTTTCTTGGTTAATTTCCTTATAAAGCTAAGTTATTTAAACTGTAAGCACCCGGCAGAAAAAAAGGGGGGGGGGGAAGCAGCTAACAGAATAAAAAGTGGTTGAATAGATAAATAAAAACCAAAAGAAAAATAACCAGACTCCCAATTTTTTTTGCAGTACATGATCATTGGTTTTAAATTACAAAAGAAATATACACTTCATATTATAAAATAAAGCATGTGAATTCAGAGTTTGTAAAATAAAAAGTGAAAGTCTACTCACCCACACTCTCTCCTACAAGATTTTAAATGTGAGAAAATGGTGATTCCATTGGTAGAAAATGAGGCTGCAGAAAATGGTGATTCCACTGGTAGTGGAGAGGAGGCTCCAGTGTCAGTGAATTCCAAGTTAGACGTGTTCAGTTGGAGCTAACAGAGATCTCTGGGAGAGATCTCTAGGTATCTCTGAGAGAGACTGGTTGAACCTCAGGGGAGATGTCGGGTCTGACATTTTCTGTGCCTTTGCGGTCTTCATCTAATTGTCCTCTTGTTGCTTTTCATACCAAACCATTCTTTCCTAAACCTTCTCTCTCTGTTGGCACAGCTGTGGGGAAACAAGTTTCTTCTATATTTTTGATGAGAGTATAAACAGTTAGAAACCCTATGGAGAGCAACTTGGCACTATCTAGGAACATTACAAAATTGTCCAGTCTCCGACCCAGCCATTCTGCTTTTGGGAATTTATACAAAGATGTACATACCCAATGCAAATTAACATATGTCTACAAAGCATCCTTGGTGTAGCAAAAGATTGGAAACAACCCAAATGACCATCATTTGTGGAGCTGGTGAAATATATTAGGAGACAACATGTAATAGATTTTTTAAAATTTTAAAAGGCTTTTAAAACGGGATGAGGAATTTCTCTCTGAACTGATATGGAATGATTTCCAAGACGCACTGATACGTTACAATGAAAAGAGCAAAGTACAGAATAGTATGTATATCAAGAATCATATGTATATCAAGCTACCTTTTGTGTAAGAAAACAGGGATGGGGAAATAATAGGTTTGTGTTTATGTCTGCATGAAGAAACTGTGGAAAAAGCATGAGAAACTTACAGAAGTGTTTGTAAGATGTGGGAGCAGGGGCAGGGAAAAGACTGCTGGATACGATTTATATTGCTTGATTTGTTCGTTTCTTTTGGGGAGGGGTACATTTTGGTTTTTATTTTATTTTTATTTTTAAAACATTTTATTGAAGTATAGTTGAATTACAAAGTTGTGTTTATTTCTGCTGTACAGCAAAATGACTCAGTTATTCATATATACAATCTTTTTCATCTTCTTTTTCATGATAGTTTATCACAGGATATTGAATATAGTTCCCTGTGCTATACAGTACAACCTTGCTGTTTATCCATCCTATATATACTAGTTTGCATCTGCTAATCCCAAACTCCCAATGCTTCCTTCCTCCACCCCTGCCCTTGGTAACCACAAGTGTGTTCTCTATGTCTGTGAGTCTCTTTCTTTTTCATAGATATGTTCATTCGTGTCATATTTTAGATTCCACACGTCAGTGATATCATATGGTATTTGTGTTTCTCAATCTGACTTACTTCACTTAGCATGATAATCTCTAGGTCCATCCATGTTGCTGCAAACGGCATTATTTCATTCATTTTTATGGCTGAGTAATATTCCATTGTGTGTGTATGCATGGGTGTGGAGATATATATATATATATCTCACATCTTCTTTATTCATTCATCTGTCAATGGACATTTAGGTTTTTTCCATATCTTGGCTGTTGTAAATAGTGCTGCTATGAACATAGGGGTGCATGTGTCTTTTTGAATTATAGTTTTGCCTGGATATATGCCCAGGAGTGGGATTGCTGGATCGTATGGCAACTCTATTTTTAGTTTTTTGAGGAATCTCCGTACTGTTTTCCATAATGGCTGCACCAATTTACATTCCCACTGACAGTGTGAGAGGGTTCCCTTTCCTTCACACCCTTGCTAACATTTATTATTTCTGGACCTTTTAATGCTGGCCTATATTGCTTGATTTTTGAACCGCTGTAAACATGTTACTCGGAAACGTTTTAAAATATTATCAAGCAAAATACATTGTTCCATATGGCAGAATAATACAAAGGCTAAATAGGGATCATGCAAACAAATATTTTGAAAATATAGAAGGGCTTCCTGGAGTGGTGACATTTCAGCTGGCTGCCCTTAAATATTGATTTCGAAAGATGGCGAATTAGCGTAGGATCTTCTTGGTTTTAGGATCTGCATAAGCAAAAGCCTAGGGGTATGAAAGTTTATAGAGTTGACTGGAAATGTTTCTCCCCAGGACATTTTCTCAAACTCATTGAGAAAATAATGAGCTGAGAGTCCATTTTTGTCTCTTTGGAACTGGGGCAAAATGAATTTGGATTCCCAGTCTTTGCTCAATGGAAAATGCAACTTACAATGCTTCTTATATACTGTTGCTATCCCATCCTCAGATCTGTCAGATCTCATCCACTGCTCATCTTTGAGAAAAGTCACCAAGTAAACATGAAGTTACTTATGCCACAAAAATTGAATCCCAATCCATTTTATGGCGAGACTTAGCAGAAAATTCAAATGATTAAACGTGATTTTTAACCTCTTTAACCTTAATCATAAATAGGTCTCTTGTGATTAAGGGACTCAGGTTTGTGTAATAATTTAAGTGTTGAAGTCATAATAACATGTGCCTTAGTTGTGTTTCTTACCTTTACATCTCTTTGTTTGTATCTTGCTATCCTTTCCACTGAACATGGACCATGGAAGAGCAGCTGAAGATTAGAGTAGATGATTCCTGATGACAGGATAAAGGAAAATCAACTTTGTTTACACCAAACCTCATAAAGTTGCTCAGTAATCCTAAAATGACTCATTTTAGTACTTTAAAATCACATTAATCCAGTTGCCTTGAGTACAGTGCTTTAGGGAACTGGATCCAATTATGTTAAAATCAATCTCTCTCTATCTCTCTCTTTCTCTCTCCCTTTCTCTCTCCCTCTCTCTCTCTCCCTCCCCCTCTCCCCCCCCTTCCTCCCTCTCTCTCTCTGTCACACACACACACACCACCTATACAAGGAACAAAAAATAAAGCCTTGAAGGAAATAGAACAAACGTTTACATTGATGGGATTCAGATGGCAGTACCATGGATGATTTTTCTTTTCCTTTAACTTTTTATATATTTCCCAAATTTTATTTCAGGAGCATTTTCACTTTCACTTGTATAGTGAAAACAGAAAAGAAAACAACCAAAGCACATCCTTAAAAGCAGAGAGTGTGGTGGACCAGGGCCAAGCACACTGCTCAGCCCTCTCTTAGTTCATCTTCCAGGAAGCCCTGACTGAGCCTGTGGCCACCGCCCCGGGTTCAGTCTCAGCTATATGGTTGTCACATAGGTCCTTTAAAGCCTTCACACAGTCAGCTCTGGGGAAAGAGAAACTTTTACTTAGTTAACCCGAATGGGCCCTCTGTAGCTCCTGTTGTCCCTCCAAGATCATCTTCAGGCCAGACTCGGCACTGGGTCCCCTCCCTCGGTCACCCTTCTCCAAAACAAAGAAACAAATCCAAATCCCTAAACAGTCTCGAATAGTGGAGAGTTCACTGACTTTTCTTACGGAAAGTTAGGCACGTTCCTCAGAACATATAGAAAATTTCCCTAAAAATACCTGTATATATACCTCTAATCTTTCTTCAAAATCTCTCTCCTGGGGACAGTGGTTAAGACTCCAAGCTTCCACTGCAGGGGGCACGGGTTTGATCCCCGGTCGGGGAACTAAGATCCCTCATGCCTTGTGGCACGGCCAAAACAAAAAACAAAAAAAAGTCTCTCTCCAGCAGTCAGTCGCTTCATCCCCTTTTCCCCCCAAGTTGCCTCCTGGGGCCTGCTGTGCCTGACGTTGTTCTCAGCCGGCACACGCTGCCTGGTAAAAAGAAAATAGGGTTGTCGTCCAAATATGGACACCTCATCTTTTTCAGGCATGTCTCCAAGGCTCCTGGTTCAGTTAGATTGATGTAATGGTCCCTAGAACTAGATAAAACATATACTCTTAATGCCCTAAGCAACACAAACATGGAAACTAATACAGGGTTTGTCCAAAACATGTGGCCATAAGGATGAATCCTTAACTCAATGGCCTGTATGATCTAACCACTAACCGCTCTTAGGAGCTAAAATAGGGCAGTTTGAAGAGTAAGACAGATGCGAGGCTGTTTAGCATGTGGGTTCAGCTGGACCACTGAGCTGTGTGGGCTGTGAAGGCTTCTCTCCCAGAAGGTAGCCGGCTGGGGCGTGGGGTGTGGTAGGCCCCAAGACAAGAGCACAAATGGAGGCCCACAAACCATATGTCTAAATATTATAAATCAAGCGAACAAATCATTAAATAAAATATGTTCTGTCCTCCTACCTTGACAAAAATACCTCAGGCAACCTGGAAGTCCAGGTTTGAATTTAGAATTCTTGGACTCCTTAGAGTTCCTTGCCGGAATTCTGGGGTTCCATGTGTTTTTCAGAAAACGGGGTTGCCGAACAGTCCACTCGTAACTGATACTCTTTTTACGACCTCCCCTAGATGGTTTGGGGAAATTCAAGGTCACGGCCACTATTAACTGCTAGTGCTGCTAGGGGGTAGGGAGTGGGTTTCATGACTTCTAAATGTTATTTATGCCACCGCAGTCCCCTCTGCTGAACAGGGTATTGGGAGAGCTCAGTGGACCATGGTCCACCCTGACCCCTTGGTGCCCTTTGGCCAGCTTCTGACATGAAGCAAAGTGCCCCTCTGTTCCCTGCAGCTTTCTGCACTGTTGGGATGAGCACCAAGGGGAGGACCTTTAAAGGTAGAGCATTATCGGCAGGAATTGTTAGTTTCCCTGTTTGGTCACAGATAACCTTTCCTGATACCTAGGCTGGGAGGCAGAGGGGGAATATGAGGAGGGTAATTAAAGATGACCAAGGACTGGAGAAGGGCCACCATGCCTTCTAGCGCTGCACCTGTGGTTCAGGTGCAGTCAGTTCTGTTGGGGGCGTGGGGACGAACTGTATCACCCTGCAGTCTTCTGACCCTCCTCAAGTGGTGTGGACCCAACTGTGAGACAGGGCAGCTCTGCAGGCCAGGAATTCAGAACTTTGGATCTGGAAGGGATGTGGGAGGGCCTTAGAAGCTGAGCTGATACCCTGGAGCCGGATGTGCTGTGTAGTCCCTTCTATCCCCCTGACGCAGGCTGGAGGGAGGCAGGTGTGCTATGAAACTGCAGAAGGTATTAAACTTCTCTTCCCCCAGTTTAGCTACTAGGCTCTGAAAGACTCTGCCATGAAGGCTAGTTCCATGTGATCTTATCCAGGAATGGTGTAAGGACTGGACACAAAAATTCTAGAGAGGGGTTCATAAACACATAAGGCATTATATCAAGACCTACTCTGCAGGAGACAGTATTTTAGGGTAGGGCAGTTGGTGAGATGGAAAGTCCATAACATCTTACCTTTCTCTGAAGTTTATTCCTGTCATCCCCACCAAAAACCATACTTGGAAGTCAGTACACTATCCTGATTTTGAGCGAAATATCATTAACTTGACACTTACTCTGCCACCTGCATTTTCATTTCAAAAGTACAGTTACTGGGAAATGCCATTGGGAGTTTGGAAAGAGAAATGATATAACTCCTGAATATTATGGGTTGACCAAAATGGAGCCCAGGAGGCCAGGTTTGCACCGGGTTCTCATAATACCATCATTAGGAAGCCTACCTTAAATCTGGCAAATTTTGTGTTTTCAGCCCTTGAAAATATATTTCTTACAAGTTTCATCCAAATTACTCCCAGGAGCTGACACATAACCAGAAAAACAGCTTCAGCAAAAACTATCTCAATCTTACCTCCAGGAAACACTTGTTTTTTGCTGAGCATAGTTTTAGAGAAACTTCCAGCCAGTCAAATAGGCAAGTCTGGCCTCACACCAATATGGCAAATCTGGTTTCTGTCCAGTGGTGCTGGTGCCACAGATCCTCTTGGGCAGATGTGCCAGCCACATTGCCTCCGTGCAAGTTCAAGGTTGAGTGCAAAACTTCTACCCTTTCCCTTTCTCCTTATCAGCTATGGGAAAAGGAGAACCCTGCTACATTGGTTATAGTGTGATCCCTGGAGCCAGGTAGGCGGAAGGTTGTTAAACAGAGTAATACAAGCACAATCAGTTGCAGGGGGAAAGAAGGTTTCATGTAATGGAAGGGAGAGAAGTCATTTTATTTGAGTTCCTGCGGCATTATTATTTTGATTTTCTTTTTTTTTACATGAATTTTCTGATGACTGTTCATAAATAGATATTGCCAAGTTGGACTCTCTGACCCCTGTGCTAGAGGCTAAACTTGCATAAATCCTCGTGGCCATACTCTGGGGAGTGAGGCTACTTTGTGGAGTCCTTTGGCTGGAGCCCTGAACAAGAGATTCTTGATCCAGGCTGGAGCATGTGACTGTGCTTTTGGAGCTGGAAAAGGAGAATCAGATGGACTGTTACATGGCAAATTAATTAGTCATTTAAATTAATGAACATTTGCCTTCTGATAAGAGTTATTGTTGAAGCTTCTGCTGGCTTAAGAAGGTCCAAAAATACAGCATAATTAGGACCTCAACCTATAAGATTATCACATTGGTCCAGACATTTGGACATTATTCTACTGATAATCTGCGATTATTTTTATTTCAGATTTCTAAGATAGTGTCCAGGTTTTGTACTTCTACCTAGCTCTTGGCCATTGTTACTTGTGCTTATACTTTAAAGCCTTTATCAGTAAGAGGTGAGCCAGTTAAAGCAGAAACCCTTGGTGTAACGGTATGAAACACCATCACATTGTATTTGACCTCTGTAATGCTCTGGGGGAAAAAGGTGAACTAATCAGTATAGCCTCACTGCTAGAGTCTGCTAAAGAGTATATCACCAAATGCTTATTAATGGTGCTACAGATGAGCTGATCTACGCAGATACACTCACTCCGCTGATCTTACTGAAATCCGTCCTGACAATCTGTTTCTGCAGCTAGTGACGGAGACACAAACGCTGGCTGTCAGGATTTTCCAGATTGCTTTCAATATTCCAAATGTCAAACCGTCAGAGTTTTTTAAATTACTTTTGATTTGCCAAGTACCACAACATCAGAACATGGAGAGTAGGAGATGCCAGTTATAAGACATTGTGTGTGTGCTTTTTGCCTTGGTGTCTCAGGTAGAAGGGGCTGTTCACTCTGGTGTGGAATTTTGTACTAGTAGTTTAGTGAGAAATTTCCTGCACCTGGAAGTCTGTTCTCTACACAGTCAGAATAATCTTCTACACATCACATCACCTGTCTCCCCTGTCCCCAAACACTCCAAACGGCTTCCCATCACATCTAGAATTAAATCCATGTTTCCTGTGGCCAGTGAGGCCAACAGGTGTGGGCCCTGACCACCACCCTGAACTCATCTCCTACCACCGTGACTTCCTCTCACTCCACTCTAGCTACACTGCTTTCTTTCTGCTTCTTGAACACATAGAACTCACACCTGCCCCAGGGCCTTTGCACATTCTCTTTCTTCAGCCAGGAATGCCCTTCATCCAGATCTTTGCTTCTTTTGGTCTCTCAAGCTTTTGCTAAATTGTCACTTCCTCAGAGAGGTCTTCCTGATCACCTGATCTAAACCAGCCACCTTGCCTCCTGCCTACCCTACCCTTGTTAGCACTCATGTATAGATCATTTCATTTCCTGCTCAACGTCTGTGTCTCCCACTAGAAGATAAGGTCTCTGAGGGCAAGAACCTTGTCTAGCATAGCCCCGAGCATATAGCAGGAGTTTGGTAGATGTATGTTGAATAAACAAATGAGCAGGTCAGCTTGTCAAGAACAGACTGAGAATGGGAAATGTGAAGGTGTGCGTTGTGCAACTATATGCCTCTCACGCAAGAATGACGACTACTTCATTCTGGTCATCCTTGTCCCTGGACACTTTAGAATAAAGTGTCCTCCACATGCAAGGAAAGAACAAGCCCTCCCAGCTGGTCTTGGAACCACGCACCTTCCTCCCACACTGCCTCTTTCTAGAAGCTAATCCCAGTTATCCTATTTTGATCCCAGCAGTCAAATCAGATTTGACTTTTCTGGGGTCATCTAGGCATCTCTCAGGAGATAACGACCCTTGTGCACATCTTGTTGCCCAGATCACATCTCCCTTAGAGCATCTCAGGGCAGTCAGCTTGGGACAGTCACCAAGGATCCCAGAGCATCTGATCTATGTGCCTGGTAACAAATCTCATTCCTCTTCCTTTCACAACTTGACCCAGGACAAGGTGAAAGAATGTCCAGGGATGCCTGGAAAGGGAGTGTGGAACTGTGGAACCATTGGACACAGAGGCATTGGTGTGCCTAAGAGGCTGGAAACAGTGTTACAGCAGATCTTTCCAGATCACTCTCATTAAAATATCCAGGGTGAACTTCCCTCCAAAGTAAGAAGCGATTAACACTCACACCTCCCTGTAGGCTATCCCCACATTCCTAGTTCTGGAATAAAATATAATATTCAAGAAGCAGTGGCTTTGTGCCAGCTGCGGAGCTGAATGCTTTCTGCGAGTTATCCCATTTAATTGGTGTTCTGCTTTAGAGATATGCATTGTCATCTCCCACTTTACACGTGGGGAGATTGTGGCTGAGGGATGGGAAGTAATTTTCTCCAACTCACATGGTTTGCAAATAGCCAGGACTATAATGTAGTTACTAACTAACCACTGTGTTATTTGGCACTCCAATTTACACCAGTTAGTTACCTACACTACCGTTTTTTTTAAACAGCTTTATTGAGGCATAATTTATATATCATAAAATTCTGCCGTTGTAAGTTTGAGATTCAATGCAACCGTCACCACACTCCAGTTTCAGAACATTTCCACTGCCCCAGATATTTCCTCATGACCATTTTCAGGTAATCCCCCTCCTACCCTCAGCCCTAGGCAGCTTCTGATCTATTTTCAGTCTCTACAAACTTGCTTTTCTAGATACTTTGTATAAATGAAATCATCCTGCGTTATCTTTTATGGAAAACTGCATTTGTTTTGTGAAGACTGTTTATTAGTTCTCAACATTCAGTTCAGAGGTGTGTTGTGGATGAACACAAGAAGAAAGGTATTGTACCTCCAGTTCTGCAGGAGGCCTGGAGGGAAAGTGTGTTTGTTAACTGTTCCTGGCTTCTGAGGAAACAGACCTGCTGGAAGCAGAAAACCAAAGTGGGGGAATCATACATGTTGATTTTTCTGTTCTTTTATTTCTAGAAACATGGGGAATCGATATTCATTCACGAACTTCTACTCAAAATAGTTTCAGGAATGGTTCTATTTTAAATAAAATACAGAGAGTGAAATGAAGCCCTACAAATCTCATTGAAAAAACGTAATCCAGACGGCGCACCAGCCCGGCTCCTACCCAGTGAGGAAGCTCCTCCCTGAAAGTGGAAGCGAGGAAGACAATAGCAGAGTTAACCCCTTTCATTCCCACCCCAAATCCACCCACTATGGCCATAAAAACTTGCAATATTTCTTCTTGCTCCAGACCCTGGGTCTCTCTAGGTATCTTGCTCTACTGCTTCTGGACCCTCCGTCACTCCTGAGATGTCTTTCTCTGGGGCAAAGGCCTAAGTTCCTCTCCAAGGTGGAGAGACAGACGAGGGAGCTGAACCCCTTCTTTCCTCCTGTTCCTCTGAATGAAATTCCCATTCCACCCAGAGAGAGAACAAAGCCCCTGCTTCGCGACCATGCAGTCTGTTCCAACCCCTCTCATACCCATTTCTCTTCTCACTAGGAACAAATTCTCTCCACAGGTGGAAAGGCAGCACATGGGCTCATGAAGCCCCTGGGGTAAGGCTATATATATATACATATATATATATGTATATATATACTGACACATATATATATGGTATTCAACATCTTATAATAACCTATAATGGGAAAGAATCTGAAAAAGAATATATATATATACACGTTATAAGATATTGAATATAGTTTCCTGCACTAGACAGTAGGTCCTTGTTGTTTATCTATTTTATATATAGTAGGGTGTATCTGTTAATCCTGAACTCCTAATTTATCCCTCTCCCCCGCACCTGTCCCCTTCAGTAACCATAAGTTTGTCTTCTATGTCTGTGAGTCGATTTCTGTTTTGTAAATAAGTTCATTTGTATCATTTTTTTAGATTCCACATATAAGTGATAGATGGTGTTCGTCTTTCTCTGTCTGACTCACCTCACTTAGTATGATAATCTCTAGGTCCATCCATGGTGCAGCAAATAAGCAAGACAGTTTTAAGTTTTATTCATAGGCTTCCCTGGTGCAGGAGCTCTGGGGAGACTGGCTAGAAGCCTAACAACAACAACAATAACAATAATAATAGCTAGCATTTATTAAGCACCACTCTGTGTCATGCTCTGTATATCTCACCTGTTTTTTCTCATATAATGCTTAGAATAAGTCTCTTAGATCAGTAGTATTATTTGCCCCATTTTATGGAAAACTATTAGTATGATTAGTACAGATATTATTAGCATAGAAATTATACAGAATTATTATTATTAAATTATTAGTAGCACAGACTTATTATATGTGTATTATTAGTACAGAAATCATTAAAGTGTAGAAATTCTTAGTACAGAAAATAGTATCAGTACTATTATTATAGTGCTGAAATCATTAATTATTACTGTAGGTGGGGGATTCCCTGGCAGTCCAGTGGTTAGGACTCGGCGCTTTCACTGCTGTGGCCCCAGGTTCAATCCCTGGTCAGGGAACTAAGATCCCACAGGACACACAGTGCGGCAAAAAAAAAAAAAAAAAAAAAAAAAT